>NC_141687.1:299335838-299832005 GCF_964263255.1 Lissotriton vulgaris
CACTTCTCGTTCAGGTGATTTTCTATTTTTGCATCATTTTAGTGTATTTTTCTGGATTGGGTGGTTTGCTTATATATAGGCATGTCCCGTGGTAGATTCCCGACAGCAAAAGTAACAGCCAGTCAGGCTAGAGACACGTTATCAGGCGTACAGATGGTATATTGTTATCTAACATTTGCTGGTTAGAGCTGGCTCCAGTTATGCGTGCGTTTTTTTCACGCTAACACTGGCAACGAGGACCATCTAGTCTGGCTTTTACTTCCTTCCTGAATCTTAAATGATTCTTGATATTTCGTATCTTGGCTGGCAAGGAATAGCTTGCACAGGGAATAGTTCCACCAATAGATTTTTTTCGAGTAGGGAGCACTGCTTTATTTGTAAAATCATTGGTGTCAGTGCTCAAAGAGCTACTCAGACACCAATGGCTGGCGCTATAAAATGCAAGAGCGTGAATAGCAAGGGGGCACAGTCCCGAATCCACTTCAGGCCTCTTTACTTCACTGCCAGTCACTGCTTCCCATGTTATCTCACTCTTAAAGGTGTCTGATTTCTCTCTTGGTGATGGATTGTCTGTGTTTCTTTTCGACCGTCTTTTCATTTTGTTTGTTTTTCCCTTTGTTGGCCTCGGGAAATGCCTGTCCCGAGGTCAACAGTGCCAGTCCCCAAAAATAAGTGCTCGTGCACCCCACCAGCAACCGCAGGCACGAATTAAGCACTTGTAGGGGGGCAAGATGAGTTGGGGTCCTGGGCTTAAACTTAGGGGCAGATTTACAATAACTGGCGCATCCCCAGGGATGCGCCAGTTATTGTGCGCCGCAGCTCCGTCACCCTATGGTGCGCCGCAATTACAATGCGGCGCAAAAACGGCACAGATGCGTGACGCATCTGTGCCGTAAAGGTGGCGCATTGCTGGAGTTGCGTCGCAAGCGCGACGCAGCTCCAGCAAGGCTCGAGGGTGCCCTATCTGTCCAATGCTGCGTCAAGCCTTACGCCTGCTTCAAGCGGGCGCAGGGTTTTGACGCAGCATTGGCCTAAAAGTGACTGAGTGAAATCTTGTAGATTTCACTCAGCCACTTTTGCGAGGCGCACCTGCCCCGGAACGCCCACCCTGCGCCGGAACGCCCACATGTGGCGCAGGGCTTTACAACGTGACGCATCTGCCTAGATGCGTCACGTTGTAAATAGGTCGCAGGGATGCGCCACATTTACGCCGCCGTTGCGTGACGCAAACGTGGCGCAAGTCCAACATAAATCTGCCCCTAGGTGTCCTGTTCATTTATAGGTACCATAGGCTTGACCTCTGAATGGATTTGTGGACAATGTAAAGTGCTTGAAAGCAAAGCATCTGGTTATCGGCAGCGAGCGTAATGCTTAGAGCACCAGTGCCATGTGTGCCCTTGGGCAGCGGTGCAATAATGGTCTTGGTGCAGCTTTTTGTACCATTTGTAGCTGTTGAATATCCAGGCTCCACTGTCAGACCACCATAGAGGGAGTTTCAGAATGACTGGTCTGACAGGTCAGTGTATTTTTACAGTTTCTGGGACTGTTTTATGGTCTGTGGGTCGGCTTTTCTATTGATTTATCTGATATTACCACAAACACTACCTGCGGCAAGCGCAAATAGCCCCTCATTCTTTGCAAAGTATCTAAAAAGCTTGGGCCTCATTTATGAAATGTGACGCATCGCTGCGTCAAAACAGCGATGCGTCACTTTTCATTGCGCCCTCCTTGCGACACCAATGATGCGTCATATTTACAGTATGACGCATCATTGCACAAGGAGTTACAGATACGTCAGTATTTCTGATGTATCTGTATGGCGCAAAAGTGAAGCATTGCTGGAGTGTGTCACAAAAGTGACGCAACTCCAGCAATGTGTCCTTTCACATGGGGCAAGCCTCATGTGAAAGCGCCTGCGTCAGTCTTACGCCTGCTGTGAGGCAGGCGTAAGAAATTGACGCATTTGCATCTTAGAAGTGGCGCGGTGAAATCTTGTAGATTTCACTGCGTCACGTCTATGACATTTTCTTGCGTCAGAACGCCCCCCTGCATACATTATACCTGGCGCAGGTATAATGTAGCGCAGGGGTTTACAAAGTGACGCATCTACCTAGATGCGTCACTTTGTAAATTTGGTGCAACAAGGCACATTTTTACGCTGCTGGTGCGTCACAAAAAGTGACGCACAGCCTCATAAATGAGGCCCCTTGTCTTTAAAAGTTCAAAACTGCCCCGATTTGCAAATCTGGTCCACATTTTTTAGCTATAATCTAAACTAATGGGGGCACTTTTCATGTGATGCTCTGGCTTTTTTTCTGTCTTAGTCCTCTTTTGCTCCAGTAGTTCGTGCGTGCTGCGCACACAACCCTGGCCCACAAATGAATATAATACTCCAAACCAGTAAAACAGCAGAATATCTGAGGGAAACAAACTGAGCTGGGCCTTTTACACAAAGGAAATCAATACGGTCCGCCTCAGCTGCACTAATTCTTGCTCCGGGTTTTGTTCTATCTCCGCATGCAATCCGTGCAGAGAGGCGCGAAACATCAAAGAGAATTATCGAACCGAGGCTGTCCTGGGCGGGGCTAGCGCGTCACTGCCGGCTGCATCCCTGCGTCCGTGGTCCCCCGCTGACTAGCAAATAGGCTTTCCTTTCTCTTCGACACTTTATTTATGTGCCCGCCGTTGGACTATGACACTTTTTCCCAGCAGGCACTGCGCAGCCTGGGTCGGCAGGGAATATTTACCTTTGTTAGGGAGGTAGATGGTAAGACATAGTCACATCAGGGCCACATGAACCCCCGCCCCACATGCCCAAACCCGCAAATAACACAAAGACACAAGATTAGGTTTGGGTAAAAATTGCTGCAGGTTTATTACATACAACATATGTAATGACGGTGGGTTAGCTTACGGGCGATCCTAGGGCAGGCCGCATTCTCGCCACCTGCCCGCCTGTTGAGCCAAACAACACAGTGGCGAACCACCCAACTGTTGTACAATTACCATAATTATAAAGACACGCCCATTGCGGGGCGTGACTAGGCAAACCCCCGGTTGCGCAGGCCCACAACCGCCCGAAGGACTACTGGGGCGCCGACACGGATTCCTGCACCTCCCATGAGGTTACAGGTTAGGCTCTGAGGTTATGCTCTGGCACCCCTATGTGCCCGCTGACGTCCAGCGTTTGCACCTCTCTTCTTCCGGATCGCCCAGTAACTCCGCCTGCAACGAAAAAGAAACATATTAAAAGCTCCCCCCGGAGCCCCCTCAAGCAGACACTCTGGGTTCGAGGAAGGGCGGGGAAAGAGTGTCCCAACATGGAACTGCGACGTCCGGGGCGGCAAAGAGGCCTCCCCAGCAGGGCAGGGGTCTGATGTACTCCAGACGGCTCCTCCTCACCGCCCCGGACGTGCATCACTACCAGTCTCCACCAACCAGGGGAGACTGCCTCAGGAGAGGATCTACCGCGTCATGCGGGGGCGGGACAGCCCTCCGTGACTAGGAGCCCGCCCTCCTGATGGCCACTGCGTGGCCTCGGGCAGGCGCATAGTCACATCAGGGCCACATGAACCCCCGCCCCACATGCCCAAACCCGCAAATAACACAAAGACACAAGATTAGGTTTGGGTAAAAATTGCTGCAGGTTTATTACATACAACATATGTAATGACGGTGGGTTAGCTTACGGGCGATCCTAGGGCAGGCCGCATTCTCGCCACCTGCCCGCCTGTTGAGCCAAACAACACAGTGGCGAACCACCCAACTGTTGTACAATTACCATAATTATAAAGACACGCCCATTGCGGGGCGTGACTAGGCAAACCCCCGGTTGCGCAGGCCCACAACCGCCCGAAGGACTACTGGGGCGCCGACACGGATTCCTGCACCTCCCATGAGGTTACAGGTTAGGCTCTGAGGTTATGCTCTGGCACCCCTATGTGCCCGCTGA
Source organism: Lissotriton vulgaris (assembly GCF_964263255.1). Classification (NCBI taxonomy): domain Eukaryota; kingdom Metazoa; phylum Chordata; class Amphibia; order Caudata; family Salamandridae; genus Lissotriton; species Lissotriton vulgaris. The sequence goes on from NC_141687.1 coordinate 299,339,791, forward strand.
CGTCCAGCGTTTGCACCTCTCTTCTTCCGGATCGCCCAGTAACTCCGCCACAGCCCGTGAGGTGGTTCCCGCTGCCGCACGGGCCCCCCACCAAAATTACTGCTCTTTACCTGCAACCTACACTTAGAATTGCCACCTCCAGACAGAGGAGGGACGAGGCAACGCCCATAGGCGTGGGGTGCCCCCCATCAGGCACCAACAAACCTGTCCTACAACCCTTCAGAAACAAAAGGGATAGGAAGGGGCCCCTACTACCGAGGCCCAAGGTGACATGAAATAGGCTGTCCAGCGCAAGCCGCTGGGACACCAACATATTCCTTCCCCATGAGCGTCAGAAAACTGCGCCAAGGAGCCACTGATAGATCTGATCACTATCTTCATAATCCAGCAGGGAGAGTGAGAGTGCCTACTGACACGAGGGAATAGGAGGGCACCGCACATGCTATAGAACTTGGGCGAGTCCCAGTTAAGCGAAATCCGGGCCAGCCGGCATCCCCTGCCCTCTTAGGTTTTTGGCTGGAAGCGGCTTCTTCAGACATGGTACCGTTAAATTAGCTAGACTGAAGGCCGACTATGACCACCTCCCAGGGACCGCAGCGTCTGCAACAGAGAGCCCCCTCTGCTGACCCGCGCAGGGGCGTGCATGAATAGATGCCAGCCACTCCGATACCAATAGGCATGACCACCCGGGAACAAACCCTCTACCCCAGTAGGGAAGACTATCCCAGGCAAGAGACCAGGAGATTGGAAGGGCCCCCCAGCAGAGAATCTCTCCCAAATAAACAAGCGTTGTCACAACCAATCAACTGCCAGATTACGCTTCAGCCACTAATCCCCACAGGATACTGAAGTCTATTGCAGTACGCAAATGCATATATTGGAGTGACTAGCGAAGTGGTCTTGCAAAAGACAATCTGAAAACCACGGGGACAGCCGAGACACTTGCCCCCCCCTAGTTAATGCATTAATTCCTAAAAGACTTCCCGGGCCCGCCTCCATCCATTATTGGCAGTCCCTGCTCGGGCAGTGGCAGCCACAGTTGCTCTCTGTTATACCTGAATTGGGTGTTACACTGAAGGCTGCAGACCGCAAGTAAGCTGCCAGTGGGACCCAGAGCCTAGGAAAAGAAGGGTAGGAGAACCAAAGGAGAGGGGGGGCATGCTGAAACGTATGACCCTCCCATTCATGGAAGAGCAACACATGTGCCATTATCAAGGGTGCACAGGTCGAATTTCTCAGTTTAAAGTGGTTGCCATTATTACAGTGTTAACAAGGGTGCACAGGTAGAATTTCTCAGTTGAAAGTAGTTGCCATTAATGCAGTGCTCTCTATGTACCTGAGTTGGTACTCTTTGTTGTACCACCACGCCACTTCTCGCAACGCACTGTGTGCCATTCTTCACGTGGTTATCTTAACACTTGCACCGTTGCAAACATGGCCTCCGAACGTTTCTTCTTCTACTTGGGAGTCTGGTGTGCACTGCGTGCTAAACCTATTGAACCCCGCACAGGGTGGTAAGTTTGCCGACGAGCCTGGCACAATCACTGGTGCTGTACCCCCTTTGCCTGCCCAAAATAATAGGGGGTACTATCAACTCCCGGAGTTCTAAACATATATAATTACCCTACTTAGTAATGCAACACATGTAGATCCATTCAGAATTCTCAGGTGTAACTCAATACTTAGCCTGGGCTGTCCAACAAATAAACCCCCAGTATTCAAATAATAGCAAGCCTCTTGTTTAACTTACTAGAGTACTTCCGAGGACCTATACATAGCTAACAACGTCTGGGAATCTGAAAGTGGCATATCCAGTCCTTTGTGTATTTTGACATGACCTATGCCTGTCTATGACCAGCACTACAATGCCTGTTAGAAAGGCCAAAAGGGGGTGAGCCGTAGTGCCCAACTTAGGATGAAGACCTCTCTGTGGTAAATGGGGTCAAGGTAACTTAAGAGCATTGGAAATAATAATACATAAAAGATACTGGATTTCCTTTGGAGCATACCCGCGCGTCAGATACATGGCAGAACGATCAAACACAGTAGTCATGGGAAGCCCAGACGACAGTTACTACGTAACATGGGCCGAGGTGCAGCACCACCCATAGCCGTGTTTTGCCTTGCTTACTTTGAGCAGGAATCGCAAGGTTTGGGTGCGAGATGCCTGTCTAAAATAGGGCAAAGAGTGTGTCATCGGCACTGTTAAGAGAAGAATATGGGCCCCAGGAAGGAGATAGGATGAAGAAAATGCAGCCATGATCACTACAGCAAAGTGACTTTTCCCTGAAAACAAGCCCCTACCCTGGACTGGAAGGAGCCACATTGTAGGGAAAACATCCCCCGGCTCCGGGGTTCCATCCCAGGAGTACAGATGGGGTGAAAGACCGCCCCCACCCCATTTACGCCGCAAGTTGCCTGCTCTCAGGCTTAGGCCACTACTAAAAGTGCGCGCTACACCCTTAAAACACCACACCATCTGCACATAATATACTCTTGCAGCATGCCTACCGGACCCTTTTCCACTCGTAACGACCCACACGCTAACAAGTACGCAACTCAGGGAAAATGGTCTTGCCCAAGCTCGACACAGCGGGCCCAACTGGTGCGATCCTGTGGCGGGACAAGGCATATAGCCCCTCTAGATTGATAATGGGATACCAGGGCTAAAATGGGACCAGAGTCACTAGCACTTCCGGAATTCACAAGGGGCAAAGGCAGTCCTAAAACCTCAAATGCTAGTACGAATGAGCAGGGCAAACTAGGGTCACTACTGCTACCCATGCCAAAAACCCAAAAGCAAATCCAATACAAAGATGTACAGAAAGCGGGCGGGGCATCCTGCCCTTAAAGTGCCCGCATCAAGCCTCGAAGAGCCAGCGCAAGTGCTGCCAAGGAGGGACCGAGACCTATACACTGCATGACTAAAACAAAATATAACCCACTGTTGATCAGCAGGAAACATAACTTCAAATTTGCTAAACACAAGGAAGAAAGGTAAGGAAAATACGAAATAAAAGACTATATGGACAGTGCTGCACACACCGGATAACAAATTTTTGGTAGAGGTGTAACCACAGGAAGATCCTAATGTTGGACAGGCCACCTATCCACTATAGAACCCTTTAACAAATGATTGGGTTGCGTGCTACACGGGATTGGACCTCAGCAAGAACTTACCGTTGCCTGTTAGGGAACCAGTTGGACTCTACTGATACTGCGAACACTGGCACCGGGGTCTTATGCAGTGAGCAGCAATACCCCAGTAGGTACCCACTCTACTGGGTATCTACTGGGTGGAAGACTACCTACTTACAATGCCGGTCTGACCTCTACGGCAACTCATGCTAAAAACCCCTAAATGCACAAACCAACTAAAGAACAGATGGGCAGAAAACGGGCGCAAGTGCCGCCTAGGAAAGACCTGAACATCCACAGCGATGTATGCGAAAAGAGGCTATTTAGGAGACAATGATATGACACCACAAAATACTTTTTAGTAGTCACCACCACATACAGCTTCGAGCAACTTCATTGAAATTGAATGGATACAAGCAAAGAACATGTGGGTTTTAGCTACCGCGGGTTGAATGACAAACTGGCCCCATATCCACTATAAGCTGCCTTCTTAAATTAATAGGATGTGTGATATATCTAATTTGGCCCTCTGTGAGACCTTGTCATAGCCAGTTAGGGTAACATTTGGACGCTACTGGAGGTGCAAATTTGTGAACCAGGGAGACTTAAGCCGGGAGCAGAAATACAGGGTGGGCAGATCGCTCCCATCACCGAGCATTCCCTGGGCAGCTTTTCCTAGCAAAACCTGCCATCCGTGTGGTCCTGTCCCTACAAGGGGGGATTTGTAATTAAAAGAAGCACACTACTCCTAGTGCTGGCAGACTCATGCACACTGCTGCGGTGTCGCTAAGCATCCCCCCCAATAATCGTCAATCGCCAGTGTAATTCCTGTATAAATGAAACAACGTAGAATTTTCAAGTCTCAGGGAAGGCGCCCGGACCGGGCACCGACGAGAAGGATTCTCTAAGAAACCAGGAATGGAGACAATCACTTAATCAGGTCTGAGTTCCTGGGAGCAGCGCTACGTGTAACTGGCACATTTCTGTGAAATACGAGATAACAAAATTCACAAGGGTACATACAAGGTATTACATACATGGACAGACTATTTCCTAGTCTTAAGATTTTGGATGCACATGATAAGCGATAGCAATTATGCGCCATGACTGTTTAGATACTGCCTTGGTAGCTTCTAATTTACAGTGCAGCCGTAAACCGCATCACAAAACCAATAGTATGTCAACCATTCACATGCGTACCCCACCCCCCTCGCTTGCCAATGAGCGCTATGTACCGCCAGAACATTCCTAAATACCCCAACATGTCAGGCAGGAAGCGGACCAGGTCGAGCCAAGCCACTCGCTGAAACAAACGACCACCGGGGTAACATGCTCACCGTATGCAAATTCCACGTGCCCCGAAGTACCCCCGGGCCACAACACAACAGTATGAAGTATGCACATAATGCACAACTGCGAAACGGTGCACAACGGGCGCTCTGATCGTGTAGAGCGAGGGAAACAAGGAACGAGCATACCAGCGAGTGGGGCCCACTCCGTAATAACACCGGCAAGACGCGAACTCATCTAGAAACCGGAGGGAACGTTGTGAAGTATCATACACCCGCGTGCAGAGACCATTCTGCAGTACGACCAGCTAAATTTACTAAAAGACCCCCGCCCGGCTGAAATCGGATACGTGATGCCATATGCAAGATGGCCGCTGGGAGGATGGTAGGAGCGGGTCGGCGCGAACACCCCTACAAGCTAAACGCAGAAACATGGTAGAATACGCAGAAACATGGTAGAACCACACCTTCCAGACAAACATCCAACTGTGCGTATAATAAACGGCAAACCAAAGCATGAAAACTTGCCGGGACATCATCAATACAGACATGGCTATGCCGTTTTTTGGTAAACATGGAACCGCACGAGGCAAGAAAACTTGACGTTAGAAATCAACAGATATGGATGTCCCGTTTGTAAATAACATAGAACAGCGAATATACCTTGAGCGACAAGCAGACCATGGGGGATAGGAGTCTGGGGGTAGATGGGAGGGTCGGGCTGGAGCTAGAAATGAGCGCACGTGGAGTCCCGCGCCCAATGTGGACCGAGCCCCGGCATCTAATTACTCTACATTAACTGCCCCCATTGTTAACACCACCTAAAACGCACGCGCGTACGACATTGAACACGAACCCCTAGATCAAGCACGCGGCCCCCACTTGGACAAAATGCACGCCCAACCACCATACCTCACAAAATGGCCACCGGAAATGCTGTCCGGGGGGGGGGGGCGGGGGAGGGGGACCGAGGGCACTGTACTTACCGGGTATGCAGGCCCCCACCTTGCGGCAACGTACACTCACTCTCCCCCCCAAGGCCAGAGATATTATACAAAACACTTCCCATGCAGGCCTCATTGCAAGTACCTTCCACCCAAGCAATTCCCAGTGGTGTTGCCTGCTGCCCAGCTGTAAATACTCTCCAGTGCCTCGAAATGGATGGTGAAGCGCTATACAAATGCAGATACTGTAAACCAGAGTTGGACCACCGCATCTTAAGGCTTTGGATGGTCATCTTTAATAATAACAATCAAGCGCACAATCAAGGGTCTCTAGGCGCTGGGGGCCGTAGGGAAGTATAAGCAAGCTATTGCCGAGAGTCACAAGGTGCTGGGCTACTGTGACGCCGGTGCCGGGGATCGAACCCTGATCCGCAGATTCCGGGGGCAGTCGCCCTAGCCGCGGCGCCACACACGTTACAAATCATAGCGCTACCAAACCGGCGTGGAACGAGACTAACAAGTATTGAAATTAAACAGCGGGGGGGGGGCCCGACATGAACAGGCCGGGCCCGCACAGAACATGAAGCAACCATCGGAGGGCGAGAGGCCGGGGGCCGAGAACGAAACCGGACGTCCCCCCCCCCCAGCAACCGGCTCAAGCGGGCCGCCTCGCCAGGCCCCCACCACGCCAGGAGGGAGCAGGCGGCTACGGAAGGGGGGGGGAAGGGGGGGGAGGCCGGGTAAGACCAATGTAACGGCTCGAGGCGAATACAAAGATGTCGCCGAGTTTAGGATGCGCTTAAAATGACCGACAGAAACCACCGCAGGCAGCGCCGCCTTGCAAAGCCAATAGCCCAGGGATTCAACTGTGAAGATGAACTCATGCCTCTTACCCGCCCCTACGCGCCAAATCCGGGACAGCTACAAAACAAATCACGGGCCGGAGGGCGGCATAGGATTCGACACCCGACAACTTGCCCCAAAGTTAAATAGGATGCGCTTAAAATGACCGACAGCCGAGGCCTCAACGCCCGCCGGACGGGGCCCCGCGTACTCCTCCTTATAACTACCGCACCTGCATAAGCCCCCTACTGCCATCCACCACACACCCCGTTACCCGCAGGCAGCCAGTCACGTAAGGATTAGCCGCGACTCCAGATTCAGTCTGAGCACGAGGGGGGGGGGGGGGGGGGGTGGCGTAAGGGGCACAGAAGGGCTGCGCCTGCACTGACGGGACTCTGTCTCCCGCACCCGGGTGCTGCTCCGCTCGCGCCGCCCTCGCAGGGTTTGAATTACGGGACCCGCCGCTGCCGGAAATGTCGTACCTCACGACACACAACTAGGACAAACTCACCGCACACTATGAAGCCGACAAACACGACGCCAGACCAGCAGCAACCGGAAATAGAGCGTCCCTCGCGAGGACACTACCACGCGTCTAAAGTGTCCCAAAGATGGAAAGAGTGTTCCAACATGAAAGAGTGTCCCAACATGGAACTGCGACGTCCGGGGCGGCAAAGAGGCCTCCCCAGCAGGGCAGGGGTCTGATGTACTCCAGACGGCTCCTCCTCACCGCCCCGGACGTGCATCACTACCAGTCTCCACCAACCAGGGGAGACTGCCTCAGGAGAGGATCTACCGCGTCATGCGGGGGCGGGACAGCCCTCCGTGACTAGGAGCCCGCCCTCCTGATGGCCACTGCGTGGCCTCGGGCAGGCGCAGAGACTAGGTTAATAATAAGAGGTGGAAGGTCAACCATAACCGTTTCCAAAAGAAGATAAAGCATTGTATGTTGTCGTCTGAACTGCTTCTTTCAACCTGCTCTTGTGCCTGCGAAAATCACCAGAACAGTCAAACGTGCGTTTTCCCCACATGTTGCTTCTGTGAGGTTAAAAGCGCTGCGCAGTCTCGTGCTGGGGAGAACCCCGCTTCTGACAGGCACTGCCACGCCACGTGGTGAGTGCGCCACGTGCGCCATGGGGCAGATACCGGAGAAAGGGGATGGTAGGAAGTGCTTTAAAACTGGACTTCAAGTGCCTGTGCGCTACATGGGTGAGAGGTACATACTAGTTTTTCAAAATGAGGCATAACACGTGGAATCTGCATTTATAGCGTTGAGGTGGAATTTAACCCACAGCTTGTAATCGGAGTCTAAGGGCAGCTTGCACTGGATGGCGGAGGACAATAGCCATGGTGTTAGGCCTAGGGTTACCAACTGGCATGGTGCAAATTCAGGACGGTCAGTGTAAAAATTCAGGACAAAGGGTCAAAATTCAGGACAAAAATTAAGGACAGAAGGTCAAAATTCAGGACAAAAAATTGGGACAAAACATAAGTTTTACAGACATATCGGAGGAGGTGGCACAATAATATATAAGTAAGTAAATAGACAATCAAAATAAATACAAATCAAAATAAGTTTATATTAGGTTGAGCCAATCGTGCACTTCACATTTTTCAGTATGCACACAACTTTGCAAAGCGACATGGGGCCCTTTCTGCAATCAAGATTTGTGCTAGTAACAATACAGATTAATAAATAGTATTTTTTATTTGTATGTTGAAATCTGTCTTTTAAATGTACTGTGAAAACGCTGTTAGTTATTTTATTTTTATTTTCTCCAGCATGGCGCCAAGACAAAAGCAGAATGCTTTGCCATAGACTGTCCCATGCAGGAGAAGGCACACCACATGCTGTCACTACAGTTGGGCCCATTGTCATTCTATAAGTGCTAATCAGCTGCACTCTCAGAATGACAATGGGTCACTCCACAGTCTGCACGAGAGAGGTCCGGGAAGGGCCTCTGCAGGCAGCCTCTTCAGTTTAAAAGATAACTGCGAGAGGCCCCGAGTGAAAACTTTTAAACTCACGCGGCCTCTCGCATGGGAAACTGCATTCCTTACTCAGATTTCCCATTTCGATTTTAGTATGATGTCTGTAAGGCGTCCGTAATTTGAGATCCCCAAATTACGCAGGCCTTGTGGACATCATACTAAAATGACGGACGGTCCGTGAAATTTACGGACGGTTGGTCACCCCAGTGAGGCCATGGAAGGACATTGGACTGGTATATGCTGATGACAATTCAGGGTCGGATTGGAAAGGCGGGCAGTCGGGCATTGGGCTGGTGTTTCAGGGCCGCCAGTGGGCTGGTTTTGAAGTTCCTCAGTAAACCGGCCCACCAGGACTTACTGTCTTCCAGCCCCGCCAGGCCACTGTAATGTGGGACCAGCATCAAGGGCACCGATCCCCTGCCATGCTGTAAATTGAGGCTGGGAGACAGGTGTTGCTCTAGAATTTGTGGCACTCTCACCTCGGTCCCCTACCTCCTGTGGCGTGCCCGGCCTAGATACAGCGTCATCCTCCACTGGTCCATCACTTTCCGGCCATGGTGGTGTATGCAGGTGAGTCGTGACTCCCTGGGAGGCCAGGTGATTATGTGCCCTTGGACCATTGTCACCTTAGCCCCCCTGAAGCAGCAGTGCTTTGCTTTTTTTTACCCCTCCCCTTTCAGGTCATCACCATGAGGCAATAGTGGGCTGGGGTGAGGGTGAATAAAAGAAACTGTCTCGCTCGGTGCCAGGCATTGTCACTTAGGTCCCAGTGTCTTTTAGTTCTTGTTGGGATGGGTTAAAGGGGGAGGGTGGTGGTGGTGTATGCCTACGCCTTGCTGTAAGGCCTCTTTACCCAGAGGGAAAAAAATGAGATATAGCTATGGTCAGACCTACCACATTGCAACTAGGTTTGATTACCAGCGCCAGCTCAACATCCTGTGATTCTGGGCAAATCACTTAATCTACCTACCTAAAATAATAAAAATGAATGTAATTTTCAGTAATGTTCACAACACAATGAGGGAGGTACCCTAAAGACCAGTGAGGGACCGGGTAAACAAATATGCAAAAAAAACACAAGAAGTCCCTAGGTGGTGGGGGTATATACCCTACAGTGTAGACTAACCCAACCCGAAGGCTCAAAGGGTATCCACACTGTCAAGGACAAGATAGTATTTCACTTAACATACACATAATTTTCAAATACGCGCCAACAGTCAGTATAGGAACCCTGTCTCTAAATCATCACATTAGTTAACTAAAAAAAACACAAGAAGTCCCTAGGTGGTGGGGGTATATACCCTACAGTGTAGACTAACCCAACCCGAAGGCTCAAAGGGTATCCACACTGTCAAGGACAAGATAGTATTTCACTTAACATACACATAATTTTCAAATACGCGCCAACAGTCAGTATAGGAACCCTGTCTCTAAATCATCACATTAGTTAACTAATGTGATGATTTAGAGACAGGGTTCCTAGTTAACTAATGTGATGATTTAGAGACAGGGTTCCTATACTGACTGTTGGCGCGTATTTGAAAATTATGTGTATGTTAAGTGAAATACTATCTTGTCCTTGACAGTGTGGATACCCTTTGAGCCTTCGGGTTGGGTTAGTCTACACTGTAGGGTATATACCCCCACCACCTAGGGACTTCTTGTGTTTTTTTTGCATATTTTCAGTAATGTAACTGGTGCTCATGTAAATTGCTCCAATGCCTTTGGAGGAGTTAACATTAAATAAAACTAAAAAACAAAACATAATAACAAAAAATAACCAGACAGATTCTGCAAAGGCCGGGGCATGATAATTAAAGAGGACTCTTTATATAGAAACTTCCCTGTTCCTTTTTAGGTCGAGACTAGCGAAGCGCGCATTCGCTGCTCTAGGAGAGGGCCTCTTGGAATCACTACAGACATTCTGAAAGCTTTCTGAAAGCTTGTGCATGTGGTTGTCACATTCTGTTGGCCTTTGCATGTGGTTTTCAAAAATGAAAAAGCACGCAATTGGCCAAAGGCAGATGCGTGCCCCGCCTTTTTCAGTAAATGTTTACTCCCATGGCCTCCAGCTTGCGGGAGCGAGCAGCGGCGCGCAGGGTGCCATCTGTTGTGGATCATGTTTCAAATTAGCGCAGTAGCTTTCACTTTCGCGGCAGCGTGGCCCTTGTTTATTGCTTCCTCCTGCTTGTGTGTTTGTTGCTTGTTGTATTTGTTTCACAGTCTCTTTCTCACACGGGAAAAGTACTTCCCGGTTTAATTCAAAGTAATGGATTGCCAGCCGCTGCTCTTACTTAGACCTTTATTTTGTGTTATGTAAAGGCTGTAATGGGTCGGTCAGAACCGGGCTCTCTACGAGTGGAGTTTTTTGATGTGCGTTAAACATACGGACATTAATGCACGGATTACTTTAGTGTTTACACAACCACCAGAATCGAGTCTCCGTCTCTTCCCTTCGCCTTGGTATGTGTCACACGTGAGGTCATTTGCAAAAGTGGGGTATACGTTGTAATTTATTGTACCCCATTGATAGGAGGGTATGTGTCACATGGGAGGTCATTTGCAGGAGTTGATAGGAGGGTATTAATTTTGAGAACGATGCGTGCTTTTGTGTAGGTCCTTCCATACCGCTTCCAGAACCTGGGAACCCTACCCACTCAATTCGGAAATTTCGCTTTCGCCAGAATCTTGGCGCGCTGGAGACATTGTGATTTGCCAGTGAAGTAAATATACCATTCTGTATCAAATCCTTTAGAGGGGAGGCAGTGTGCAGTGATGCCACACATTACCCCTGCTTCACACTGCACATCTTGGAATTCAATTCTTTTTTTCACTAAAATAAATGTTGCCAAATATTAAGTGGTACATTTGTGACTGTATAAACGGCATGGTTGGTGTGAACTTTGCACACAAGTTGATATTCCGGCTAGCAGTGAAATAACATTTGTGCCAGGTTCGGGCTTACAGCGGCCCTCAGAATGTAGGCCTTGGAGCTGTTGGAAGAGCAAACCACTTTCTCCCTTTCTTTCCTCTTCCCCCTCACCTTGCCACCCCTTAAACTTCACCCCACATTTCCCACCCTGCCCCTTTCCCTTCTTTTCTCCTTTTCTCCTTCCCTCACGCCTCCCCCAGTCCACCTGGATATAACCAATTTCAGGGATGATCTCCAGCCCATCGAGCTACAAAACGAGGAGGCTGAGGGCCCGAGCAGCCTCTGTTCCTTCCAACGTTAGTGTTAGCAACATCATCACCCCGGTCTTCAATGTCAAGCGCATGCCTTTCTTTAAGGAGGTAATGCCAGGGCTGGCGTTGGCACTAGTCAACTACTACAATTAGGTGCTTGTTTTCCATTTTGAATAACATTTTCAAAATATTACTTATAGAAGCATCAAATTCTACAAAACGAATAAAATGCCCCAAGGGTGAGACCTATTGACTATGCCAATGCTTGTTAACATGGCTTTTCTGCCTTTGTTTAGTTTAACTATCAGCTTTATGTGATTTTCTTCACTTTTTTACAATCCAGGATCTTAAAATACCGCTCATGCCAGTAAAAAACCATCCAGGTGGCAACCTCAGTCAGATTAGGCTTTGTGGCCTTGGACCATTTTATTTCTCCTTGTCTACCCGGCCAAAATGCAGTGCTTCGAATTGTACCAGTGTTACTGGCTCCATAAAATTTAAAATATTTAAATTGCCAAACATTTCTCTAAAAAATTAGTCCAATAAGCCTAACCAAATTGTGATCCATGCTCACTGTGCGACTGGATTCAAGCTAGCCTGGCTGATGAGGGGTGATGCCCCGAAACTGGTCCTAGGATGCTTGTTTCCCATCTAGGGAGGACCTGGCTTGGCATTTCTGGTAGGACTATTCCCATGAGGCACAGGGTGCATCTGGCTGGGTATAGACTGGGGTGGCATGGTAAGCAAACGAATAATGGATTTAACCCACAGCTTTTGACTGGGGGTGAATGTTTGATTTGCTCTGTATGCTGTCCATCATCTGTGTGTCTTTTGCTTTCTTGCTCTAAGTGTTCCGGGTATGCCCAGACATGGGTCCCGGGCTTACTGTGCCACTGGATTCAAGCTATCCTGTCTGATAATGGGTGATGCCCCGAAACTGGTCCCAGGATGCTTGTTTCCGGTCCAGGGCGGACCTGGCTTGGCAGCTCGGGTTGGACTGTTCCCATGAGGACCAGGGTCAAGAATGATTTTCATATGGCTGGGTACAAACTGGGGTGGCATGGTGAGCAAAAGAACGATGGATTTCACCCAGATCTTTTGACTGGGGGTGAATGTTTGATTTGCTCTGCATTCCGTCCATCTGTGTCTCTTTTGCTTTCTCGCTCTAAGTGCTCCGGGTATACCCAGACATGGTTCCCAGATTCACTGTGCCACTGGACTCAAGTGCCATGGATTCAAGCTAGCCTAGCTGATGATGGATGATGCACCAAAACCTGTCCCAGGATGCTTGATTCCGGTCCAGGGAGGACCTGGCTTGGAAGTTGGGGCTGGACTGTTCCCATGAGGCAACGGGTCAAGACTGATTCGCGTATGGCTGGGTATAAACTGGGGTGGCATGGTGAGCAAAAGAACAATGGATTTAACCCAGATGTAAGGGGGACGCGGTGTGTGAAGGGTAGCACTACTAAAAATAAAAACTGCTTGCTTCAGTGATGCGTACATGGCTTGCAGCAGCTACCTGCGTGCCCCCTACTACTTAAAATGAAAGCATGGGTAAATTAGTGTCAGACTGTGACAAACGTTTCCACAGCAGAAGTCAGTATAGCACTCTTTGGAGAATTGTAGCTCAGGTTGTCCTCCCCAAACGTTTTTAGCCTGACAAAGATACTGTCGTGGGATTGAACATAGCCTGGGGACATCTGTGCAGCTTTGTCCTCACTCCGAAAGGCTCAGACCTAGGACCAGGCATGTCCAAAATTCAAACCAAAACATATTTAGAAACAAAAGCAAAGTCTTGCAGCAACGCTGTAATAGTCAGTCTCAATGGAATTACAAAGAGTGAAAGAGTTCCGACGAAATGGGAATCAAAGTAGGGAAGGGAACTTTGGAGACACACTCATGAATCTACTGCCACCCAGAGTCAGCAAAATGTCACTACAGCGAATTCCCTTCATCTAGATGTGTCATCAAAATTGCACAATGCCCGTATCGCAGCCCTCAGACAGCAGAGTACTTGAATAAGAGCTTATACCACTGGGCGCACTCACATTTTAAACTGGTGCAGCACCGAGGCTGAGATGGCACAGAGCCTGGTACGCAGGAATTAAAGCTATTTTCTTAAGAGAATGGCATTTGTGTGCCTCTTTAGAGCATTATTACTTGGGTGGTGGTGAGTTTGCTCCAAATAAGGTATAGAATTATAGATGGGTAACTGAGTTACAAGGCTATTTTTCATGGAGGGGTTTTGATTGACATCAAATAATAATTTTATGTATGAAACAATCATATTTTGAAACGGAGTAGCCAACTTTGTAAATTTGTAGGACGCAGCTGACAAGTTGCTCCATGTAATTTCTAACAGCGCCACCCAATTCCAGCATTCTATCCAACACTATACTGCATGCACGGGCTTTGAGGCCATAATGAACTTGTTAAAAGCAAAAACTACAAGCCCCACAATGCAACATGCAACTGGCTGAATAAAAAGATAACATGTTGATTGTGTCTGATGTCACACTGCCAAAGAGCAGAGTTGTGAAATGCAAAATAAAATCTTGTTTATGGCTTTCTGCTTTTATTACTCCGTCAGGCAGTCGTGGGTTTAACAGCCTAGTGAGATACAGAGAGCAGAAATACAATTTCAGAGTTGAATTTGAGCATTGTACTGCTAATGGGCTAACATAAACAAGCCTTGGCAAAGAAGCAAAATACGTTTTTTTACAGGAAAAATATGAGACACTGCTAGACGTGTCTTGAGAAACAGAGAAAGGAAAACATAGGGGCATATTACCAAGGGGGCGATAGGCAATTATGCCGGTTTAGCTGCCGTTTTCTATCGCTATATTAGCAAGCTGTCGCTAACTGATGTTAGCGACAGCTTTTAGGCGATAGCGAGCGGTTTGGGGCCCGCTTTGCATGTCAGCGATATTTATCGCTAATGACATGCAAAGTGGGCATACCCAACCTGTTAGTGACTGAAAGCAGCCGCTAACGTCGCTATCGCCTGTTAGCAAGGTGGGCGTAGCGATGGAAATATTCCCGCTATCGCCAAAAACTAACACCTGCTCAGACCAGTTCTTAGCCATGTTATCCAATGGGAGGTGGATAACATGGCTAAGAGCATTTCGTCGCTAATGCGTGAATATCGCTGTATTCTTAGCGATATTCACGCTATCGCCGGAAAAATGATCTCTTTGGAGATAAACGTTGCTAATAGCACGTTATCTCAGTGATAATTTCCGGCGATGCTTAGCGATAAAAAAATCGTTGCTAAGCCTAGTTAACGATAATTATCGCTACTCGTTGGTAATTTGCCCCTTAATGTTTTGTCACACTTCTTTCCCAGTACACTTTGTGCCTAGGATTAGGTGCGATTTTAGATGACGCTCTTACAACACCAAAGTGACGCGCCCTGTGTTGAACAAGTGCAGAACCTGCTGCAAGCGTGCCCTATGAAGTCAGCGAGTGCATACCGAAATGGAACTCCACAGCTCAGTGTTAGAGCGACAATGCTCATTTGTCAGCATCCATGTTGGTTTAAGTGGCGGCTGCTTATGAATGAAACTGCAGGTGGGGGGTAGAAAAAAATAAAAATGCACTTACCTGCCGCAGCCTCTCTCTTCTGTCCTCTTCTGTTGCACGGAAGCACCTAAAGCACCCAGGTTCCCAGAATCCCCTAGCCAATCACTACGCTGCTGTCACCAGCATGACAGCAGCGTCATGATTGGTCAGAGCGCCCTGGTTTGGCGCTCAGACAGGAACTGGGAGCCTCTGCATGTTCTCTAACTGGGCTTTGCATTACAGCCGGGTGGAGAACATACTAAGTGCGCATGACTGTTCGGCTGGCCCAAGGCAACCGGCCAAACCGTCAAACATACTTAAGAGAGTGCCCACCTCTCCTCCCTCAGCTCAGGTGACAACTCAGCATCGCCCCCACTAAAATTAAACAACTCTGAGCCAGTACGGAAAAATAAAATGATAATATCATTCTATTATCATTTTATTTTTCCTTTTTTTACTGCTAAAAATCAGTGGGGCGACGCTCCTCCGCCTTAGCGGAGGAGCCGCCGCTGGGCCCGGTTCACCTTCATTTTTTACCTTTGCTGAATAAAAAATGTGCATGGGCAAAGCAACCTAACGTAGCCCGCTACGACCGTGCTGACGGAGGCCGACGTGTGACTCAAATGTGTTCAGTGTTCTTTACTCATCAAAAAACCTATGGCCGCCACCCATAAGTGCTCTGGCCAACATTAGAATCACGGTGGCTATACACCAGAGCGGAAAAGCTTCAAATTGTTATGGCATCATCATAAATGTGCTGGCATCAAGCCTCCTTTAACTGCTGTGTTCATGTGTTTTATTGGTGTGCTGTCGCGCCAACCAAGCAGAACAATAACACATTAGTGTGCCTGGAATTTATTTTTAATGCCTTCTTTTTTATTCATTGCAAAAGCACGCTTCCTAGTTCCAAAGCCCTAAGTGAATCAATAAACATTAAAATACTCAAACGATGATAAACTATAAAAAAGGAGCCTTGGTTAAAAATGACATGTAAAGCTGTGTGCTGTTCAGCACTTCACCATCTAAGTGGGAAAGCTGCACTCGGGAATGCCTGGCATATGAAATTATGTCTGTGCCCCTGGAGATGAGTCACATTTTGCCACCCCCAGCACTAGCAATTGGCCACCATACTCTGTTTGTTGAGGCAACAGAAATATAAAAAAATCTGGCCAGGTGCTGCCTGGACCAGTGCCTGCCTGGTCGCCACCCCGCACACCTCAGGCTAGGTCATTCAACCATTCTATTTCCCTTAATGCAAAGAATATCTCCTGAACGCTCCCTTGGTGCCGTGGGCTGCTAAAGCACAGCGCCGGAAAAGGAGTCGATGAAAATACAGCGCCATACGGGAAGAAGTCGCAATTTGGAGAGTGCAAAAAAAAAGAGACGATGACCTTCAGCCTGCAAATACCCCCTACTTTCAACCCCCCAATGGCTCGATACCATCAATGTGTCATCTCCCCCTTAAGATAGCCATTTGCCGGTCCAATCCCTTTAGCCCCAAGATCTACGCCCCTGAGTGTAACAGCACCCTGAAGGCCTGGCTGAAAGCAAGACCTCAGCAATGGCGAGAAGATCATGCTGTGTAAATATGTAATATATATTTGTCCAACCCTAATCGCTTCAATTCTTCTTAAAATGTAACCTTGAATTTCCAACTTGTATTTATGTCACTCTAACCACTAGTATCTGTAGTAGGCTTATGTACTTACTACCATTCTTATATGTATTTAGAGCTTATCTGTGTTTATCTTTTATGTAATTCATGTACTCTGAAGTTCTTATGTAATGTAACTGGTTCTGTTGTAAAGCGCTCTGACACCATCGGGTAAAGTACGCGCTTTATAAAAACGCACATAATTATTTAGGGTGGTGGTGAGGTTGCTCCAAATAACGTATAGAATTATAGATGGGTAACTGTGATACCCTCAGCTGGATGCACCAATGCACCCGCCGAGCCTTGCTTTGCCCTTGAACCGTCACTTACCTTTACAAAGTGAAAACACACTGAGAAGGAGAGAGAGAAATCCATGCACCCTTTTCCAAATATCCAACATCAAACGTAGATGGACATGTTTTGTTTTGTTTGTGTAGATTCTTCATATGGTGGCAACGTTATAAGCAAACTAGAAAAATACTTAGGGGCGTATAGCCAACAAGTAGCAATATTTATCGCTAAATAGGCTTAGCAACTATTTTATTATCGCTGCCTATCGCTGGATATGTTAGCGGAGAAAACATGCTATTAGCAACGTTTTTCTCCATTGTGCTAAAATATCCAGCGATAGCGGCTAAATGCGTGAATATCGCTGAGAATACAGCGATATTCACGCATTAGCGACGAAATGCTCTTAGCCATGTTATCCACCTCCCATTGGATAACATGGCTAAGAACTGGTCTGGGCAGGTGTTAGTATTTGGAGATATTCGCGCTTAGCGTGAATATTTCCAACACTACGCCTGCCTTGCTAATAGGCGATAGCGTCGCTAACTGGTTGGGTACGCCCACTTTGCTTGTCATTAGCGATATGCATCGCTGACATGCAAAGTGGGCCCCAAACCGCTCGCTATAGCCTAAAAGCTGTCGCTAACATCAGTTAGCGACAGCTTGCTAATTGGGAGATTTATTATCGCCGCTTAGCAGCCGAAAACAACCGCTAAATCGGCGATAATTGCCTATCGCACCCCTTGGTAATATGCCCCTTATTGTGTTGTTGAATGCAATACCATTATGTACGAATCTGTACCTACACCAACTGGTAATGGGGAGAGGGTATGGCCAGTGATGGGTTATGGTCAGGCTTACCTAAGTGGGTGACTTTAATTTCTCTAGCGTGGGTTTAGCAAGGAACATAGGGGCATATTATCAAGGGGGTTTATCTCGGCTTTTTTGGCTTTAAAAGCCAAGAAAGCGGAGATAAAATTATCTGCCTATTACCTAGCTGTCGCTAACACCAGTTAGTGACAGCTAGTAGGAGATAGCGACCATCTTGGGACCCACTTTCCATGTCTGTGAAATGTATCACTAATGGCATGCAAAGTGGGCGTGCCAAGATGTTAGCGACTGGAAACAGTCGCTAACATCGCTATCTCCTATTACCAACTTTTGGAGATATTCGCGCTAACACCTGCCCCTGAGCAGTTCTTAGCCATGTTATCCAATGGGAGGTGGATAACATGGCTAAGTGCATTAGCTCGGTAATGCATGAATATCGCTGACTTTTCAGCGATATTCATGCATTTTGGCCGATTTTTATCGCTTAGAAGATAAACCTTGATAATAGCAAGGTTCCAAAGCGATAAAAATCGCCGCAGCTCGGCGATAAAAATATTGCTGCTAAGCCAACATAGCGATAATTATCGCTAGTTGTTGGTAATATGCCCCTTAATATTTGAATATGGGAATTTGAGTCTGAAGTTGAGTGGCTAAATTCAGCCATTTTCTGGGAACCAATTCAATTTCATCCCCAGTTTGAAATGTTGATCATTCCTTAAAGGGTGGGTGGGGTGTGGTGATTGCTTAATTTGTAAAAGAATCTGTGCCAGGACCCAAAGTTTTGCTTAGAAATTTGCGGCTAGCTCTATTGAATGTCAGCATGCTGTATACCAAGGCTGTAAAGTCTTAATTCTACTGCATGTCTCTGTAATCCACTACCAGACACTCCCTGCCCCTTTATCTCACATTTGCAGGTTCTTTTTCCATCCCTTCTTTCTTCCTTTGTGAAGGTTTTTCTGTCTTTTTCTTCCTCCCTTTTGCACCTTGTGTTAATTTGTCTCTTGTGCCCTAGGTCAAAAGTCTGACCAGTTAAAATAAGTCCCTAAAATGAGTGCTGGTGGGCCACACCTACAACCAATACCTGAAATTGAACACAACACTAGATGTGGCTACTCTGACCCAACATGTGTTCACAGAAATAGTTTCCTCAGTGCCCTCCACAACCTGCATTGGAAACCTCTAGTTTATGCATTTGTAATTCAACTGTCCCTTCTTTGTAACTTTCCATTGTTAACAGGTGTCTTATCTTTGAATAGATACCCTCATTTCGATTTACCGCTGCTATCATATGTCCAAAATTCCCTAGGTTGTCGATGGCACCCCACTTTCCACTACAGCGTGCTGCCCATATTGCTGGCAGACTCTCACTTGGTGGTACGCTACATCTGTAACCATCCCTTGTAGTGACTTTGTCTGAGGCAGCTAGGGACCCTAAATATTGTGCAATCTAAGGTGAGTTAAGGTTGTGCTTGTACATGATGACTGTAAATAATGTCTGTCCTGGGTGACTATGTGGGAGGGAGCTGTGATGATGCCCTGCAGGGCACATAGCTCAACACTGGCTTTTTACTGCTTTAGTCTTCTTAGATCTACACCCCCAGGCTAAGCATATTTGTTTGCATATATTTACAAAGACAAATAGATCAAGGAATACAGCTCATGTTGTTTTCGTGAGTTAATAGCTCGACATGCCCCCCACCTGGTGATTGACCCCACTCTATCCCCCAAAGATTGTTGAACCTTGGAACGTGACCCAGTGGAGGATACTGCAACTTATGATGTGTCAAATGTCTGCTCTGGTTACAGGTTGTTTCAGTAGAGTGTTGTACTGACAATGCTTATCCTAAAGAAGGTGAAACAGGGCTGGAAATGGTCTTGTAGCCTTCTGGAAATATGGTGGTATTTTTGTTAGGAAGGTACGTGCAGTGGCGTCACTAGGGTTGGTGTCACCCGGTGCGGGTAACTCATGGTGTCACCCCCTTACGACTTACCGCATGGAACAAGGATACCAGTAAAAACCCTGGGGCTTATTTTATTTACAAGCCCCTTGCGCCGCCGGTGCGCCACTTGTTCCCATATTAAAAGTGACGCACTGGTCTCGCAAGGGGCTTGTAAATAAGCCTCCCTGTTCCACTCACTAGTCAAAGCTGCCACTAGCTAGCTGCCTGTCTCCCTTAGACTGGTGAGGGGGCACTGTACCAATACCCCAGCGGGCTTCAAAAACAACAAGGAGCACGTCCAGTGCTGCGCTACAGATACCGAAGCAGACAGGCCCTGACCACCGGCCAGCTCCTCACACGGCATCGTGGTGCTGCTATTTCAATGGGGGTTTTGAGTTTGGCTCACAGTTAGTGCCTGAACATCATGGTGGTGCCGCCTGGGATATGCAGTGACCTTCAGTACCAATTCCGACCCTCCCCCCATGCCCTGCATTTAACCAAACCACCCGAGGCGAATGGCGATTCGTTCTGCCCTTTTTAGGGCTCGGCTATAACGCGCTGAAAGCGCGTTCTCGCCAGAGAACTATTGTCGGCGTCTCAGACGCGAAGGGAGACAAGGCCTGTCGCGCGCAGCGTTTTTCCATAGGATAACGTTGTGCGCGCGGCCAGGTCTTGTCTCCACTGCATGCATGGCAGGCCGGATCGCGTCGCGCGCCTCTGTGGAATGCAGGGGGAGTCTGCAGAGGGGCGCGCGGCGCTGATAATCAGCCATGCTTTTTTTCCCGTGACTTTTACAGGTTGGACCGGGGCCAACACTCAGGACCGATCACAGCAGTCTGTACGTATTCAACGCGTGGCTAACCGCCCCTCCATAACACTGCGAAATATTCTGTCCACTATCATATTAAAGCGGATAACTGCATTTCTGTGTACATGTTTAGTTAAGCAACATATACTATGGTTTGCCATAATTGTGCCTTTAGCAGTGGGTAGTTTCGCTTTCGGTGAGAAGTTTCCCGACTTAAGCTGCAGCTCGCACTGACTGTTGGGTTCACACAGCTGTATATTGATTGACATACCAATCGTTTCTTGGTGCGCGATAGCCATATTAGGTTGGTGATATAAGCATCCCCTTCAAATGTTTCTATCAAAGAATGGTTGTTTCATGTCTCCGAGGTGGCTAGCGAGTACTTGTGTAGAACGTGCTGCGTTGTTATGGTGGTCACTGAACATTTTGAGTAATTTCGAAAATGTCGGTGAGTGTTTATTTGTTTTCCGTTAAAGAGACCGGCAGTTTAACTATTGGAAGTACTCCAGGGACATTCCTGGATAGCATCACCAGTCTAAGACTGTTGAGATGGTCGGTCTTTTTACTCTTACCGACCTTCGGTTGATTCAGCAATTTCTTTCCTTCGGTGCGCAGATATGTGATGTGATGGAGCTTTCAATATATATTTTTTCTGTTTTGTCATAAGTGTCATTGAAGCTCATGACATTTAGATCAAATATCGGGTGTTGGGCATACAGTGTCTTTCATTTATCTCTTGGTTCCAAATGGTTCATGCCTTACTGGAGAAATGATGTAAGGGTGATGACGCCTGGGTGTTCTGATTTACCAATCCTAACATGCACGTACCTAGTTGTATGATTTTTCATACCTCTCTGTTTTTTTTTCCGTGCCGTCTAAAGTAAGTGCTTCCTCGAGAAATAATCTTAGGAGATGCAGCGACTTCCTTCACGTCTTCTGGTTTGATCAATTATTCTGGGAGCAGGCAATCCCAGAGTTCATAACATCCGACCCAACAAAAGGAAGGTATATAACGGTGCAGTCCAGCAGCTTAAAAGCACGTTTTTGAGTGTGTGTAACTCTTTTGCAGCTCCTCGGCAGTCAGCACAGATGATCGAGGAGCATGTAACATACACAAGAAAGTGATAACTGGAGGTGAACATGTACACTAATGCTTCAGCGTAAGCACCACTGCCATGCACACACGGACACCACCACTCCCATGCACACACGGACACCAGCACTGCCATGCACACACGGACACCACCACTCCCATGCACACACGGACACCACCACTCCCATGCACACACGGACACCATCACTGCCATACACACACGGATACCACCACTGGCATACACACACGGATACCACCACTGCCATGCACACACAGACACCACCACTGCCGTACACACACGGACACCACCACTGCCGTACACACACGGACACCACCACTGCCGTACACACACGGACACCACCACTGCCGTACACACACGGATACCACCACTGGCATACACACACGGATACCACCACTGCCATGCACACACAGACACCACCACTGCCGTACACACACGGACACCACCACTGCCGTGCACACACGGACACCACCACTGCCGTGCACACACGGACACCACCACTGCCGTGCACACACGGACACCACCACTGCCATGCACACACGGACACCACCACTGCCATGCACACACGGACACCACCACTGCCATGCACACACGGACACCACCACTGCCATACACACACTGACACCACCACTGCCATACACGCACGGACACCACCACAGCCATACACACACGGACACCACCACTCCCATGCACACACGGACACCACCACTGCCATGCACATACGGACACCACCACTGCCATGCACACACGGACACCATCACTGCCATACACACACGGATACCACCACTGGCATACACACACGGACACCACCACTGCCATGCACACACGGACACCACCACTGCCGTACACACACACACACCACCACTGCCGTACACACACGGACACCACCACTGCCGTGCACACACGGACACCACCACTGCCGTGCACACACGGACACCACCACTGCCGTGCACACACGGACACCACCACTGCTGTGCACACACGGACACCACCACTGCCGTGCACACACGGACACCACCACTGCCGTGCACACATGGACACCACCACTGCCATGCACACACGGACACCACCACTGCCATGCACACACGGACACCACCACTGCCATGCACACACGGACACCACCACTGCCATGCACACACGGACACCACCACTGCCATGCACACACGGACACCACCACTCCCATGCACAGACAAGGACACCACCCGTGCTTAATTTGTAAAAAAAAAAAGTGCCAGGGCTTTCATTTGTAAAAAATTAGGTGAAAGGGCACTCGTCAGGAGGCTACTGTAGTTAGCCATACACATTACGCGACTTTGAGCTATTGGCATTGTAAATGACAATGACTTTTATTTATGTTTTGGTTTTTAAAACATAAATAAAAGACCTTGTCATTTACAATGTCAAGACCTTAAACTCACGTTCATGTACAATGCTAATAGCTCTAACTTTTGCAATGCCGAGACCGTTGCATTGTAAATGCTTGTTATTGTTTTCTAGTGGTGACATCTGAGGCTGGTATTGATAGTTACACTGGTTATCATGGATAGTGAAAATGAAAAACTAACCTTTTTCACTTTTTTAGGAGTCAGCAGAAATTCCATATTTAGTTAAGTTATCAATGGGACTTAAACGGTACATGCTCACTTTTGTTATTAAAATTGTGTTAACATTTCTGCACTAAAACCATGACAATTTCGATGATTACATTTCCATAGAATGTGTGAACGTAATATTTTCTCAAACGTCCCTAGAAGTTTCTTTAAAATACAAATCTCCTGTATATTCCTCGGGTTGGGAGTGCTCTGGTATTAAATATTATAGATAGTAAAGAAAGTACCCTTAACCATATGTTGAATGTGTGATACAGACTGCTTTTGTAATTTAAATCGATGTAGTATCTAGTCCAATTAAAATTTTCTGTAGAATGAAGGGTATGCGTGAACTCTACAATAAGATTGCAGCAAGTACTCTAAATTCACTTAGAGATAAAGGGGCAGATTTATGTTAACTGGCGCATCCCCAGGGATGCGCCAGTTAACATGCGCCACAGTGCGCCTCTGCTCCGCCACCCATGGTGCGCCGCATTTATGATGCGGCGCACCATGGTGCAAGTTAGTGAAGATGCGTGACGCATCTCTCGGCGTACGGGCGGCGCATTGCAGGAGTCATGTCGCAAGTGCGACATGACTCCTGCAATGCACAGGAGCCACCTCTTTAATGCATGGTGCGTCACCCTTACGCCTGCTTCAAGCAGGCGTAAGGAATTGACGTAGAAAGTGACTGAGTGAAATCTCATAGATTTCACTCAGCCACTTTTAGGAGGCGTTCCTGCGCAGGAACCCCCCCCCTGCGCAGGAACGCCTCCTCATGGCGCAGGGATTTCCAACGTGACGCATCTCCTAGATGCGTCACGTTGTAAATAGGGCGCATTGTTTGCGCCGCCGTTGCGTCACATTAAGTGACGCAATTGCGGCGCAAGGAGGCGCAAGCGCCTCATAAATCTGCCCCATAGGGTCCAGGCTCCAGCTTAGCAACGACGGGTGTGGCAAAACCATGCGGTATTTATTGGCTTGACCTCTTTTGATTAATCACACAATATAATGTTCCTCAACCTGAATGGTAAAGAACGTTTCTGTCAATACATTCTAATGCCCACTTTCAGTCTTTGGAAGTGGATCGTAAACACACAAAAAGACAGTGAAGAAAATGTAAGATAATTTGCTTTTCAATGAAGGAGCATTGAGTCCCATATTTCTTCGGTGTTGACTGTTTGGTCTTTGGGTATAGTCAACAAGTACAGGACAAGATGGTGTCACAGAATGTAACTAAAGTTCAACAAAGTTTGAAAGAGCTGAAAGCTTGCATGTAAATGACCAGGATGCTGCCTGCTCCGTTTCACCCTGAAATGTCGCTTTTGACACCAGCTGGAACTATAAATCTGTGCCTGCTTGCCCGCATAGGATTTACTCTAACATGTTCAGGCTTAGCTTCACAAACATTTTCAGCAGTCAGCTGCTTTTATAGCCACCATCTGAAACGGGGATCCTCCTGCCTGGGCGAGGTCAGTGCATGTATTCAGTCGATAAAAAAAGGGTTCATGTGTGTGCTGTTGTTGTTCGATACTCAAGCGCTGTTTGTACGGCATCGGTGGAAGATACACGAAGACACAAACTATTTTCTACCGGGTAACATCATGAACTTCTTTTATCGGGTAGGAAGATCTGTTATAAATCGCCTCGTTTAGGATCACACCGCTGCTTTAACAAAAGTTCAAGATCATTACAGGCACAGTGACCTCTGCTCAAAGTTCAGAGGTGATGACCACATTCTGAGATACTAGACAAACAAGTAAATCTGTCTCACCTCGGCCTCCGGACCCAAGAACTGAAGTCAGTCCCAAATTTAAAGGGGAGACGACTGCGCTCGCGATATCAAAGGTGGGGACGGGGTGACACATTAATTCTTTATTCTAGCAGTGCAGGATACTCCCCTGCCGTCTCGTCTCCTCACACAGACGTGGTACTGGCGCGCAACCGCCGCGACGCGTCAGAGGACGGAGCACAGTGCGCGGGGGCTGTCCCAGGGCCGTCATTGGCAGCCTAAAGATTGACGGCCCTGGGACCCACAAACTGGCATCCGCATCGCACCATCATCACAACTATAGGTGGTGCGTTCGTGCGTGGTGCGTGGCGACGTGACTGACTGCAGTATAATATTTTAATTTGTAAGCAGGTGCGCACCATGCCGGCTTGCTTGCCTTGCACTATAAATAAAAAGCAGCACTGGCAGCAGAGGTAAGGGTGAGGCTGAGGCTCAGGCTGCCGCTGCACTGTGCAGTGCAGAGCGAGCCAGCCAGTGTAACCAGATTGGTGTCACCCCATGATGGGGTGACACCCGGTGCGGTCCGCACCCCCCCCGCACCCCCTAGTGACGCCACTGGGTACGTGGCCGTGTGTTTCCCCACTGCTCGCTCCTCTGTGTGCCTGTGCCCCTTTTCCTGATAGAGTGACTCACTGGGTTGCATCCTCGCCTAAGAACTGGAAGATACTTGGGAGAGTAGGACACTTCTTCCTATTGACTTGATCTATCCCGATCACAGTAACTGACTGTTAGGACGTCTTCCTTACTGATTTAGAGTTGCAGCGCACATGCTTGACTCATTCTATTAGTGTACAGATACAGGCTCAACGGGAGTCAGGTGTTTATTCCTTCCCTTTGTTTTATCTTCTCTTTCTGTTTATTTGTTTACTTATACTATATATTTTGGGGGAGCTACCCGGTGGGTGGCAACAGTTTATTTGTAAATCTAGTATACTTGGTTTAAGGGATGGGGGAAATGAAAACAACTGGACCCACTCAGGGTCCCCCCCCCAGTTTTTCCCCCAAATTACTACCATCGAAGGATTCCTCGCACGCGCAGCGGGAGTGGTCTCTATGGAGATTGAGCTAGAGGGAAAAAGGCTGTCCTTATCTAGGGATGGTCCTGCCCTTCCATTGCCAGGTGCAACCTGTCTTCAAGACGAGCTTGCCACGCCCCTGGTGTCCCATGATTCATTTGTACCTTGTCAACAGGGGGTTGGGGGGAGCAGGATGAGTCTTAGGTAGTTTTTTCTTCACTACTGAGTAGGGATGACGCATTAGAAGACCCTGAGGGGGACATTACCCAGTCTAGTCTTATTGTCAGCCCGCCGTGCAAACGCAGGAGACGTGCAGCTGCCCCCAAGAAGAACAATCATTGGCATAGCCAATAGGTCTCGCCTTTGGGACTTTATAAGTGTTTAGTTATCCGGCATAATATCCTTGGTGCAATAACATCAAGTGTTGCATGGCTAAATACTTATAAGGTCCCAAAGGTGAGACCTATTGGCTATACCAATGCTTGTTTGGAGTAAGTGGCTCATGCAGGTATGCCACTGTGAGGTAGAGATGCTGCGAGTGCTTTTGCAGGAGCCCCTGTGACATTGCGCCTCTTCAAAATGTATCTTGGGTCTGGTGTAATACTTATAGCTCCTATTCTCGTCTTCTAGCACCCAATGCATCCTTAAATGTCCCATGTACAGCCGAGGTCGATACTCCTATTACCCCTGCATTCCAGTGACATTTTACCCGTCACCGGTGGTGGTGGTGGACGTGGTGGTGTTGGTGGATGTGTTGGTGGTGGAGTACGTGGTGGTGAACGTGGTGTTGGTGGATGTGGTAGTGGTGGTGGACATGGTGGTGGATGTGGTGGATGTGGTGATGGTGGATGTGGTGGTGATGGTGGACGTGGTGGTGCACTTGGTGGTGGATGTGGTGGTGGTGGACGTGGTGGTGGTGGTGGACATGGTGGTGGTGGTGGAAGTGGTGATTGTGGATGTGGTGGGCGTTGTGGTGGTGGATGTGGTGATGGTGGTGGTGGATATGGTGATGATGTATGTGGTGGTGGCGGTGGATGTGGTGGTGATGGATGTGGTGGTGGATGTGGTGTATGTGGTGGTGGACTTGGTGGTGGTGGTGGATGTGGTGGTGGTGGACATGGTGGTGGTGGTGGACATGGTGGTGGTGGATGTGGTGGACTTGGTGGTGGATGTGGTGGTGGACGCGGTGGTGGTGGATGTGGTAGTTGTGAATGTGGTGGTGGTGGATGTGGTGGTGGTGGTGGTGGTGGACGTGGTGGTGGTGGATGTGGTGGTGGTAGACGTGGTGGTGGATGTAGAGGTAGTGGATTTGGTGTGTATGTGGTGGTGGTGGATATGGTGCTGGACATGGTGATGGTGGACATGGTGAACATGGTGGTGGACGTGATGGTGGTGGATGTGGTGGTGGTGGACATGGTGGTGGTAGACGTGGTGGTGGTGGGTGTGGTGGTGGACGTTTTGGTTGTAGACGTGGTGGTGGATGTGGTGGTGGTGAATGTGGTGGTGGTGAATGTGGCGGTATTGGACATGGTGGTGGTGGTAGACGTGGTGGTGGTAGACATGGTGGTGGTGGACGTGGTGGTGGACCTGGTAGACGTGGTGGTGGTGGTGGATGCGGTGGTGGTGGATGTGGTGGTGGATGTGGTGGTGATGGACGTGGTGGTGGTGGACCTGGTGGTGGTAGACGTGGTGGTGGTGGATTTAGTGGTGGTGGGGTATGTGGTGGTGGTGGATGTGGTGGACATGGTGGTAGTGGATGTGGTGTGGACGTGGTGGACGTGGTGGTGGATGTGGTTGTGGTGGACGTGGTGGTAGTAGATGTGGTGGTGGTGGTGAATGTGGAGGTGGACATGGTGGTGGTGGTGGACGTGGTGGTGGTGGATGTGGTGGTGGTGGACATGGTGGTGGTAGACGTGGTGGGTGTGGTGGTGGACGTTTTGGTGGTAGACGTGGTGGTGGATTTGGTGGTGGTGGGGGATGTGGTGGTGGTGGACGTGGTGGTGATGGAAGTGGTGGTGATGGTAGTGGTGGTGGATGTGGTGGTGGACGTGGTGGTGGTCGACGTGGTGGATGTAGTGGTGGTGGATTTGGTGGTGGTGGGGTGGTGGATGTGGTGGTGGTGGATGTGGTGGAGTGGGCGTGGTGGTGGTGGACGTGGTGGTGGTGGATGTGGTGGTGGATGTGGTGGTGGTGGACGTGGTGATGGACGTGGTGGTTGACGTGGTGGTGGTGGACATGGTGGGGGTGAATTTGGTGGTGATGTGGTGGTGGACGTGGTGGATGTGGATGTGGTAGACGTGGTGGTGGTGGACGTGGTGGACGTGGTGCTGGTGGACATGGTGATGGTGATGGTGGACATGGTGAACGTGGTGGTGGACGTGGTGGTGGACGTGGTGGTGATGGACGTGGTGGTGGTGGATGTGGTGGTGGACATGGTGGTGGTGGACCTGGTAGTGGTAGACGTAGTGGTGGTGGATTTGGTGGTGGTGGGGGATGTGGTGGTGGTGGATGTGATGGTGGTGGACGTGGTGGTGGATGTGGTCGTGGTGGACGTGGTGGTGGTAGATTTGGGGATGTTGGATGTGGTGGTGGATGTGGTCGTGGTGGACGTGTTGGTGGTAGATATGGTGGTGGTGGATGTGGTGGTGGTAGATGTGGTGGTGGTGGTGGACGTGGTGGTGGTGAATGTGGATGTGGACATGGTGGTGGTCGTGGACATTGTGATGGTGGATGTGGTGGTGGTGGTGGACATGGTGGTGGTAGATGTGGTGGTGGTGAATGTGGTGGTGGTGGATGTGGTGGTGGTAAACGTGGTGGTGGTGGGGGATGTGGTGGTGGTGAACGTGGTGGGGGTGGACGTGGTGGTGGTAGATGTTGTGGTGGTAGATGTGGTGGTGGTGGATTTGGTGGTGGTGGTGGTGGACATGGTGGTGGTGGTGGTGGTCGATCTGGTGGTGTTGGATGTGTTGGTGGTGGATGTGGTGGTGGTAAACGTGGTGGTGGTGGGGGATGTGGTGGTGGTGAATGTGGTAGTGGTGGACGTGGTGGTGGTAGATGTTGTGGTGGTAGATGTGGTGGTGGTGGATTTGGTGGTGGTGGTGGTGGACATGGTGGTGGTGATGGTGGTCGTGGTGGTGGTGGATTTTGTGGTGGTGGACGTGGTGGTGGTGGTGGACGTGATGGTGGTGATGGATGTGGTGGTGGTGGATGTGGTGGTGTGGACGTGGTGGTTGACGTGCTGGAGGTGGATGTGGTGGTGGTGGATGTGGTGGTGGTGGACATGATGATGGACGAGGTGGTGGTGGACGTGGTGGTGGTGGGCGTCGTGGTGCTGGATTTTGTGGGCGTGGGGGATGTGGTGGTAGACGTGGTGGTGGTGGATATGGTAGATGTAGTGGTGGACGTGGTGGTGGTGGACGTGATGGTGGTGATGGATGTGGTGGTGGACGTGGTGGTGTGGACGTGATGGTGGACGTGCTAGTGGTGGATGTGGTGGTGGACGTGCTGGTGGTGGTGGATGTGGTTGTGATGGATATGGTGGTGGTGGACATGGTGATGGACGTGGTGGTGGTGGACATGGTGGTGGTAGATTTGGTGGTGGTGGGGGATGTGGTGGTGGTTGTGGACATGGTGGATGTGGTGGTGGTGGACATGGTGGTGGTGGACGTGGTGATGGTGGTGATGGTGGACATGGTGGAAGTGGTGGTTGACATGGTGGTGGTGTACGTGGTGGTGGTGGACGTGGTGGTGGTGATGGAAGTGGTGGACGTGGTAGTGATGGACGTGGTAGTGGACATGGTGGATGTGGTGGTGGTCATGATGGTGGACAATGGTGGTGGACGTGGTGGTGATGGTGAACGTAGTGGTGGTGGACATGGTGGTGGACATGCTGGTGGTGGACGTGCTGGTGGTGGACATAGTGGTGGACGTGCTGGTGGTGGTGGACATGGTGGTGGTGGTGGACGTGCTCGACGTGATGATGGACCTGGTGGTGGTGGTGCTGGTGGACTTGGTGGTGGTGGACGTGGTGATGGACGTGGTGGTGGTGGTCGACGTGGTGATGGGCGTGGTGGTGGTGCTGGTGGACGTGGTGGTAGACGACTATTGGGTGGGAGGGTGCTGCCAGAATGTGGAAGGAGAGGAGGATCTCGAAGGGGGCACATGGAAGAGCAGCTGAATATTAGAAACAAGCCATAGCATCACTCTGGTTGATGTTTGGGTGGGAGGGGTGTTCTGTGCAGAAAGGCATTACGGCGCTCTAGTAAATAAATAAATAAAACAAGCGCAGTACGCAAAAGTAAAAGCAACCGTGTTTGGAGCTGAAACTGCATGCTCTGCTTAAGAGCCATGACGTGGGAGGAAAGTCATGCTCGCTGCCGCAGACCCTAGGCCAGGGCAGAGAGAAGGCGAGACATGCACCCACCTTTGGCCAATTGCCTGCTGTCTTTCTTAGATAGACGCATGCAAGGCCAATAGTGGGTGTAGAAAACAAAAGCACTCGCGCAAGCGAGTGTTCCAAAGTTTAAAGCCCTTACTAAATGTCTCGCAGGGCAGCGCATGCGTGCTGGCTCAGGCGAGACCTAAAAACGCCTTAGCATGGGTGTTCAGATACAGACCCCATAAATCCTGCCTGCGATTGACTAAGGTCCCAGCCCGACTATTTCCTGAAATTGGAAGGGCTACTCACACGGGCATGAGATAATCTGGCCACCCGCATGCACAAGGCAGAAGATGTCACAAGCCATTTATTTGGGTGATGCTGTGGCAGCAATCTGTTTATCTCTAGTCAGTCTTAGTAGGGGTCCTCAGTCGAGCAGTTGGTTGTGTCTACTGTCCCCCGTTTGGCTCAACCTAGTGACTGTCAGGGACACAATTTTGTCGCTTCTACTGGCTGTAATGCTCTCTCCCCTGTCCCTCTGCCTTCCCCCACCCACCCCACCCCTGCTCCAGGCCCTGTATCACATACTCACAAACATTATCCCTCACTGACTTACTCACAGACAGGGAGGGGTGGCTTGGAATCCACTATTCCGCTTGAAGAGTCTAACCCTATTTAAGGGTTTGTATTTAAGGGTTTGTATAGCGCCAGAATCGACTCCAAGGAGTATCTCTGCGCTTATGAAGGCGTCATAACTTGGCGGCGGAAGATAACACATATTTTATTAAAAACAATACAGAGTAGTCTTTAGTAATTTCCTAAAGACAAAGTGGTTGGGACATTCTCTTAAGGAAAGGGGAAGTTCATTCCAATATTTTGGACCAAGATGAGAAAGAGACTTCCCTCCTAGTTTCGCTCTCTAAATTCTGGGGATTGCCAATAGATGAGGAGTGCTAGACCTCAAAGGTCTCAAGGGGTGATAGGGAATGAATTTTTCTGCCAGATAACCAGGGCCAAGGTTAAAAAGTGTTTTATGAATAATACAGCAGATCTTAAATTTTATCTGCTGGCGAATTGGTAGCCAGTGGAGTTTGAGAAGAAGAGGGCGAGATGTAGATCTCGGTGGCATATTCAGGACCAGGCGTGCCGCTGTATTCTGGATCACCTGCAGTTTATTAATTGATGCTTCATTAGCTGAGAGCAGTAGACTATTGCAATAGTCTAAGCGACTCAGTTTACGAGCTTGGGTCAGTGTCTTTCTTACAGAGTCTGGTAGAATAGGAAAGACACGTCGCATTACACCCAGAGTGTTGAAACAAATTCCAGCTGTCTGGCCAACATATTCTTTAAGAGTGAGTGTCTGGTCTAGCGGGACTCCCAAATTTTTGACTGTATTTTTGGGATTAGGAGGTGTATCAAGATTAATGGGCCACCAATTGGGAGAAGAAGTTCGGTCTTCCCTACATTACACTGCAAATAATTGTTCCTCATCCATTGCGATATGGCATTCATACCTGAAGAGAAAGCCTCTTGAATAGCTGGAGTTAGTTTATCAAATGGAAAGAGTAGTTGCGTATCGTCTGCATAGGATATTGGGATAAACCCAAATTTCCTTAGAATATTTGTTAAGGGAGCCACGTAGATATTAAATAAAGTAGGGCTCAAGCAAGAGCCCTGTGGAACTCCATTGGTAAGTTCAGTGGGTGCCAAACGATACGGGCAAAATCTCTTAATCCTACTTCCTTCAGCCTTCTGAGTAATATCTGATGGGAGATAGTGTTGAATGCGGTGGATAGGTCTAATAGCACCAGAATCATTGAATGTCTTTTGTCTAGGGTCATTCTGGTGGTCTCTGTGACCACTAGCAAAGCTTATTCGGTGCTATACTTAGGCCTAAAACCCGATTGAAAGGGGTCTAAATTGCCTGACAATTCGACATGGCTAGAGAGGTGTTTGTTAACATGCCTCTCTAGTAATTTACTCAAGAATGGCAGAAGTGAAATAGGTCGGAGGTTGGTCAGCTCAGTCAGAGGGACCTTCGTATTTTTCTGAATAGGTGTTATCTGAGCTGCTTTCCATTCAGATGGAACATAACCTTCTTCCAGGGAAAGATTAAAGAGATATCCAATCAATGGAGCCAGCTGAGGGATGAGTGTCTTAGCTATTTTTGAAGGAATAATATCGCAAGGGGAGCCAGTCTTCACTTGATACATTAAAATGTCTACCTCTGTGATTGTGAGTGATGGAAAATTTCTGAGCAGCATGGAGGAGGCTGGTTCTGCTATATCTAATTCCACAGTTTGCACTGGGGAATTGTTCCCTATGGAAACAATATTATCATAGATGGATTCAATTTTCTCAGAGAAGTAGGATGCGATATTATCACAGAGTATCTGTGATGGTCCTTCTATATTATCGCATGCCTTAGGATTTAGAAACGTCTGGAGAATGTTGAATAAAACCTTTGGCTTATTAACGGTCGTGGTTAATTGGTTAGAAATGTAGTTCTTGCGTGCAAGCTGTGATAGTCAGACAAAAAGGTTAAGAACTTAATTTTGTCGCTTTCCTCATGGGTAGCGCGCCATTTCCTCTCATGTTTTCTACGTGCTCATTTTTTTTTTAGTAGCTCAGGCGTAAACCAGGCTACTTGCTGACGGTTAGGGCGGGTGGAAAGGCATTTGACTGGTGCCAAATAATCAATAGTCTGTGTTAGTGCAGAATTATATTTGGAGAGTGCTTCCTCTAGGCTATCTATAGGATCCCTTTGAGGCTTCTCCAAAGAAGCTTGGAAGATTACAGGAGAAACTTTCTGCCATTGCCTACGCGACAGATGAAGATCTTGATGTATGCCCCTGTGTTCAGCCTTAATACTCTTAATGGTGAATTCAATTAGAGCATGATCAGTCCATGTCAGATGCACTGGTTGCTCACACTGTATATTGGGAGAGTTGGAAAAAATAATATCCAGTGTGTGTCCGGCCATATGGGTAGGACCCTCGTTCAATTAATTTAGATTTAGTGATGCGAGATTCTCCAGAAAAGCCAGAGACTCCACATTGGTAGAACTTTCGCTATGAACATTAAAATCGCCCAATAGCACAAAATTGGTACTAGTAAGAACATGGGGGGCAATAAGTTCAATACGTGAATTTGAAAATTCGGTTAAAGGGCCAGGAGGGCGATAGATATGGGCTCCTTTCCAGCTAACTTGAGCGGATAGTTCTGCACGAAAAATTAGAGCTTCCAGTTTAGAATCCCTATACTCGTCCAAGACACAAATGTTTATACTCTATGTATAATAGCAAGCCCTCCCACCATCTTAACTGGTCTGTCCATTCTGACAAACCTGTATCCCTCTGGAACTGCTAAAGCAATGGATGATGTAGTATGAGGTTTAAGATAGGTTTCTGTTAAAAAGCAGAGTTCTGGTTGTGTTGAAGAAAGTAAATCCTAGATTTCAATGGAATGTTTGGGGAGGGACCGCACATTGCAAAGTATATTTTTCCATTTTAACTGATCTTTGGTTATAGTATGTAGCTTGCCTTGTAAAAGGGCTATCTCACTATAATAATGGATCTCATTTGATAACTGATGGTCAGAGTTAACCCAGGTCTATTTAGTATCAATGTTATTACTTTGATAATGGCAATGCCTACATGAAAAAGGTCCTACAATTAGAGCCACAAGGTGAGTTTGACATACATGGGGATTTATATTTCTCAAATTATGCAATTCCTGACTAGAACAGCATATTCTACTTACAACTGTAGCTGCCCGACCAGGGGTCCTGGCCTCTGGCGTGATCCTGGCGCGGACGGGCGCAGACGGGCTTGCGTTCGGCGCGCCGCAGGCGTGCCCGCTGTGCGCGTCTGCTGCGCTTCGCTTGCCTCATCCTTTTTAAATGGGGGAGCTTGGAGCACTAGAACGCCAACCCCCTATCCGCCGGAAGTGAGGAAAAACGATGGGTAGAGAAATTTAAAATATCCCGTAAGGCTCCCTCCACATCAATCGACCACATCAATCGAGCAATGCTCCCGGTGGACCGGGGAGTCTGACAGCAAGAAGAAGGTGAGCCCAATATTTAAAAACACACAACATAAAATAAATTAAATAAAAGTGGCTAATTCGAGAATGTCCGCTTCCAGAGACTAAAATTACAATCACACCACTTACAAGTAATAGTGCGTCCGCTGCAAGGTTACCATTCAACTCCCCTCAACCACAACTCCCTGAGGTTTTAGGTCTCGCCTAGGCTACGCGCATGCGCTGCTCTAGGAGGGCCTTTAGCCATCGGTCTTCACTTTTCAAGCACTGCACTCGTGCTTGTGGCGGCATCCACCTTGCGGGAGCGAGTAGCGGCCCGGCCACGTTAATTACAAACATATGGCCACTGCTCCCTCCTGCAAGGTGGTTACCGCCACAAGCATGAGTGCAGTGCTTGAAAAGTGAAGACCTCTGATCGCGATGCTGCTTGCTTGTGGCATCACTTGTTTTCCTTTGGGTTAGGGCTTGTTTATTTGTTTCAGCTGGTAATTTCCCCTAGTAGAGCTCTATGTCCAGTAATGCATGCGCAAAAGTATCCCGTAGAATCCATACATACATGGTCCACAGATTTATCACCCCCCCAGCTAATCCTTCAGCCATCCTTCATTCCAAGTACTACAACAACAATAACAACAAGTCAATGTTCACACTTGTCCACTTATTACCCAAAAACTCAAAGAAGCCGAACCGTACGTTGTCTTCTGCAGCAAAAGTTTTTTAAGGCATTCCTTAAAAGAGACATATGTTCTTCCCCTTAGCTATAATGCTGATAATTAAAATCTAAACCACTGCACGCGCTTGGAGCTCACACCTACCTTTGTTTATCGTATGTCTGCGTCCCGGAAGAATGCCTCTTTGGGTCGTCCTTTCTCTGGATACTTCCGGCCCCTCGCCTATCTCCTTGTTTCAGTCTTGCAGAGTGGGGGGTGCAGCACGGGCGCTGCTGCAGAGAGAGGCGAGCAGCGTGTGTGTGTTTGTACGTGTGCGGTTGAGACACCGCCCAGCCTGGGAAATTCGTAATCAGCCTCAATGACTAACCGAGTTACAAATGTATAACTATTTTGCAACTTATTTCGTGATGAACAGGCCTCCAGCCAAGTGAAAGAAAGATAATACCACGCAGGCGATAAGGGCTACAAATCAGCCTCGGGGTCCAGTGTTTTTGTCACGTGAGGTGGCGGGGTAATCACAGTGCGTTTCCTTTATCCGTGATCTTGTCACATTCTTTCTTGTGTTATTTACATTTCTGGTGCTTTTTTGAAATTCACAGGTTTTACTAAAGAGCAAGGCCACAATCTTTTTTAGTTGGCACTGCTTTATGTGCAAAAGGTGTATTTGGAGCTTCTCAGCCCGTGTTATAGAAATGTGTGCATGAAAGTGTCATATGCAAAACCTGCACTATGTGTTGGGTTACCACAAAAATACTGTGTTGCCTAGTCACTGTGGTAAATTGACACATGAGTAAATCTACACATGTAAACTTACTTACAGAGGCCTAGTCACAAACTGCATTTTGTTGTGTGTTTATTGGTACCACTATAGTACTACTAACATAGTACAAAATGCAATTCACAACCCTACGTGTGGAGGTCCACCTCCTATCTTTAATGTGCAGAAACCTCATTCCTGACTGTGCAGATCTCTGCACACATAGGTATATGTTATGTAGGATATGCGGGTGGGACAGTGAGGAGTGACTGGAAAATCAGGAATACTTACTAAACAAGCAGTGGAAATGCAACAGGTCTCCCCTTTGATTAAGTTAAAGCCATTTGCCTTGTTTGCTATGTCTTTTGGCTATGCTTGCTTTGCTAATGGTATTGTATAGCAAAGCAAATGGCTTTATCAAGCATTGGCATTGTCAATAGGTCTTGCCTTTGGGACATTATAAGTGTTTATCCAGGCAACAGTTGATGTTGCACAAAGGATATTGTGCTGCATAATTAAATACTTATAAGGTCCCAAAGGCGAGACCTATTGGCTATGCTAATGCTTGTTGTTATGGTTAATGTGCCCCTCTTAAAAAAGAGGTTACGGAGAGTTACCCGCAACTAAACATAAAGTCCTAAACTGGCTCTCCAACAAGATCAAGATAAATCACTTTTGTGCCAAGGAAAATATTATGGTTCGGAGATTGGGTTGGATAGGACACTCACCTAAAACCTCCATAGGTGACTGCATAGTGATCAACTTTTCCAACACTTGGTGGGCGGGAGACATTTTGGGTCGATTTATGCAAGAGTTTGCTTCAAGTGGGATATAGATACATTTTATTTTTCAGATTCCTTAATGACTTGTGAATGGATTTAATCAAAACAAGTATCAGTTGAAATTTCACAGGAACAAAGGTATATGTACTGTTTAGCAATTATGAGCAGTTTTGTTAAAAGGATCCAGTAACAAATGGTTTAAAAGTGTTTCTCCTGTGCACTTGTGGCATTAAACGTAACGAGTGTCACATGTGTCGACTTTGTCAATGTTTTGGCAAAGAGACATTAATGTTCTCAATTACCATTAGAGACCCAGGTTACACGGACAACGTTACACAGACCCTTAGGAACCAGGTGAAAAGATCTCTATTTAAAAGGGCGTTATGTTTATAACACAAAACATAAAAACACCAGTTAATAGACAAAGCTGTAACTCTTCTCCGATGTCCTACCGATGAAATCATATATGACGTTACCGGTGCTTCACCTACAGCATGGAGCACCCTAAGCAGATGACCTGTGGCCATGCTCTACATGCTTATCACACAGGACGTGAGCCCTTGTGCCTTGTGCTTGCCACACTTGGGGCATACAGGCCATGGCGCCTGCTGAACCCTGGGGGCCTCATTTATGAGAAATGACGCATCGCTGCGTGAAAGCAGCGATGCGTCACTTCTCAGTGCTCACTCCTTGAGACATTCCTGATGCGTCATATTTACAGTATGACGCATCATGTCGCAAGGACTTACAGATACGTCAGTATTTCTGACGTATCTGTAAGCGCAAAAGTGACGCATTGCTGGAGTGTGTCACAAAAGTGACGCAACTCCAGCAATGCGTCCTTTCACATGGGGTAAGCCCCATGTGAACGGGCCTGTGTCAGTCTTACGCCTGCTGTGAGGCAGGCGCAAGATTTTGACGCAACGGCGTCCTAAAAGTGATGCAGTGAAATCTCATAGATTTCACTGCGTCACTTCTACATCCCTTCCTTGCGTCAATACGCCCCCTGGCATACATTATACCTGGCGCAGGTATAATGTGGTGCAGGGGTGTACAAAGTGACGCATCTACCTAGATGCGTCACTTTGTAAATATGGCGCAACAAGGCGCATCTTTTACGTCACTGGTGCGTCACAAAAAGTGACGTACCGGAGGCGTAAAAGTGGCGCACTGCCTCATAAATGAGGCCCTTGGAACCGTCCCATCAACAGCAGTCGGTTAAGAATTTCATACATGAACACTACAACATGCAAGCTGTTCAGAACCATGCAACTGGAGTGAAAGTTAATGTAAAGAAGTTTGATCATGTGACAAGATTGAGAATACTCCAGGGGTGGCTGTCCATTAAGGAAAAAACAATTTTTTGAATACTCTGCATCTTTTGAACCACACTAAGAGGAGCGACCTTGACCAGGGTCGGACTGGGACAAAAAATAGACCCTGGCACCAAAATGTAAGTGGACCTCCATTAGGGAATTAGATAGATGAAAAAGTGGCCCATCTTCGCAAATCAGGGCAGTTTTGAAGACATGCTGTATAAGTGTTTTGAAAGATATTGAAATGTACATGTATTTGAGCTTGCTTCAGGCAATGTTTGTTTTAATAGCAGGGAAGTCAACAATAAAAACTGACCTAACAGACCAAAAAACAAGCACACAAACAGCCCACAGACTGACCTGTCAGACCAGCCCATCGGGCCCTGCCAAATTGCCCTGTTGACCAGTCCGACCGTGGCCTCAACTCACAGGTAAACATATATATGAATTTCAAAAATCTGATAAAACCTAAAGATCTTCTTGTGACCTAAACATGGATGTTCTAAGTGGAAACTTTCTCACTTTGGTAGCAAGATGTTGAGTGCGACTGGAGTAAAACCTTGGAATGTATTGACTTCATAATGGTGTCATGATGAACGGAACTTGTAAGGGCGCTTCATTAATAGTGGCACCTAAAGATTAGGCCTTATTGTTTACACCTGTATTATTCCTGACTGCTTTGTATTAATTTTTGTTTATTGTATAGTTTTTGGTATATATTATTTTATGTTCATCTTGAAGCTGGCCTTGCTCCAGTATTTTTGGACATTTCAAATGACTGTAATAGTATTCTGAGTTGATACAAAGTACACAAATAGACACATACCTGGCTTGCTGGGGAGGCAGTGGTAAATCATATAATGACTTGACAACAATATGTAATTGTTTCTTGCTATAACTCTCCTGTGGATTTGAGTCCTCTTTAGAAACTAGAAAGGGTCTCCTCTTCAGATTGTCCCTCTGAGATGCAGTCGTGGCTGGCATGACTCGCGGATGGGGGGTCCGTGCGAGGGTTTGCGCGGGGAGGGGAAGGAGGGGTTAAATATATATATATTTTTTTATAAACTTACCTTTCCGAGTCCAGTGATGTTCCGGCTCCTGGCCGGGTCCCGTTTTTCTGCTCTCCTGCTCAACAGGAAGCAAGCAGACTCCCTCCCCATAGCCAATCACAACTCTGCAATGGCAGCGTTGTGATTGGTGGGGACAGGCGCCTATGGGGAGACCATTTTCTCTTTGTATGCTGCATGCCAGGGCCCGCAACATTGGGCAAGTCTCTCCTCCCCAACCTACCCACCCGTCCGCCCCCAACCAGGGGCCCTGGTTCAAACATAGAATGATAGTTTTACCATTTTGTGTTTCTGCTTCTCGCACTGCAAGAAAGCAGTGAGGCAATGCTCCTCCACCCTAATGGAGGAGCCGCCCCTGCTGAGTTGCAATCGGAAGAGAAGGAGACCTTTTCTCTTTAAAGCCCATGTAAAGCTCAAGCTTTGGACTCACCATAGGCAGCCATTACCATGGCAAACAAACCCCAAACACGCCCAACAGCGCAAATACATCCAACCAGGAAAGTAAATACGTCCGCCCTTTGTGCTCAAACATCAGACAGCCATTCTTTCCAGCATCAATAACCTTTTCTTGACATCAATGAAAGAGCAGGTGGTGGTGGGATGGAATTGTGTCCTAGGAGTACACAGAATTAAGGTAACGCAAACACCAGGCGCTTAGTGGCTTACAGCAATGACAATCAATGTCTGCGGGTGCCACTCAAAAAATAAAGGCAAAGCGTTTTTGTTGTTTTATTTGTCTTCATATTGAAGCTTTTTGTCCTTTCATTGGCAGGATATTTTTTCTTATGTAATATTTGTTTTTCCTTCTATTTCTTGCAGCCCTTGGGTCAGGTTTTTTTTACCTCTGCATTCAATACATTTGTACACTTTGGGGCAGATTTATGTTAACTGGCGCATCCCGAGGGATGCGCCAGTTAACATGCGCCACAGTGCGCCACAGCTACGCCACCCATGGTGCGCCGCATTTATGATGCGGCGCACCATGGGGCAAAAACGGCACAGATGCGTGACGCATCTGTGCCGGAAATGTGGCGCATTGCTGGAGTTGCGCCGCAAGCGCGACGCAGCTCCAGCAATGCTCTGGGGGGGCCTATTCTTTCAATGCTGCCTCAAGCCTTACGCCTGCTTCAAGCAGGCGCAGGGTTTTGACGCAGCATTGCCCTGAAAGTGACTGAGTGAAATCTCATAGATTTCACTCAGCCACTTTCAGGAGGCGTTCCTGCGCAGGAACGCCCCCACTGCGCAGGAACGCCTCCTCATGGCGCAGTGCTGTACAACGTGACACATCTCCTAGATGCGTCACGTTGTAAATAGGGTGCAGGGATGCGCCACGTTTCCGTGCCGTTGCGTCACGCAACGGCGGCGTAAACGTGGCGCAAGCCCTTCATAAATCTGCCCCTTTATATTTTAATAAAAAATACTTGAACAAAAAAAAAAGAGGATCAGCCCCAGTGATTGAGAACAAATTTACACCGATGACTTTAAAGGATCATTGGGGCATATTACCAACGATTAGCGATATTTATCGCTAACTAGGCTTTGCAACGATGGGGCATATTACCAAGCAAAAGCGATAATTATCGCTATTGCTTGGTTAGAGACAAAAAT
Organism: Lissotriton vulgaris; assembly: GCF_964263255.1. Taxonomy (NCBI): domain Eukaryota; kingdom Metazoa; phylum Chordata; class Amphibia; order Caudata; family Salamandridae; genus Lissotriton; species Lissotriton vulgaris. The sequence goes on from NC_141687.1 coordinate 299,380,394, forward strand.
TTACCGCAGCGCTGCGGCGATTTTTACCGCAAATAAACCTTGGTATTACCAAGGTTTAACGCAAATGCGGTAAAAATGGCCGCAAAGCATGAATATCGCTGAAAAGTCCGCGATATTCATGCATTAGCGAGCTAATGCTCTTAGCCATGTTATCCACCTCCCATTGGATAACATGGCTAAGAACTGCTCAGGGCAGGTGTTAGCTTTTGGAGATATTCCCGCTTAGCGCGAATATCTCCAAAAGTTGGTAATAGGAGATAGCGATGTTAGCGACTGTTTTCAGTCTCTAACATCTTGGCACGCCCACTTTGCATCTCATTAGTGATAAATATCACTGACATGCAAAGTGGGGCCCAAGATGGTCGCTATCTCCTACTAGCTGTCGCTAACTGGTGTTAGCGGCAGCTAGGTAATAGGGAGATAATTTTATCTCCGCTTTCTTGGCTTTTAAAGCCAAAAAAGCGGAGATAAAACCCCTTGATAATATGCCCCGATTTTTTTTATCGCTAAGCATCGCCAGAAATTATCACTGAGATAACGTGCTATTAGCTACGTTTATCTCGAAAGCGATAATTTTTCCGGCGATAGCGTGAATATCGCTGAGAATACAGCGATATTCACGCATTAGCGACTAAATGCTCTTAGCCATGATATCCACCTCCCATTGGATAACATGGCTAAGAACTGGTCTGGGCAGGTGTTAGTTTTTGGCGATATTCGCGCTAAGCGCGAATATTGCCATTGCTATGCCTGCCTTGCTAATAGGCGTTGGGAACGCCCACTTTGCATGTCATTAGCGATAATTATCGCTAACATGCAAAGCGGGCCCCAAACCGCTCGCTATCGCCTCAAAGCTGTCGCTAACATCAGTTAGCGACAGCTTGATAATTGGGCGATAGTATTATCGCCGCTTAGCAGCCGAAAACGGCGCATTTTTTATGCCACTGGTGCGACACAAAAAGTGACGCACCAGCGGCATAAAAGTGACGCAAGGGCTCATAAATGAGGCCCACTATTTCCAAATTCTTCTGTCATTACATATCAAGATGAAACTTTTTATAACGCTATGCCAATCTGCCCCAGTGGCACAGGAGGACATCACAGCAGCATTCTTTACCGCCACCTGGCTAAGCTCTCAGCAGATAAGGTATAGTCTTAAAACCTGCCGCTATGGTCTAAGCCGCTAACTAAAGCCTTGCTTCACCATGCTGGGTTTAATTTGAAGGCAAGAGCAAAAATTAAGGAAGGGGACCAGAAACGGTCCACATGGCCTCTTGCGGCAGGCTCGAAGGCTCCCACAATTCAGGGTCTCTTTCTTTTGAGTTTTTTAATAATGAGATCAATAGCTGGGAAGGATGTCGGGCTATGCCTAACCTTTACAAAGACAAGATGAGGTAAAGATTCGAGGCACTAACCCGGCCAGCCATCAGACTGCCAACTTCACCAATTCATGTTCTACCGCCAACCCAGCCACATCGTTTCCCTGGCTTTAGGGCATGTTGGCAATCCAAAATGGTGTCATCTGAGGTTCTATGCATTACAGCTTTAGAACTTTCCAGGCGCAGGGTTTTTTTTAATACAGTTTACCACTAGCTGACATTCCAATTTTTTCCATATAGCTCTCAAGTTCCCAACGTTCTAATATTGCATATGACACCACTGTAGGGGGCTACAATTATCATTAAACGATCTCTATTCAAGTTATGGACAGAAGCGAGGGGACAGAGAATGTAATCAATGTGATAGATGAGGCAGAACGGCTGTAATGATATCTCAACATTCCCGACAATGATGTAGCAATTCTCTAAATTAAACAGGGAAACGCCAAGCAATGACATTCGCTAGAATGTTCACGCAGGTGGCTTATTCCAACCATTATTTGATTCTTGCAACTTCACTGTCCCCAATAAATCTTGCAAAATTCCAAGGGGCAGATTTACGACTTCTGGCGCATCTCTGCTAATCAGGAGAAATGCGCCAGAAGAGTTGTGACGCATCTGCCAACCCGTGCGCCACCACTGATGCGCCGCATTTAAAATGAGCGCACCGTGGCACCTGGATGGGCATATGCGTGACGCATCCCCGGTGGAAATGCAGTGCATTGCTGGAGTTGTGTCACAAGCGCGACACAGCTCCAGCAAGACTCGGGGTGCCCTATTGCTAACATGCTGCGTCAATCCTTACGCCTGCTTCAAGCAGGCGCAGGGTTTTGACACAGCATGGCCCTAAAAGTGACTGAGTGAAATCTTGTAGATTTTACTCATCCACTTTTAGGAAGCGTTCCTGCACTGGAACGCCCCCTGCGCCAGAATGCCTACATGTAGCGCAGGCTTTACAACGTGACGCATCTCCCAGAAGCGTCATGCGCCACGTTGTAAGTACCCCGCACCATGGTGCTGGATTTGCGCCGCCGCTGCGTCACAAAAGTGATGCAACAGTGGCATACAAGAGGGGCAAGGGGCTTGTAATTCTGCCCCACATAGACTAAGACACCAATCCCTTGATACGCTACCGGGTGTGCGGGTCCTCTTGGGTAGCTGCACGGTTTGCGATGCCAAGAAGGGCTTTTGTAATGGTAATGACAGATGCAAACCTTTAAGCTTACGCTAATTTGTGCCATGCGAGTGCCCGAACAAAAAATTAGCAAATGACCAAGAAGGCATTCTTAATCCGCACCATCTAAGATCCGCTTATATCCGCACCATCTAAGATCCTTATATTTTTTTGGCCCAGTGACCACGGTATTACTCTTGGTTTTAGTCTAAAAAGCCTAAATAGGATTAGAAAGCCCCTTTCAACAAACAATTTGGAACAGCGATAAATCATTGTGCAACACTAATTGTCTGGCAGAAGTCTAAGCTCTAAAGATAGCCCATACACAAGGGCCCAGATTGATGAAGCGCTTGTGTTGTCATTGCGTCATGCAAGACAGCGTTAGGCAACTCCAGGGCTTCACTAAGATTTACTAAGTCGGAGAAGGCCACCTTGCGTGGCATTGCATGGCTTAGTAAATCTAGAGCAGTGATACTCAAAGTATGGCCCAGAGGCCGCAAGCAGCTCTCCTGACCCTTACATGCGGCTCCCTGGTGTACAGCAGCACCGGGCTGCTGTTTACTTGACGGAGCACTAATAGTTGAAAGATGGTAATTAAAGAGCCAAGCATTTATTTACAACTAAAGTAACCTATTAACTAAAGTAAAAGAAAAGAAGTGAAGGTGTCCTGCACCGCTGAACTTAAGGAACACATTCTTTTTTAAAGACATCTTGCAACAAACGTTAATGAAATGTGACAGTCTCTAAAAAAAATCTAAAAAACTTGCCTTCCTTCAACATGCAGAAGCGTTTCACCTCAGTATATCAGTGCATTGAGAAGTATTTAAAAACATTCATGCTTCCTCCAACCCTGCATTGCAAATAGTGAACCATGAGGTAAGTCAGTTCTTATGTTCATCGTCTGTGCGGCCTGGGTTGCTATTACACATGGACAACATCTGCTATCCTGCTGGCATCAATGAGGCCCTTGGTCACATGACAGGCCAAACTTTTTGGCCCCCTGGAAAATGTCTGCGAGGCCTATGATGCCGAAAAACGCAAGGCAGCAGCAACTCTCTGCTTTGCGTTACTCTGAGCCGAGAATGTGTTAAATGGGTGGAGAGTGGGGGCCTCATTTATGAAAAGTGACGCATCGCTGCGTGAAAACAGCGATGCGTCACTTTTCATTGCGCCCTCCTTGCAACATGCTGGATGCGTCATATTTATAATATGATGCATCATGTTGCAAGGAGTTACCACCCCCTTTTCTGAATCGGAGTTACAGATACGTCAGTATTTCTGACGTATCTGTAGGCGCAAAAGTGACGCATGGAGTGTGTCACAAAAGTGACGCAACTCCAGCAATGTGTCCTTTCACATGGGGCAAGCCCATGTGAAAGGGCCTGCGCCAGTCTTACACCTGCTGTGAGGCAGGCGTAAGATATTGACGCATTTGTGTCCTATAAGTGGCGCAGTGAAATCTTGCAGATTTCACTGCGTCACTTCTTTGACCCTTTCTTGCCCTGATGCATACACTATACCTGCCGCAGGTATAATGTGGCGCAGGGGTTTACAAAGTGACGCATCTACCTAGATGCGTCACTTTGTAAATATGGTGCAACAAGGCACATTTTTTGCGCTGCTGGTGAGTCTCAAAAACTGACGCACCGGCGGCGTAAAAGTGACGCACGGCCTCATAAATCTGCCCCTGGTTGTTTCCATCCATCCACCCATGCTTTTTTACGCATTCCCAGATTTACTCAGAGTAATGGGACTGCGTCAACATTGTACGTTTTCCCAACAGAGACGCCACGAGGAGAAATATCTTTAATTCTCCCCGTTTAGTCCTCTTTCTATGTGTGCTGGCATTCTGCCCTCTCCCTTACAGGCATGGCAGCGCGGCAATGCGTTGCGTGAAAGGTTTGATAAATCTGTCCAGGGTCCATTTGAAAAGTCCTCCTTGGGCGTTTGTAAATCAAATGTACCAAATTAAAGCGAAGAAAACTTGTCGTATAAACAAGTGCAGGAAAGCTCAAATTTTTCACACCACATGCACAAACCTCACATTAAGCCATTATTAGCAACAGAAAAACAAATGGACTCCATCATCTATCTCATTTTCTTATACGGTCATAAGGATCTAACCACTCAGTTTGTGTTTCCTTCCTCCAGCTCTCCTGTAAGAGAGAGAGGGGAACGGTCATCAATAGCAAACAGCAGCTGCATAAATGCAACACTGTCCTCCTCAGTAAAGAACTATAGAAATGATCCCTGAAAGTATAGTCTTAAACCAAAGGTCTGACGTACAGTAAGGAAAGGTTCGACATCATCAACTCCAACAAAAACATATGGCTGTATAACGCCACAAAATAACAATCTAAAGGTGCACGGGCAGACGTGTTCCTAGCAATAAAGCATTCTCAGTAGATCCTGGGTGACTCACTGCTTTAAAAATCTGCATAATCGAAATCAGTAACCAATCACATTCAGCCTGCCTTTTCTTCACACACACGCACGGATTCCCTGCCCACTGTTCCCGAAACAGACAGAGGACTACAGTGTGAAAGTTAAAGTTCAAACAGGAAAGGTTCGATACATTTGTCCAGGGTCCATTTGAAGAGTCCTCTTCGGGCGCTTGTACATGGAATGTACCTCATTAAAGAGAAGACATACTTTTCGAATTAATCCTGTAGAATAAACAAGCGCAGAAAAGCTCTAACGTTATCAACCCACATGCACACACCCCCCTAATAGCCACCGTCAGCAACTTCAAAGGGAAATACAGATTAGACTCAATCAACTTTCTTATACTGCAATGAGCGGCTAACCACTCAGTTTGTGTTTCCTTCCTCCAGCTCTCCTGTAAGAGAGAGAGGATCGGTCATCGATTGCAAACAGCAGCTGCATAAATGCAACACTGTCCACCCGCTTCGCGCTCAGTTAGCGAAGACCAGACACTTTCAAACACATTTCCACAGTGAAGAACTGTAGACATGATCCGTGAAAGTATAGTCTTAGCACAAGCGACTGCCGCTCACACGAACAGAGAAAGTAAAACCCCTTCTCACGTACAGTAAGGAAAGGTTCGACATCATCAACTCCAACAAAAACATATGGCTGTATAACGCCACAAAATAATAATCTAAAGGTGCACGGGCAGACGTGTTCCTAGCAATAAAGCATTCTCAGTAGATCCTGGGTGACTCACTGCTTTAAAAATCTGCATAATCGAAATTAGTAACCAATCACATTCAGCCTGCCTTTTCTTCACACACACACACACACACACACACACACACGGATTCCCTGCCCACTGTTCCCGAAACAGACAGAGGACTACAGTGTGAAAATTAAAGTTCAAACAGGAAAGGTTCGAATCGATACATTTGTCCAGGGTCCATTTGAAGAGTCCGCTTCGGGCGCTTGTACATGGAATGTACCTCATTAAAGAGAAGACATACTTTTCGAAGAAATCATGTAGAGTAAACAAGCGCAGAAAAGCTCAAACGTTATCAACCCACATGCACACACCCCATTTACAGCCACTGTCAGCAACTTCAAAACGAAATACAGACTTGCTTTTCAAACACATTTCCTCAGTTAAGAACTGTAGAAATGATCCTTGTATCTTTGTAAGTATAGTCTTAATGAAAATGATTGCAGCTCACACGAACAGAGAAAGTAAACCCCCTTCTCACGTACAGTAAGGGAAAGTTCGGCATCATCAACTCCAACAAAAACATATGGCTGTATAACAACACAAAATAACTATCTAAAGGTGCACGGGCAGACGTGTTCTTCGCAATAAAGCATTCTCAGTAGGTCCTGGGTGACTCACTGCTTTAAAAATCTGCATAATCGAAATCAGTAACCGATCACATTTTTTTTTTTTGTTGTAAAAATATACTATATTTAAAATTATTTGTCAGGTTTAAATTTTAAGCAGTCCCTTATATTTGGGTGCTGTACATTTAACCATTCTCAAAGAAGCGCATTAGGCTATCTTTGGTGGTTTTCCATCAAGATTTCTCATTTTACCCATCCAGACCAACTCCTGATTTTCCAGGTTTCCTTTGCCCATTCTTGTCCAAATCTATGGGTGTCTATGCACATGTAAGAGAACATTTTAGTGAAAACAAGTTTTTGGCATTCTTTTTCCGTGATTGCTTGGTGTTTGTACAAGGAAAGGTTCCTGTTTTCCCACATCGCCTCTTTCACGCAGTTTATTATTCTCCATAGTGTCCTTTCTTTATTTGCATTGCAATTCATGCCCAACCCATATAGAACCAGTTCATAGGACAGGGATGCCTGTCCTGTTAATTCTTTAATGAGCTGTCCCATTGCCTTCCACATGCTTTGTGCTCCGCCGCAGTTACAAATGAAGTGCATCAGGGATTCATCTGCTGCACAGCCTGGTGTTGGGCATCTTGCTGTGTTTGCCCGTTTCCTTGCATGTTGGAATTGTTTCACGGGTAGGCATTTGGATACCATCATCCATGCCAAGTCTTTCTGGGAGTTTGTCAAGTCTTTGTGGTTCACCATCTCCCAAACCTTCCCTGATTGCTTCTCTGATAAGTTGTTTACCATTGTCACTGAGTCTGTTTCTTTCAGTTCTCTGCTTAAGGCCATCTGGGGTGTGATGTCCTTCGCTTGAATTTGTCTCTCTTCCAGCTTCTTGAAGAAAGGCTTGATGCCTTTGTACGCAGGGGGTGGTTCTAGTAAAAAAGGCTTTGTATTGTCCAGATTACATATGCCCTCTCTTGATAAGATGAAGCTTGTAGCAAACAGAGTGTAGGCAGCCACATGTGAGTCTTTCTTTGCATTCCCCAGTATGTTTTTAACAAAATGTGACATCAGGAAGTCATGGAGGTTTGGCAGGTCTTTCCCTCCTTTTGTGGGTAGTTTGAAAACTGTGTCTCTTTTTAGTTTTTCAATTTTTGACCCCCAAAAGAAGTTTGCAAAAAGTCTTTGTGTCACTTTTGTCCATCTGTATGATGGAGGGAAAATCATGGCAATAAACATCAGGATTGATAGACATATTGCTTTCAGCACCAAGACTTTCCCTTCCAGGGAAAGTTTTCTTGTCGTCCAGAGCGCCATTTTCTGCTTGAGCTTGGTCTGGATCTTCTCCCAGTTTATTTCTCCCTTCATGTCCTGTGAAAAAAGAATCCCCAGTATTTATACTGGGTCTTTGGAAGGTTTCACTGGGAGCTGAGACAGTTTGTCCCATTGTTCCACCGTCATGCAGTGTGTTTTCTCCACATTCACCTGTAGCCCAGCTGCTAGGGAAAAGAGTTGGGTTATAAGGAAAGTTCTTTTCATGGATCTAGCGTCAGTGCAAGCAATGGTGACATCGTCCATGTATGCTACACATTTGACCTGTTTGCCTTGGCTGCCCGGTACCAGAGGGCCAGTTATGCACTTGTCCTTCCTGATGGCACATAGGAGAGGTTCAATTGCACATACAAAGAGTGCCGGTGATAAGGGGCATCCTTGTCTGACCCCCGATTCAATGTGGAACCCCTCAGATAGTGTACCATTTATAAGGACCTGGCTTTCACATCCAGTGTATATTAAGCCAATAGTTTTGATGAAACCTTCTGGGAATCCCATTTTCCTGAGCACTTTGAAAAGGTATTCATGACTTAGGGAGTTAAAGGCTTTCTGGAAATCAAGGGCCAAGATAGCTAGTGGATTCCTCCTGTCTTTCGCTAACCACAAGGTGTCTCTAATGATGGTCAAGCTGTCCCAGATTTTTCTTCCTGGGACCGCACATGTTTGGTCTGGGTGCACGATGGAGGCCAGCACTTTTCTGCATCTTCCTGCCAGGACTTTACTTAGGATCTTACTGTCCACATTCAAGAGGGTGATTGGCCTCCAATTGTTGATGTCCAGCTTGTCCCCCTTTTTCTCCAGCAGTTTGATGATGCCCTGTGGAAAGGAGGGGGGTAAAACATTTTTTTCCAAGCATTCTTTCAACAGACTCCAAAAATCCGTTGCAATAAGCCCCCAGAAAGCTTTGTAAAACTCCCATGGAAGGCCGTCTTGCCCAGGGGCTGATCCTTTTGGGGCTTCCTGAATGATTTGGAAGAGTTCTTCTCCTGAAATGGGGGTGGTTAGAAATTGTTGTTCCTCTTGGGATAAAGAGCTCTGCAAAGACCCTAGAAAATCTTCACATGCACTTATATCTGATGGCTCTTTTTTGTACAATTGGGAAAAAAAGGCTGTTGTTATTTTCCCTACTTTCTCTGTGCCCTTTTGTGTTTGTCCATTTGTGTCTTTCAGTTCATTCATTACCTTTTGCACTTGCTGTGCCTTTTTGAAAAAAAACCTTGAGCACTTTTCATCTTCCTCAAAGATCTTGACCCTGGAGTTAAAAATGTGTTCTTTCCCTCGTTGTTTCAGCCATTCTTTCAGTTCCGTTTTTGTTTTTTCTCTTTCCTCCCCTACTTCCATTCCACCCCTTTCCAGGTTTTCTAGCGTGATTATTCTTTGTTGTATTTCATCAAATTTTTGAAACTTTTCCTTGCTTTTGATCATGCTCTGTTTTCTGAAAAAAAGTTTTGTTTGTTTTTTTACCTCTTCCCACCATTCTGCTAAGGATGGGAAACTTTCCTTTCTGGTTTTTAAGTTGTTGTACATATCACTGTAATTTTTACATATATTTTTCTCTTGTAATAACAAGGTGTTCATTTTCCACACACCCCTCCCCATTTGACACATGTTTGAGATTTCAACGGTTGCTTTCAAGATTTTGTGGTCAGACATACCACTCTCGTTTGTTTCATAATTCCTTGCTTTTATATTTTTGGAGGTGAAAATGAAATCAATTCTTGATTTGACTTTGCCACTTTCTGCTTCCCATGTGAACCTTTGTTTTGACCCTGATTTTGCCCCTGTATCTGACAGTTGCAAATCTTTACACATGTTTTTGAGACATTTTGCAGACTTATCAATTTTGTAACAATTTTTCTTGCCACATCTGTCTGTGGGGTTTATGATACAGTTGAAATCCCCTGTTAACACCATTGGGGTTGCACCTGCAATAAAAAGTGGGAGCATTTCAAACAGGAACATTCTTTCATTCTTGTCGGTTGGTGCATAAATATTACAGACCTTAAAGGTGGTGTTTCTGTATTGTATGGTGACCATCATAGCCCTGCCTGGCTGTATGATTTTAGTATCAAGGATTGACATTTCTTTGTTTTTTATGAGAATGCCTATTCCAGCATTCTTGTTTCCACCCCCAGACCATTTGGAGGGGCCTTCTTCCCAATATTTGGATATGTGACTGTAGTCCGTGGAGTGGGGAATTGCACATTCCTGTAAACATATAATGTCCCCTTTTTGTACTTTGCAGAGCTCAAACACTGACGCTCTTTTCACTTGTGAGCCCATTCCTCGGGCATTCCATGATATGATGTTAAACATTATATTTGCAATGGTGATTACTTTGCACGGTATACAATACATGTTAAACCTGAACATTTTCAAAGCTCAATGGCGACCAGATGCTGTCACATATTTGCTGATTGCTTTCACTATTTTGCGTCTCTTGCCCGCCAATTTCTTCTGCTCCCCCTAAGTATGGGGACTGTAGAAAAAGGTCTTTGTGGGGGGTTACTCCTACCTCTTGTGAGAATAAGCTATATCCTAGGTCTTCTGAGTCTGAGAGGTCCCCTAGTACACTATACCTGGACCCTGAGCAGTTCTCTTTTGGTAGAGTTTTCTTCCTAGTTTCTTTCTGTTCTGTTGCGGCCGGACCACTTGGGTCCGCCGTTTGTTTTTTAATTTTGATTTTATTTCTTTTTTTAACCATCTGCATTTGGCCCTCGGTGGTTTTTGTTTCCTCTTCTGAGGAGGTCTGTTCTTCTCTTTCCCTTTTTTCCTGTGCCCTGTCCTTGGCTTCTTTGATGATGTTATATATATCTGTAGGAATAAGAGTACAATCTGAATCTATTTCCCTGTCTTTCACTTGTGAGTCTATGTCTGACATCCCTTTATCTCTCTTTTCACTTTCCACTATTTCTGTCATTTGAGTTTCCTCTACCACCTGTCAGCCTGCCTTTTCGTAACACACACGGATTCTCTGCTCCTTACCGCAACAGACAGAGTGAAAGTTAAACAGAGAAAGTAAACCCCCTTCTCACGTACAGTAAGGGAAAGTTCGGCATCATCAACTCCAACAAAAACATTTGGCTGTATAACAACACAAAATAACTATCTAAAGGTGCACGGGCAGACGTGTTCTTCGCAATAAAGCATTCTCAGTAGGTCCTGGGTGACTCACTGCTTTAAAAATCTGCATAATCGAAATTAGTAACCAATCACATTCAGCCTGCCTTTTCGTAACACACACGGATTCTCTGCTCCCTACCGCAACAGACAGAGTGAAAGTTAAAGGTCAAGCAGGTAAACAGAGTGTAGCTATATAGTTAAGTTTTGTGCTTTCTAGGCATTGCAGCGCCGCAATGCGCTGCGTGAAAGGTTTCTTAAATCTGTCCAGGGTCCATTTGAAAAGTCCTCTTTGTGCGTTTGAACATCGAATGTACCAAATGAAAAATAAAAGGAGACATTTTTTTCGAAGCTCAAAAGTTTTAACACCTCATGCATATATCTGCTGATAAGCATAGGCAGCAACAGACTATAAAGAAACTATAATGAATGAATCTTCTTACTCATACGTAATACAGAATTTACCACTCGTTTTGTGTTTCCTTCCTCCAGCTCTCCTGTAAGAGAGAGAGGAACGGTCATCAATAGCGAACAGCAGCTGCATTAATGCAACACTGTCCACCCGCTTCGCGCTCAGAAGGAAACACTGTAGCTCTTCCACATAATTAAAAATTTGCAAACATTCGTGACAAGAATTTTCAATTCTATTAAGGACACGGAGGCGAGGATTATGCTTTCTCCATTTCTTTACTACTAACAGCAGCCAATAAAAACACAGTAAAGAAACGAAAAAAACTACAACTCCCATGAACCCTTAGGCCAACCATAGAGAGTGCATGCTATATAAGGAACCATAGAGGACAACACTTCCTCTTTCTTTGTCCATGAACCATAAAAGTCTAAAGTCATTTGAAGAAAAGTACCGCCAACCATCCAGAAAGGAAAATCCGAAGGCTGAACTGCAAGAAATCCAACAGGAAAGATAGGCAACCATTCCACAAGCGCCGAAGGTGCATCAGGGAAACACAGCAACTCCAGGATCCAAGTCGTGGAAACGGTGCCGGAAAGACCAAGATGACAAATCACTTCTGGTCCGAACCTGAAATCAAAAACAGAGTCGTAATATACATCCCCAAAACCTTTGAAGGTCGCATCACATAGGGTGGGGAAAAAATATCAATGCAAACAACGCATCTCAGATTAAAGTCAAAATGCACATGAACAATGCAGTAGAATACCAATGGGTGGGATAATCCTCGCCTCCGTGTCCTTAATAGAATTGAAAATTCTTGTCACGAATGTTTGCAAATTTTTAATTCTATGGCAGGACAGGAGGCTTCAGATTATGCTTGTTCAAAGCTGTTCCACCACAAAAGACGCAATATCGACAATGGGTTTGAAATAAAAGGTTTTAAACACTGTATCAGAAGACCAATCAGCAGTTTTCACAATGTCATGTAAACTTACACCAACATGAAAAGCCTTGGAGGCCATGGCACCCCTCGCGGAGTGAGCTCCAAAGATGGAGGTATCAATGCTTGCCTCAGACATAAGCCAGCGTACCCAACGAGCAAGAGTAGCTGACGCCACAGGCTTAAAAGGCTTTAACAAAGCAATCAATAACTGACCAGACATATCTTGACGAAAAGGAGCAGTACTCACCTCATAATCCTTTATGCAACGAACCACACACAATTGTGGGTGATGAGGAAACGCAGGATAAGTGACAGTAGAGAGATTAGTCTTGGTACGCCTGGAGACCGTAAAAGTAACCCCTTCCGGAGAAAAAGAACGACCAGCGAGGTCCAACGCCCGGACATCCGAAACACGCTTACAAGACACTAAGCACAAAAGCATTGTCAATTTTGCAGACAATTGCTTACGGGACAGAGAAGCGTTGGGAGGCCAAGCTTCCAGAAAACGCAGCACAACAGAGACGTCCCAAAGAGCCACATATTTCGGACATGGTGGTTTAGCCATTCGCACACCACGCAACAATGCAGAGATGAGAGGGTGTTCCCCAACAGGCTTACCGTCGACCAAAGCATGGCCCGCCGAGAGAGCGGAACGGAAAGAATTGACGGTCCTGTAAGCAGAACCAGCAGAAGCGACAGAAGCAAGAAAATTAACCACTAGAGAGATATCTGCAGAAGTGGGATCCAGGTTCCGTTCAGAACACCAATCACACCACCTACGCCAAGCTGACGCATAACGTTTGCGCGTGTTGGGGGCCCAAGCTTCACTGATGAATCTCTCAGCGTCTCCAGATAAGCCAGGGACTTTCCAGCGTTCCCCGAGAGGCGCCACGCTACAAGACGGAGCTGGCCCGACAAGACTAGGGGATGCGGGTGGAGCAGGGGATCCAACAGCAAGTTCCACCTCGCTGGAAGCAGAAATGGCGTCGAGCAACTCATTTCCAGAAGGTCCGGAAACCAAGCTTGAGCTCTCCAAAGAGGAGTGATCAGAACAATCTCCGACAGAAACTGTTTCGTCCTGGCCAAGACTCGCGGAATCATTGCGAACGGGGGAAAGGCATAGCAAAGCTGTGGAGGCCAAACCTGGAGAAAGGCATCCGTGGCCATGGCCTCCGGATCCGGACGCCAGCTGTAAAACCTGGGTATCTGAGCATTGAGGCGAGAGGCGAAGAGATCGATCCAGGGACGGCCCCACAGGCGAGACAGGGAGCGAAAGACCCGAGGGTGAAGACGCCAGTCGCTGAAGTCCAGGAGATGGCGAGAATTCCAGTCGGCCACCTGATTTTGGCGACCCGGAAGATACTCTGCAATAAGAGTGATCTTTCTCTGTAGGCAGAAATGCCAGAAGTCCTTCGCAATCTCCGCTAACAACTTCGACCGAGTCCCCCCCAATTTGTTCACATAGCGCACCGCTGAGATGTTGTCCATGCGAAGCAAAATGCAACAGCTGGTGGCTTGTGGAGCCAAACTGCGGATCGCAAATGACCCCGCCAGAAGCTCCAGGCAGTTGATATGAAGGGCTAGTTCGTCCTGAGACCAGCGGCCGCCCGTCGTCAAGTCTCCGCAACGGGCTCCCCAGCCCCAAAGACTCGCATCCGATTCCAAAACCAGATCCGGAGTCGAGCCGAAGAGAGCCTTCCCGTTCCAAGCCTCCATGTGTCGGAGCCACCACAACAGTTCCGACTTCGCATCCTGGGACAGAGGAACCAGGTCGGAATACCGAAGACCCTTCTGCAGATGTCTGATTTTGAGGCGCTGCAAGGCCCGATAATGCAGAGGACCCGGAAATATCGCCTGGATGGATGAAGCCAACAGCCCGACTATCCGAGCGATCGACCGCAACGATACGTTCGGTGCAGACAACAGTGACTTCAACTCCCTCTTGATAGACCTGATCTTCAGAGCAGGTAAAAGAAGTTGGCAAGACACCGAATCCACAAGGAAACCCAGAAACTCTATCGATTGAGTGGGAAGTAAATGAGATTTCTGCGGATTCACTAGAAATCCGAGAGACTGAAGTAGATCGACTGTCCAAGACAAATGGGAGCGCAGTTGTAGAGGACACTGAGCCATCAAAAGGATGTCGTCCAGATACACTATAAGTCTCACCCCCGCGCACGCAGGAATTCCATGACCGGCCGCAGGAGCTTCGTGAAGCACCATGGGGCGGAGGAGAGACCGAACGGGAGTACCCTGTATTCGAACCAGTTCCCCAGCCATTGGAACTGCAGAAAATGGCGATGAGGCGGATAGATGGGAATGGACAAGTAGGCGTCCTTCAAATCCAGACGAACCATCCAGTCGCCTTTGCGTAGAAGATCCCTGAGAAGATGGATGCCCTCCATCTTGAAGTGACGATAAATCACCCCGTTGTTGAATTCTTTGAGGTTGAGTACAAGGCGAGACCCGCCCCCCTTCTTCTCCACCAGAAACACATTGCTGACGAACCCCTGTGGATGGCGGTTCGTTCGCACTATGGCCCCTTTGAGAAGAAGGGAATCGATTTCTTTGGAGATCACCTCGCGATCTCGTTGGGAAAAAACAAGGGGAGAAGGGACGGGACCCTGAAGAGGAGAATGGTAAAACTCGATGTGGTACCCCTGAACTGTTTGCAATATCCATGCATCGCTGGAGATCGAGCGCCAATTCTCTAGAAAACACTGAATCCTGCCCCCCAAAACAACACTGTCGAACGGAATCAGGCTCACCTGTAGAGGAGTAATCCTGTCGTCCTCCCTGGTTACCTCCGTAGCCTCCCTTGTTGCCTTGGCCTCGACCTTTCCGGGAGGGATAGAAGGTGGACTTGGATCCGGAATAGGACTGCTGCTGCTGCTGGCGCTGTCCGCCTCCACCCTGTTGGGACTGCTGGCCACGTTGTTGACCAGAACCTCGGCCGAACGAACGTCCCCCTGAACGTCCGGCCTTGGCAAAAACCGGGCGGAATGCCCTACGCAAAGAAGACTGCGCCTTGTCCAGACCACTAAAAGTCGCTACAAACTTAGTCAGTTCTTTCAAAAAGGGTTGTCCAAACAAAAGACCCTGAGCCAGAGCACCGGATTCAGAAGTAGCCAGCTCTGACAAACGCGGATCCATCTTGATTAAAATGGAACGGCGACGTTCCGTTGAAAGGGCACAGTTTGCGTTCCCTAAAAGACAGATTGCCCTTTGGGCCCAGCCAAGGAGGACATCGGGATCAATGCCAGACGCCTCCCCTTGGGCCTGGTATGCCAGATCCAGGATTTTTGTCAAAGGACCAAGGACATCTAGTAACTTGTCCTGGCACAGTCGCCAAGAGCGGTCGATACCCTTCTTGGGATCCTTATTAAATTTCTTTAGATAGGTCAAGATCGTGGGATCGACCTCCGGAGTATCCGCTAACTTGTCCGCCAACTCCGGACGAGGGCACTCAGAACGCAACCGAGCACGCACCTCCTGATCAAAAGAGTCGCGGATATGCTCTTGAATATAATCTGCGACTTCTGGGGCTGGGCACCAAACCTTGGAGTTAGGGTGGACGATATCAGAGGGCTCAAAGGTCAAGATTGGTGGATGCGGAGAAGCGTCCACAAAATGCTCCTTTCGGGATTTCTTCGCCGGAGAGGGACCAGAGGGACCAGAAGATGATGAGGAAGAGGTATCCTCGGTATCCGGAGCAGGAGCAGACAAGGACCTGGCCAAACGAGCAAAATCAGACCTATGAGGATTACCAGGAGACTTAGAAGAATGCGCAGAGGCAGAGGATGGAATCCAACCCTGCTGCTGAGCATACTCAGCTAAATGACGCTTCAGAGGTCCAATGGCACGGACCAACGCAGTATTCACAGACTGCTGAACGCCCTGGTCAAGGGCCTCGACTAAATCAAATTCAAAGGAGTCCTCCTGTTCCTCCTCATAAAAATACTCCTCAGCATCAACATAGTCTGCCATGACGCTGGAATGCACTGGTGAAAAACCAGAAAAATAACCAAAAAACTAGAAATACCAAGGTATAACTAGAGGCCCACAGCAAGTATAATTGCAATGAAAAAGGTCACAATCAAGTGACTCCGACAGGGGGGGTGACAGCCCCACGCAAGCTATACAGGCAGAGTCACAACTCAACCCAGGAAAACAGAATAAAGCGTGGAGGGACCAGCTTGCGCAAGAAAGACACCCTAGGCACTGCCTCTAAAAATTATGCAGCCCAAAACCTTCTGAGAGGAAGAGGGCGTCAGAGGAGCTCTCCGGCAGGCAAAGTGGGCCGAGGCAAAGTGTAAACGCGCCGCCTCACAGCGTTCCGAAGCTCCTGACAACGGAGCGTCACAAATGTCACCAATGCGCATGCGCGGTGACTCGCCTTGTTGCCGGAAGAGGAGCGGCGCGCGACACGCGCGCGCGACTCCCCGAGCCCCGGTCCCGCTCCACAAAGACAGCAACGCGGGCACAATGCGCCCGCAAATACAAGAGAGGCGAACACGCGCTCTCAAAGCAACACAAGCGGCGAAAGCCGAACCAAGTAAACAAACCAGAAAAGTAAACGCCGGTGACAGCGCGACGCACAACGCGACTGCGCAACAAACGTTAAAGCGAAACCGGCATGCAATTAAACATCAAATAAACAATGCAATACAATGTAACAATGAGAGTCAAAAGCACTTAACTGGCTGCGAAGCAGCAAAGAAAGAGGAAGTGTTGTCCTCTATGGTTCCTTATATAGCATGCACTCTCTATGGTTGGCCTAAGGGTTCATGGGAGTTGTAGTTTTTTTCGTTTCTTTACTGTGTTTTTATTGGCTGCTGTTAGTAGTAAAGAAATGGAGAAAGCATAATCTGAAGCCTCCTGTCCTGCCATAGAATTTAAGAATGTCACACACTTCCTACCAAATTGCCAGTTCAGAATTACAAAATTTTTCACTGAGAGTGAAATTATACCACAAACTCTTGCACTCAAACGGACAAAGAAAGTAGAAAACTTTCTTACATAAAGTAAGCAAAAGTTCGGCATCATCAACTTCAGCAAAAACATATGGCTGTATAACACCACAAAATAATCTAAAGCTGCACAGGCAGACGCTTTCTTTGCAATAAAGCATTCTGAGTAGATCCTGGGTGACTCACTGCTTTAAAAATCTGCATAACCGAAATCAGTAACCAATCACATTCAGCCTGCCTTTTCCTGACACACAGGATTCCCTGCTCTGCTCCCGTCAGAGACAGACATTGTGAAAGTTAAAGTTCAAACAGGGAAACAGAGAGTAGCCATAGTTTGGTTTCATGCTTTGGCTCACAGCAACAAACACATTTTTACTTATTGAAAAATTAAGAGAACCAGTTGGTAAACTCACAGCAAAGCCAATCACCAGAGTACTTACTCTGTCGAAGCAAAGCCGCACCCAAGCTCTGATTTCACATCTTACTGTGCCAGAACTGTAGGAGGTCAAGGAACTATTGGGGCATATTACCAAGGGGGGCGATATGCGATATGCGATATGTGATTATCGCCGCTTTAGTGGCGATAATTCTATCGACCTATCGACCTATTAGCAAGCTGTCGCTAACAGCAATTAGCGACAACTTGTAGGCGATAGCTAGCGGTTTGGGGCCCACTTTGCATGTCAGCGATATTTATTGCTAATGACATGCAAAGTGGGCGTACCCAACCTGTTAGCGACTGAAAGCAGTCGCTAACGTCGCTATCGCTTATTAGCAAGGCAGGCTTAGCGATGGAAATATTTGCGCGAAGCGCGAATATCTCCAAAAACTAACGCCTGCTCAGACCAGTTCTTAGCCATTATATTCATTGGGAGTTGGATATTATGGCTAAGTCCTCATTAGCGATAATGCGTGAATATCGCTGGATTAACAGCGATATTCACGCATTTCCCCGCTAACGCCGGATATTATATCGCTTTAGAGATAAACGTTGCTAATAGCACGTTATCTCTGCGATAATATCCGGCGTTGCTTGGCGTTAAAAAAATACTCGCTAAGCCCATTTAGCGATAAATATCGCTAGTTGTTGGTAATATGCCCCTATTATCCTAAAATATCTTTACTAGATGTTCTACAGCGGTTTAATGTTCAGAGGCAAAGTGCTATTTGCACTCATTTTAACTACTGTGAACAACCTAAGCTTAGTAGGAAAGGTTCTGTAGAAAGAGATGTAAAACGCTCCAGAGAAACTGGTAAGGGATATGAAACATTGTGTAGATTTAATGAAGAGAATGTGAACTGCACACTGAAACAACATAAAATATGCGGAGACACCAGAGAAGGTGGTTGTAAAATTCCACAAGCACTGATGAGTGAGACAAGTGAAAGCCCAATTCTTGTTGCTGCAGGAGCAGCTTACCTGTAAGAACCCTGTTGGAGTCCTGAGAGCGGAGAAGCGAGGCCGCAGCGGAGGCGAGAGGCGCGGCCCGGAGACTGCGAGGGACAGCGTCAGCAACATCAGCTGTTCCCTCTTCCCGCGTGAGCCGCGCCCCCTCCCAGTGCCCCGCCCCCTACAAGGAGCTTTAAAACCTCTCGCGGCCCCCGCTCCTCGGGTGCCGCTCGACTGAGAGTTTATCCAGAGCTAACGTCTGCCAGCATTTGTGAAAGCCCAATTCTTGTTGCTGCAGGAGCAGCTTACCTGTAAGAACCCTGTTGGAGTCCTGAGAGCGGAGAAGCGAGGCCGCAGCGGAGGCGAGAGGCGCGGCCCGGGGACTGCGAGGGACAGCGTCAGCAACATCAGCTGTTCCCTCTTCCCGCGTGAGCCGCGCCCCCTCCCAGTGCCCCGCCCCCTACAAGGAGCTTTAAAACCTCTCGCGGCCCCCGCTCCGCGGGTGCCGCTCGACTGAGAGTTTGTCCAGAGCTAACGTCTGCCAGCATTTGTGAAAGCCCAATTCTTGTTGCTGCAGGAGCAGCTTACCTGTAAGAACCCTGTTGGAGTCCTGAGAGCGGAGAAGCGAGGCCGCAGCGGAGGCGAGAGGCGCGGCCCGGGGACTGCGAGGGACAGCGTCAGCAACATCAGCTGTTCCCTCTTCCCGCGTGAGCCGCGCCCCCTCCCAGTGCCCCGCCCCCTACAAGGAGCTTTAAAACCTCTCGCGGCCCCCGCTCCGCAGGTGCCGCTCGACTGAGAGTTTGTCCAGAGCTAACGTCTGCCAGCATTTGTGAAAGCCCAATTCTTGTTGCTGCAGGAGCAGCTTACCTGTAAGAACCCTGTTGGAGTCCTGAGAGCGGAGAAGCGAGGCCGCAGCGGAGGCGAGAGGCGCGGCCCGGGGACTGCGAGGGACAGCGTCAGCAACATCAGCTGTTCCCTCTTCCCGCGTGAGCCGCGCCCCCTCCCAGTGCCCCGCCCCCTACAAGGAGCTTTAAAACCTCTCGCGGCCCCCGCTCCGCGGGTGCCGCTCGACTGAGAGTTTGTCCAGAGCTAACGTCTGCCAGCATTTGTGAAAGCCCAATTCTTGTTGCTGCAGGAGCAGCTTACCTGTAAGAACCCTGTTGGAGTCCTGAGAGCGGAGAAGCGAGGCCGCAGCGGAGGCGAGAGGCGCGGCCCGGGGACTGCGAGGGACAGCGTCAGCAACATCAGCTGTTCCCTCTTCCCGCGTGAGCCGCGCCCCCTCCCAGTGCCCCGCCCCCTACAAGGAGCTTTAAAACCTCTCGCGGCCCCCGCTCCGCAGGTGCCGCTCGACTGAGAGTTTGTCCAGAGCTAACGTCTGCCAGCATTTGTGAAAGCCCAATTCTTGTTGCTGCAGGAGCAGCTTACCTGTAAGAACCCTGTTGGAGTCCTGAGAGCGGAGAAGCGAGGCCGCAGCGGAGGCGAGAGGCGCGGCCCGGGGACTGCGAGGGACAGCGTCAGCAACATCAGCTGTTCCCTCTTCCCGCGTGAGCCGCGCCCCCTCCCAGTGCCCCGCCCCCTACAAGGAGCTTTAAAACCTCTCGCGGCCCCCGCTCCGCGGGTGCCGCTCGACTGAGAGTTTGTCCAGAGCTAACGTCTGCCAGCATTTGTGAAAGCCCAATTCTTGTTGCTGCAGGAGCAGCTTACCTGTAAGAACCCTGTTGGAGTCCTGAGAGCGGAGAAGCGAGGCCGCAGCGGAGGCGAGAGGCGCGGCCCGGGGACTGCGAGGGACAGCGTCAGCAACATCAGCTGTTCCCTCTTCCCGCGTGAGCCGCGCCCCCTCCCAGTGCCCCGCCCCTTCCCTACACCTTACTTATTTAAACAGGGCCTATCACGCGCATCGCGGGACGCGCGCGGGCGAAGCCCGGGCAAAGGGCGGGCCCTCTGTGGCCCTCAGGGGCCTGAAGTGGCCGGGTCGGGCCACCCCCCTAAGCTCGCCCTTCGGAAGACACAAGCCAAACCTAGACTACACTCAGAGGAAAGTGGCAGTTAATACAAGTCAAAGATGACTAAAACCTGTAAAACTCCGATGGCCACTCGATCAACCAGCAGATCAAAAACAGTGAGTACACCTTTGCCCACTATAACCGCTATAGATAAAATGCTCCAAAAAACCATCAACGTAGTGGCGGATGCCATTCAGGATACCGAGAGGAGGCTCTCTCTGACGCCTAATTTATGTTTCCCAGACTTGTCCTCACATACTAGTGTAGAAGACCCAAACATGGAGGACTCAGCCTCTTCACAGGAGTCCCTTCTCATGCAATCTTTTTCAGAACTACCAAGATCACACATTAAAGAAAAACCCTCTAACTCCTCTACCACGGACCTATTAGCGAATACCCTAGATAACAGCCTTATGATTCTAACTAGTAGTGCAAATAACATCCAGCAAGAAAAAGACCCTGCTTCCGCACTGAAAGATCACACCGTGGAGATTGCCTCGTTAGCTACTGCTATAACTGAAACCCAACCTTCTAAACAATGCAATACTCCAAAATGTAAGCGGAAAAAGCCCAGAATCATACTATCTAAAAGGAAAATCCATCTTGTATCAGGCAAACCCAAGCGTTCGCTTAAGGACATGTGGCAGAAGAATAGTCTAGAGAAACTCCCTATCACAAAGCGGGGTGGGTCCATATCGAATTCCCCACTAGTCAACGATGCAAGTGGGAATACTAATCCCAAAACTGGTTTCTCACTAGTTAATGAGGAAACAGGACATATTGAGAGGCAGAATAGTGTAATTTTACCAACAATGAGAGAGATCGAAGTCTTAATTAAAACAATTCTACAACCCATTCGCCATCAGATCGACAATATAGAAAGGGCGCTGAGCAAATTCGAGAGAGCACAAAATGATATATCCTCCAGTATCCTCAGACTGCTTAAAACAGCGAACACGCCCCCAACCTTTGTCCCATCTTCATCAACCCTAAATGTAAAAAACTCAAAAACAGTGAAAAAAGCAGACAACTCATCAAAGACTATAGGAAACCCAAATCATCCACAACTCCAGAGCTTACCCTTAACTGCTCAAACACCTAATTCCCAATTAGCCTCTATCCCCACTGTGATCCTAAATACACCTACGCTTAACACACCAAATACTCAAATAGATGAGGATGATAGCGAGTGGGCTGCAGAGGGTCACTTACCTAGTACCAACGTAGGTATATCTGAGGATAAAAGCCGTACGGCTCCTCCCAAAGGAAATACTCAACCTAAAGATACAGGAGTACAGCCCCCCAGACCTATTACAACATGTCCACTAGCACACATTAATCTGCCACCACAGGCCAACCCATATACAATAGTTATGATTGGGGTACCAAAAGTTGCTGCTAACAGGGAAGAAACACGGGAGGAACTGAGGAACAAAGCAATGCAATGGCTTTCCATACATAGGCCTCTCCCCTCAAATATAGTAGGCTCCATTCATCATGTCAAAAGAGTAGAGTGGGTGGGTACCCGCTTTAAATCTACAGAGGGTGACTGCATAGTGGTCACCTTCAAATATCTAGGTCCAGCGAAATACATTGCTGGATGGAGAAGCACAGGGACAAAAAGCCTGATAAGAACCATGGGACTGAGCTACTTCTATCCAGTCCGTTCAGATCCCTACAGGAATAAAACAAACTATAACTATACCCAAGATAGATCTTACAGGACACAGCAGAACAATCAACCCTGGCTGACCTCTGTCCCATCCTGCCCAGATACGCCAATGGGCCTAGACCAACATCTATACCCTCACTTATGGGGAAATAATGCCCAAAACCATCGACTAACAGAAACAGCTGAACGCCATGGGCATGGTTACCACCGGGCCTTTAACTATACCAACTCACAATATAATGACTATGGGTTCCCTTTAGACAATCGGTATGATGTTTTCCTCAACCATGACCTACTGGAGGACGTTGACTGACTGTCATCTGACCTGGTTCCAGTTTCACTTTCTGCAATAACAAACTGTCTGGTAGGAAATATGAAGGCTCCACCTAAAACATCAAATCCCCCAGTGGTCGCTATCTCTTCTAACACCACCTGCACGACGAATCTAAAACATTTGGTTAGCCCTAAAGTAAACCACGCTCAGCCCATCTTAGAAGGCGTGGCAAGTATCACTCCCTCACCAACAGCTTGTAAACCCCATGCATCACCTGTGACTCTAAGGACAAACTTCGGGATAAGGTACAACTCAGACCCGTGCTCTCCATCTGTTATGACATCTACATTAAATTTAGCACACCATGCCCCTAACACAATCAAGATATTGTCTTGGAATCTCGCAGGATTGGCCTAAAAAATTATTGACCCATCGTGGGAAGTTTTTGTCAAAAATTATACCATCCTGTGCTTCCAAGAAACATGGCTAATAGATAACAACATCTGTATTGAGGGTTATCAAAGCTTTTTTGTTCCCGCATCTCCCTCCCCCAGCGGCAGAGCAAAGGGGGGACTGGCAATATTCATTAGTCTGTCTCTTAAAATGCAGATCAACCAAGTGCAGCTGGATAACAGGAACATGCAGGTATTGACTCTTAGAAGGGGCAAGAAAGCCATAACTCTAATTAACTTCTATAATTCAGTCGCAAATTTGAACGATTGTAATCTTGTCAGACTTGAAAGATATCTAAATGATTTTGGTTCAAAATTACCACAGGATAAAATTCTTCTTGGTGACTTTAATACACACATCTGCGGTAATCCCCTATCATCCACCTTGGGATCCTTGGGTTGTGCCCTCAGAACAGGCCCTCACTTCACGCACTGCCAGCTTGGAACCAAATTAAATACCCTAACGGACACTATGAATTTGACCATGGCGCTATCTATGAAAGACGACTCCTTTTCCTTCAAAGTTCCAACATACAAAGGATCTGAGTCAGGGTCTTTTATAGATCATATCCTTTTTTCTGCTGGAGTTGCCCAACAGGTTTTAAATTTTGACATCCTTGAGAGCATCCACAGTGATCACAATCCTTTGCTCCTTGAACTGCAATGCGGCCCCTCAGTGCTCCAAAAAAACATTAAGGACCCTGGGGCACTTAAGTTGACCAATAATAATCGCCGCTTAAAATGGAATCTGGTAAACAGCGACAAATTGTATGAGGACGTTGCTTTACACTGTGAACATGAACTTAAGCTCTGTGCCACAAATTCCGCTCCTCCAGAATCCATTCTATCCGCCTTTGCGGTTGTGTCCAAGAGAATAGAGCAACTACTTACGGTAACATCCAAAGGTTCCATCGCTCAACATCCCCGCTGGTTTGATCATGCTTGCTCCTCTGCAAATTGCAAATTAAAAGCTGCTCTTAAAAATAAACCGAGAGACCCTGCACTTATTAAGGCCCTTCGGACAGACTACAAAAAGGCCCTTGCCTTACGCAAGAAGTCAATTAAAGCCAAAACATGGGAATCTCTGCTCGACCCCTCTACTTTGGGCAACAGCTCAAAATTTTGGAGCATAATAAATAAACCACTCTTTGGCAGTCCAAATGATGAGAGTCTGGGTACAGTTATACCGGAGGACGACTGGGTTACTCACTTTGGAGCTATCTTTAAAAGCGACGTACCACAATTTCCGGAACCACTCCATCTTCCTGAAAGCAACCCGCTAAAATTCTCGACTAAAGAAATTGAATTAGGGATACTTGGTCTTTCCAGTAACAAAGCCCCGGGCCCCGATGGTCTTCCACCTGACCTATTCAAGTCTAACATCACCTTATGGGCTCCCATTCTTACATCTGTCATCAATGCCGGGGTCGAAGTGGGGGCTCCTAAATCATGGGGAGCATCTACCATCGTCCCTGTCTACAAAAAGGGGGACAGAACAAAAGCGGCCTGCTATAGACCAATCTCCCTGATAAACTCTGTTGCGAAGGTAGTGGGTGGGATTCTACTAAAAAGGCTGAATGCTTGGGCTAAACATCACAACATAATGACCCCAGCACAATATGGATTCAGACCAGGTCATGCAACTACCACACAGTGCCTGAATCTGTATCTAATTAGTGGTAAATACACTCAAGCAAGAGAAGGCACAGTGTATATGGCCTTTATGGACCTTTCCTCTGCTTTCGACTGCGTCGATAGGAGCAAACTATGGGAAGTCCTACAAAAAATGGGCGTAGAAAATAACTTGATCAACTTTCTGGCCGACCTACACAACGACACCCGAGCAAATGTGCGTTTTACAAGAGACATGAAAGTAACGAGAGATTTTAAAATTAACAGAGGAGTCAGGCAGGGCTGTATATTAGCACCTTTTCTTTTTAACTTATATATTAATGGACTTGAAGATCACCTGGTAAAAACAGACACTGATTACCCTCGAATTGGTAAAACAGGCGTACCGGTCCTGTTGTATGCGGACGATGCTGTTCTTTTATCCAGAACCGCACTCGGACTCCAAAAATTACTGGACTCTTTTTTTCAATTTATGTCCTCACGTGGCCTAAATATTAACAATTCCAAATCTTTTGTTATGACGGTTGGTTTAACTCCTAAAAAACAATACCCCTTCTCAGTCAATGGAGAAAACATACCACTAACAAAAACATTCTCGTATTTGGGCGTACTCTTCGATCATAAACTTAACTGGGGCCCTGCCATAACTAAAAAGAAAGGGGAAATACTGAGGACCAATTCTGGTATAATGGATTTCGCTCGCAAACTGGGAAACACTCCAGTGTCTGCTGTATTGAAGCTTTATCAGGCAAAAAGTGTTGCGGTGGCATGTTACGGAAGTGAACTGTGGGGGTTCTTACCTACAGATACCCTAGTAGCTCTCGAAAACAACTTTTTGAAACAGGTCATGAGCTTACCAAAGAGTACCGCAAACCTTTCCATACATGAGGAACTGGGTATTCCTTATCTAGCCGACAAAATTGCTGTAAACCCTTTGCTCTGCTGGTTAAGCTGTTGGCGAAATACAGCGATTCCACTGACTCACAACATCCTAGCTGAAGCCCTTACTTGGGAAGGTCAACTCAAGTTACCCTGGATGAAATACATCCGTAATTGCTGTAAAGATCTGGGTAGATTGGACCTCTACTTAACACCCCAGAATACCACCAAGCAAGATGCCAACTTTGTAAAAAATACCTTTTACATGAAGCGACAACTTTCCAGGGAAGAAATTGAGTTCAAAAAGTCCAGCGTAAGGAACCACGTACTAACAAAGACTTGTGTGTTCTCTGAACCTTATTTATCGTGGAATATATCCAGATATGAACGCTTCCTGCTAAGCAGATTTCGTTTTGATCTTTATCATCTGCTTTTAGCTGTACCAAGTGGAGCCCATAGAGGCCAAGTGTTGCCAGCTTGCGGCTGCGACAATAAGTCTCCGCAAGACCTGGCCCACTTTTTATTCCTCTGTTCTTATTATTCTAGTCCACGTAATATGTTTTTAAAACCGTTGCTTAAAAAGATGAATTTTACACAAATTAAGCCCGCACTTTTATACCTTCAAATGTTGCATGAAGATAGTACTTTTTTTATCTGTAAATTTTTAAAAACAGCTCTGAAGTATAGATTAAGTATGGAAGGATGACTTCAAATTGAATTATGTTATAGATACAACTCCGTCTTGATTAAGTATATGCACATAGGACCTCTGTATTTTGCCTCTTTTAATAATCGCTCAATACTTTCTTCCCTTAAGACAAATGGAAGATAAACTTTTTCTCGTTTTATGTATGAATTGTATATTACTGTATTGTGTGCTTTTATGACTGCTTTTCTGTCAGTCGAATAAAGAACTTTTGATTTGATTTGAGTGAGACAAGACATACTGCTGAGAGTAACATGGCGTCTGCTATCGAGAACTGCTACAAACATCCTGAGGAGAATAACACAAGAATTAATGCAAAGATGCTGCAGAGATGCAGTATCCTGATGAAGTGATCCTGAGTTACTGAAGAGTAGTATGAGAAATGCTAGAGGGGTTTGGAACAGGCATGAGCTCTGCAACAGAGATACTTAAAAAGGTATGGGAAATGTTGTAAGGTTATTGAAGAGATATATGTAGGGCCAGACTGGCTGTAGCGAACACCGGGTGTTTCTCCGGTGGCCCCTGGGGGGGGGGGCATTTTTCTTACCAGTGGCCGGTTTTGCAGCATAGCTGCGATATCGGCCCCCTGTAACAAAAGTAGCTTCAGTTACCACCATGTCCCAACTGCCCTCCGGCCTGATTCAATTGCCGGGCCAGTTTTCGTTCCCAGTCTGGCCCTGGATATATGAGAAATGCTGCTTAGACACTAACAAAAGAGATAGTGCAGTGACACCTTATAGAGAAAACAGATATTCTGCAGAGATGGTTGTATGTCATAATATCGAGGACGAAAATATTGTAGGTTCAGGGTATAGAGGCCTAAATATTTACGACAAAATATTGTGAAGGTAAGTGCATATAGGTAAGTATAGATTTGATATTCTTGACACTACATCCACATAACTTGAAGATGTCAAGTTAGGTATAATAAATCAATACTTACCTATATATGCACCTTACTTCACAATAATTTGGATCTTGATATTATGGCCACACGATTTTGCAGTCAACATTCTAGTCAAGTACGGCAGAGATTTAAAAAAAAGATAAAAATACTTCCAGAGCCATACTAAGAGGAGGTATGAGCAATGGGGAAGAGACAAAGAAGAGAGACACACATTTCAAATGTTAGTTTATTTGCACAGTTAATTAAAACCATTGCAATACAAATGTCACTCAATACAGTAAAATACATCAAATACAACCTTAAGGCTTCTGCAATCTGTCATTTACCCATTAGTGATTTAAAAAACATTCATTAATAAAACTGTGACCAAATCTCCAGATACAAAATTCAATTATAATAAAACAAACTACTTAGCCCAAATCTCTACACAGAGTAAAATCTAAGTAAAACGATCAGTTATTCAACATGGCTTCCTGACCGTTCACCTAAAACCTAAGTGCAGAGACTGATGGGGTGAGTGGCGAGTGGCTACGAGGACTATGCAAATTAGGGGCGTCATTTATGAAGCTGTGCGTTACTTTTACGCCGCCAGTGCACCACTTTTTGTGATGCACCAGTGGCGTAAAAAATGCGCCTTGTCGCGCCATATTTACAAAGTGACACATCTAGGTAGATGCGTCACTTTGTAAACCCCTGCACCACATTATACCTGCACCAGGTATAATGTATGCAAGGGGGGCGTATTGACGCAAGGAAGGTCGTAGAAGTGACGCAGTGAAATCTATGAGATTTCACTGCGTCACTTCTAGGACGCCGTTGCTTCAAAATCTTGCGCCTGCCTCACAGCAGGTGTAAGACTGACGCAGGCCCTTTCACATGGGGCTTTCCCCATGTGAAAAGACGCATTGCTGGAGTTGCATCACTTTTGTGACACACTCCAGCAATGCGTCACTTTTGCTCTCACAGATACGTCAGAAATACTGACGTACCTGTAACTCCTTGCGACATGATGCGTCATATTGTAAATATGACGCATCATTGGTGTCGCAAGGAGGGCGCCATGAAAAGTGACGCATCACTGTTTTCTCGCAGCGATGCGTCACTTTTCATAAATGAGGCCCTACATCTTTAAAGTGATGGTAAAAAGATACTAGAACTCTCTACCTGTGACGGAGCCATTCTGTGCGGAGGTTGTTAATTTAAAGCGCTCACAAGGGGAGCTTTTGTTTCTGTGTAGTACACTCTATTGGTCTCCTAACTAGTGTTCAGCCATTTAGAGGATGCAAAATCAACGTTGAAATGTGCCTACGCATTGTAATGCCCCTACATGTCTCTCCTTAAATTAAGTCAGTAGGGCCCCATAGCTGAACCGCACCCTGCTCGCCAGGTCTGCTTCTTTGCGTTCTAAGGCCAATACCCTTTTCTTCACTATCCTGAGAAATTATGCCAGTGCACAGTTCAGTCTTAAGTCCGTAGGGTTGAAACACGTAACAACTGCCTCACCACATGATCTTAACCCTCTCTTGATGAAGTCTTTGTGTAGGAGTTTCCAGTGCACTTCCACGGATGCTTTGCAAAGACACATCACATGAATAATGTCCTCTAGTGCTTGTCCACAAAGTCTGCAAAGTTCCCTGCATTCCTTTATTCTCAAAGGCAGGTCATGTTTTGATACAGGCAGTACACAGACCTGTTTTAATCCTTCAGTTGTTCGTATAATCCTGGTCAGTAGGGAGCTGTCTCCCAGTTTAATTCTAATGCACATGTTTGTATGCAGCCTTTGTAGTGCCCTCAGAAGACCAACAGAAATGTGGCAAAAACAATGGGAGTTGCATGGGAACACCCACACAACACCCTCCGGTCATCAATAATAGACGGTTTTATTTCTCTCAATAAACCAGTCTACCAGCCTCATATTTCTCTCAATATACGAGTCAGTGCTTGGTTGAGCTGCACCTCATCAGAGCAGGGTCCCTCCTGTCCTTGAACCGTCACTGATATAGTCAATAAGACATTACTTTGGCTTCATAAAGCTGAAAGGTTAAATCTATTGAATCTCAGATTTGATGTATGCTAAAATGGAAAATAAGAAAATATTTGATGATACGACAAAATAGAAATAATCTGATATCTAATTTCAGGTCCAGAAACGAGGTGGGAGCACCATAGTTCTGGTAAATCCTAAATTACAATGAGTTTTTTTAATAAAACGTATTTATAATTTTTGCTAAAGTTTTGGAAAAACACTTAAGGGCGTAAGGTACGGTGTCTTGCTATGGTGTCTTCTATGCTCGCGCACTTGTACAAGCAGACTATGGGAAGGAACATTAACAGGAGAAAGGAAGAATAGGAAACAGTGAGCAAAGGCAGGCAAAATGCCACAGGAGGAGAAGGAAATATGGGGTTCAACGGGCACAGACTTGAAACGGCCAACTGAAGTGGCGTGGCATTTGGAGAAAATAACCACATAAACTGGTGGCTCTTAAGTTGTTTTCTGAACACAAACAATGTGACAGACACCAGGTGCCAGCCAGCAAGACCGCTCAGCACTTCACAGGGTTTCTGCAGTGTAATGAGCACTTCACGCACTGTAGGGCATATTTACAAGGGATTGGCGGAGCGTGGCATTAGGCACAAAATGCTGACGCCATGCTCTGCCATTCCAAAAATGCCAGGGGACATCCCTGCGGTTTCCCTAGCGCTGGCACTAAATCAAGCTGCCTGGGACCAGTGCAGGCACCCTTGCACCATAGTGCAAGGGTGCTTACGTTGAGGGAATGATTGTTTATGTGCAGGAAAGTGTCCATCGATGTGTAATTCTATGTCTGCTGCATTGTGCAGCACATGGAAGTTACAATCATCATTTTTTTATGATGGTTTATGTGCAGGAAGGAACACCTTCCTGCACCTAAACAATCATTCATGATGTTTTGCTGTTGCTATGTGTGCTGCACAGTGCAGCACACATAAAAACAGCAAAAAGGAGGAGAAATAAAGCATTTCTCCTCGTTTCGACATGTTAAGGCCAGGTTTTCCCTGGTCCTAATTCTGGCGCTGCCTCCTATTTACGCCGCTCTTGTAAATAGGCGGCAGTGTCAAAATCAATGGATGTTGTAGGGAAACGCCCACCACAACACTTATTGCCCTCCCCTTTCACGCTAAGTATAGCGTGAAAGTATGTCTTATTGACAAGGCAGCGTGAAGCCACGTTAAGTGGCTTACTACCACCTTGTAAATAAGGCGAAGCCCCTATCGCCATAGGAACATTGTTAAAAGTGACGCTCCTGTAGCAATAGGGGGTTGTAAATATGCCCCCGTGCCATCAGACTAGCGCTGCACCATCCCTCTTCAGAGAGCAAGCAAGAGGCAGCAGCAGTATGCAGTGTCCTCTACAGCCCTCAGCCTGCTAATTACCAATTACAAGTGGCACGTCTTGGTGCTAATGAATCCGCACCGCTTTGAAGAACTCCTTGGATGAAAAGGAAAACTTAAGCCTCACAAGGCAGGACTTCAATTGCAATTAAGACATCTCTGCTGCTTAGCAGAGAGCACGAAAAATCAACACCATTCCAACCTTCAATGCTATTAATTAAGGAAAGAAGAGGACCCCGAGGGTGAAGCTGTGGAGCTGGCAAGCCCTTCTGTGTCTCGTGAGCGCAGTCCACTTGAACCGGGGAAGACACCACTGGTGTGTCATGCAATCGTGAGAATTCACACTAGCCCCGCGGCCTGAAACTGCTTGCTTGACATGACACCCAGGCCTAGATTTGCAAATGCTTTGCATCAGGTTTGCGTTACCGTTCCGTTACCGTTCTAACGTTCTAACCGTTATGATCTCTGTTCCTCCCTCCCTTTCACCGTTCAGTTTGCCCTAGCACCGGGAAACCTCCGGGTAGCTGCGCGCTCAATAAATGTAATTATAAATAAATAAAAACGCAAACACGATATAAAGAGTTTAGTTCAGATTTACTATCTAACGCAAGTATGGATTTGCGTTGGATAGTAGCCCAAAGTTGAGCAGTCCGCTGCCTAGTATTGTGTCAGGTGGCGTTCCATGGAGGGTGCATGTTGGGCGTTCTCATGCAACCACCAATGGGTTTTGTTGCAAATCCTTATCTATAAAGAATTGTAGACAGAAATTGCCCCAGAATCCTACACCTGCTCGAGGGAGGTGCAACGAGGAGAAATGTTTTCATTTCTTCTTGTTTTTTCCACTTTGAATGTGTGCTGCATTATACAGCAGATATACAAAGGGGGGAAACGTTATAGCATAGCTTTTGTTGTACCAGAAGAAACCCCTTCTAGCACAAACCTATGCTTAATAAATGTAAACATCCCTGCATAATGGCGCAAGAGTGTGCACCAGCACAGGGAGGGAGCAGAACAGTGCCACATCTTATTAGTAGTTCTGCTTTCTCCTGTTCATGCATAACAAACATAATTGCAGTGCAGTGTTACGCGACTTCTAGATAGATTTGCACCCTAGTGTATTCACCAGCCCTTCTCAGAGCTTCATTTAGATTCACAACCACTAGATAGAGTTGCAACCACTTTTTACAACATCATTTTTTGTTGGATCATAATATTACATGCTGTCATAATATTTTGTTCATTAGAGTCATACAATATTGGTCACAATTTCAAACTCTAAGGAAAGAGTGCAGCTCAGAGTCCAATACCATAGTTCTGCAGACCTTTAGTGTAATTATTTTTGTTGTTGTTGCGTTTCTACTAGTATTTTGACTTTGTGGCAGAAGTGCTCTTTCGAGTTGTAAAAGTAGTTACAAACTAGAAACGTTGTGCGCCTGTTATTTGTGCACCTGTGTATCACAGAGGAAATCACAGTATCACATTTATTAATTAGAGCGAGGAGAAAATACATTTAAATATACTGTACGGTACAGTGGCATGTTGGCTACACCTCTCAAAACTTTGTTTCACTCCTCATCTCCTTGTATGTTCATGATACACGAATATATGTCAGAATGAGATTTCATAAAAAATCAAACATGCTGAAAAATGTTGCTACTTAAAAACAACAAGAAGAAAACAAGGATAGAAAAGCCAATCGGTCCGCTTTGGCTGGGAAAACATTCTTTACGACGCAACTTTTACCACGCAGTACCTTTACAATGCAGGTTTTTCAACGCAAGTCATTACAACGACTTGCGCTGGGGGCGTTCTAGGCTAGGTAATAGTTTAATTTACTATCCAACACCTTCCCTACTATCCACGGGGACTGGAGTTGGAATAGTAAATTAAACTATTCACTATCCGGCACCCCCCAACGCAAGTCGTTGTAACGACTTGCATTGAAAAACCTGCGTTGTAAAGGCATGCTTGGTAAAAGCATACGTTGTAACAACGTACATCCCTTTGGCTGCCAACCTCTGCCTTTACAAATGTTTGTTACAGACTGCAGCTGTGAACCCTGGATTGCCCCTTGCGGCCTCTAGAACTGCTTTTGCCACCGCTGGTCTCGGAGTTGGAAAAATAAGTGCCAATAATGCAGGGTTATGTGGGTAAAGGGTACTCTATTACCTTTGTACAAATGTATGATTTTACAGCTCTCCAGTCCAGCAGCATCTGCCGTTCCTAAAACTTCCACCCACGAATCTTCGCTCCATCCATTCCACATTCTATATCACATCCCCACTGTTCTGCCCACAACATTCCTTTCTTCCCAACATAGATCTTTCCGCGGCATTCAACACGGTCAACCATGCAATTTTGGTAGACTGGGTCAGAGACACAGGACTCCAGGGTCCAGGGTCCAGCCCTCGACTGGGTCATATCCTTTCTGGAAGATCGGTCTCAATATGTTCGTAAGGAAGATCGGTCTCAATATGTTCGTCTGTCTCACTTTATTGCTCCTGGGGTTAAGTCTAGCTGTGGTGTGCCACAGGGATCGTCCCTATCCCCGCACTTGTTTAATCTATATCTACTCTCTTTGATCCGATTCTTAAGGGACTGTAAGGTGAACACATTTAACTATGCAGATGACCTACAACTTATATTCACCATCAATAACACACCCAAGTCCATATCTGACTTTCAGGCTACATTGCTGTACGTCAGTAACTTGATGAATAGCAACCTTTTAAAGCTAAATCCGGACAAAACCAAACTGATTTTTACTGGCGGCACTCAGACCCCTGGAGTTCAAACTTTTGGCCTACATAGCTAGGCTCACCTCCAGTGCTATCCCCTTCAACGAAGAGCCTCGGGGTCACAATCAGTACTGACTTGTCAATGAAGTCCCAGATTGGAACAGTAGTCTCCACTGGATTTTTCCAGTTGCAGAGGATTAGAAAAATCAGTAGATTCCTTACTAGAGAAGAACTGGTGCAGGTTGTCCTAGCCCTGGTCTTTTACCATATAGACTACGCAAATACCCTGTATCTCTGGTTACCACCGTAGTTAGTCAGGAAACTGCAGTTGGTGCAGAATCAGGCTGCCAGATTGATGATCCATCAACCAAGATGACAATATGCCACTCCTCTTATGTGGCAGCTACACTTGCTCCCAATACCACAAGTAACTTGATGAATAGCAACCATTTAAAATTGGGTGCCTTATCTTTAAATCTCTACAGGATGTGGGCCCAAAATTATTCTCCAACCTCATTACGAGACATGTACCCACGTGTAATCTGAGATCTGCCCACATGAACTTTTTTTTGATAATCACATTTATTGGTTTCTGTACACATACGTGTTAGATCTGGGGGTCTCTAGTTGGCAATGGTTATCACCTTTGTCCAAATAATGACCTTTAGTTCTAAGTCAGGATAAGGGGATTACACTCCTTAATAACCCCTGCTCACCCCCTTGGTAGCTTGGCACGAGCAGACAGGCTTATCTCAGAGGCAGTGTGTTAAGCATTTGTGAATATACACAGTAATACAGTGAAAACACTACAGATGGACACAACACAGGTTTTATAAAAATAAGTATTCTTTATATAGACTTAAACACAAGACCACAAATGACAACAAAAATCCGCAATACTACACTTAAGGTTACTTAAAAGATGATTAAAGTCTCTTAGTTCAAGTTGTTGGTAAATGCGACAAAGTTCTAAACAAAGTACCTGGATGTGTAACGCAAAGTGAACAAAAGGCTCGCAAAAGGGGAGATGCGGCGGTTCCGTGACTCGGGGGAATGGTTGCGTCCTTCCTCAATGCTTGCGCAGAGTAGGGGACTCGTCGTGAGCCTTACCGGTGCGGAGGTGATGCGTAGATTCTCGGCCTGCGAGCCCGTTGCTGTGCGCAAGATGGCGCCTTGATGCGATGCGACGATCCGGTTGCAATGCGAGAAGATGACGCCCTGGCAGCCTTGTGACGACTCTGTACTTTGGAGCCACGACAGGCCCTGCCACACGCTTCTCCGGTGATGCGATGGTGACTCTCTCGATGGCGTCACACTTCTCCGGTGATGTGACAGCAGGCAGCTTCGATTAACACACGCTTCCAGGGAGATGCGACGAAGGCTCACTTCTCCGGCGTTGCGATGATCTTAGCTGCGGCGGCGACACGCTTCTTCCCGATGCGTCGCGCTTCCAGCTCCCAGCGGCACACAAGTGACTGGAGTAAGAATTCCCAGCAAGGAAATTCAGGAGGGAGCTTGAGGTGAAGTCTTTTGTCCCTGAGACTTCAGCAGGAGGCAAGCACAGTTCAAGCCCTTGGAGAATATTCTGTAGATGAAAGTCCTTACAAAGTTCCTTCTCCTTTCCCTTGGCAATGAGGCAACCACTGCAGGCCAACCCAGCACACTG
The DNA here is from genome assembly GCF_964263255.1 of Lissotriton vulgaris. Classification (NCBI taxonomy): domain Eukaryota; kingdom Metazoa; phylum Chordata; class Amphibia; order Caudata; family Salamandridae; genus Lissotriton; species Lissotriton vulgaris. The sequence continues at coordinate 299,415,177 of NC_141687.1, forward strand.
GCAGAGGGGCAGTCCAAACTCCTGCAGCTCCTTGGTTCTTCTCCTTGGCAGAAAGGTTTTTTATTCCAGAAGTGATCTAATTTCTTTGGATCAGGGTCCCAATATTTATATCCCAAAATCCGAGAGGCCGCACGGCCTACATAGGTACTGCCCCATTCTAGAAGGCCTCCAAAGAACGTGGCGTTGGAGTGAAAGGCGGGAAGAAGGCAGAGGAGTAGCGGCCTGTTGGGAGGTCGCGTGCGGCACACTGGGGTGATCTCCCTGTACAGGGTACTTAATGGACTTCCGTCGAGCGCCGTGACTGGAGGCGCCTTCTAGATATATGTGCTCTTCACCATAACTCCTGCCTGGCGCTGTGGAACGGGCACGTCTGCCATGCTGCTGCGGGAGGTGTGGTGAGTGCCTGGGCTGCCTGTGGAACCGGAATGCGGCAGAAGTGAGAGCGGCCCCCGGGTGGGGAGTAACTGCCCCCGCGGTGCGGGCCTGGATTACAGTAAGGTGGCTGCCCTGCCGAGAGGCTGCTCGGCCTACACAGACGTCGCCACATCCTAGAAGGCCTCCAGTTAGCGCGGCGGTGGAATCACAGAGGGGGGCGGAGGAGTAACGACTTGCTGGTGGACTGCGTAAGACACACGGGGGCGATCTCCATGAGCAGAGCACACAATGGACTGTTGTCGGGCGCCGTGACTGGAGGCGGCCCGTAAATGTATGTGTTACTATTGCGTGAGTCGGTGAGTGCCAATATCGACAGCTGGGCAGGAGACTCCTGCGGTCGCCGCAACAACCAAGCGGGCAACACATGTTGAAGTGGTGGTGCCTGGGGAGGCCTGTCCCCTCAGACCGCATGGCAAGAAGCGTGCTTTGAGGCCCATGTGAAGTTGCACATGTGGCATAGATAGCGCTGGTCCCGCGTGTAGGCTGCACCCTCCAGAGACTTGCTGAGCACCGGAGAAGGAAAAGAGGGTGACGCTGTAACAAAGCAGAGGTTACCTGCGGACCTGCCTATAATGTGGCTGTACCCTATACTTCCCTAGGAACATGCAAACGGACGGAGGGGAAAGAAGAGGCGCCTGTGCTGGACAGGCTGCCAGGCGCGCTGAAGGTTCCAGCCCCGCTCCATACTTGAGAGGCCCCCGCTGGTGGCGGCCGATCCACCGATAGAGATTACCCGAGATGTGTCTCACTTTCGAGAGCAAGCGGTCATACTGGGTGCAGCGCTGCCGGTGGCAGAAGGCTCGCGATCCACGCCTTTACCCTGGACTAGGGAGCATACAGACACATTCTAAGCCTTCACACAAAGTCCCCCTCACCTGCTGAGCGATTCGAAATCCTCCCCAGGTACGGGACCCTGAACAAATGCCAACATATTATTAGACACCTCAGAGGCAGGAGAAGGGGGCTGATACCCTGGAAACACCAATAGTCGCTGAAGCCGACGGTCTCACACCGTGCAGCGAGCCAACTAGAGGACAGTCACAGATGTGCATTTAGAAGCCCCTCCACTGCTACAAGTCGCTAATAAGGCGGTGTGCGCTCTGAAACCAACACATCCAGTGGCAGGCCACCACAAACAGAGACTTTGTGCTGGGGGGGTGCCACCGGCGGTCACCAGTCAAGGGGCCAGATCTCGCAGTGACCAAGACACCGGCAGTATAGAGAATTCACATGAGGAGCAATGTCTCAACCTGACTGCATAGATCAAAACCCACAAACCTAAGGATCAGCTAGCCTTTCACCTGAGCTCCTGTCGCAGCCACACTGTCCACAAGCGTGTCCTGTCAGATGCAAGCTGCGAATGCCCACGGCAAAACTACATGTGATGGGCCGTATGCGAGCCAAGATGCAGCAAGGGCAACTGCGTGCTGGTAACCTGGATCCCCCACGTTTGAGAGACGAGGGCGAAATGGAGTCGAAGTCCACAGCATTGGCGGCCAAGATGGACTCTGTTCGTTCAGCAGTATAGAAAATAGGAGCTGCACTAGACAATACCAGGACATCCCTGGAAACCCGGATTGAAAAAGTTACCTCTGACTTCACGCTCCTCCACGCGGACCACCACAAACTAGCAGACAAAGTCACCGCTCAAGGTCAAACACTTATGGAACTCCAACTGATCACCCATAGCCATGCTGCCACGCTGCAAGGTATGATGGATCGAATACACGCTCTTGAGGACCGAGCAGAGGACGCAGAAGGACGCTCTTGTCGCAACACTATTCGCGCTGTGGGATTGCCGGAGGGAGAGGAAGGTAGGAATCCAGAACAGTATATCGAGAACTGGCTGAGAGATCTTCTGCCACAGGGAGTGCTGTCGAAACAGTTTGCAGTGGAGAGAGCCCATCGGCTTCCTACGCAGAGGTCCCAGCCGGGAGCCAGGCCATGTCCATTCCTGTTCAAACTACAGAGACAGGGATGTGGTGCTACGGGAGACCCGGAAAAGTGACAGCCTCACAGTTAGCGGCAGTCGCATCATGCTTTTGCCCGACTACGCCGCCCTTGTGTAACGCCATAGGAATAACTATATGGCGGTGAAACGCCAGCTTAGGAAGCTAGAGCTACCGTACTCATTGTTGTTCCCAGCCAGGCTAGGGTAATGCCCATGTTTTTGATTCTCCAGCGGAAACATGGGACTGGCAAGAAGGGTCGGGGTTATGGACGGGAACAAGGCCGGCAGTTCCGGATGAAGACAAGGGAAGAGGAGCAGATGCCGCAGGTGGCGAAAGACGACACGTGGGGCAGCGTCCAAAGCGGTAGCCCCAAGAACGGAGAAAATGCGGATGGAGTGCCAAAATGTGCTGGAAGCGGTTACGACACTTGGCACCCCAATTTCTAAAGATCACCTAGAATCCTTCAAATCCTTCAAATACAGCTGTTCATTTCCTATATATACCGTCAGCCGCCAGACCTCTTTGATGGTAACCTGGGAAGGGCGTTCTCGGCCATCAAGTCACAAATGAGGTTCAGGGGCACATTACCGCTAACGGTCACGGGTAGGGTGGCACTGTCCAAAATGGTGATTCTCCCAAGGCTACTGTATTACTTCGCTAACCTGCCTTTATGTATCCCTGCGCCTTTTTTTGCCACACTCTCTAAATTACTCAGGGATTTCATCTGGGGAAACAGTCGACATAGGATGACATTAGCAAAGCTATACCTACCCACGGATCATGGGGGACTGGCAGCGCCCTACTTTGAGCACTACTATCTAGCTGCACAACTGCAATGGATAGCTCGCTGGCTTGCAGATAAGGGTAGGGAAGACACAGCATCTACACTTCCCCCATGCTCCCTAGAGCAAATACTCAAGCTCTTCCACCCAGCCACCATGTCTACGATGCCGACACCACTCCTGTTGGCAGTGGCGTACAAATGTTACCGCAGGAGTCTATTCCTCACCAGAGCTTTGGTCCCATATGCGCCGGCAGTACCGTTGGAAGGCTCCTCTAGTGGGACAAGGACACCACCTCACTCACACTCATGCACTGGCGAGATGTTGATATTCAGACCCTGGGAGATTTATACCGTGATGGCACACTTATCCCATATGACTCCCTGGTCAAAGAAGAGGGATTGTCACTAGGGCAATTCCTGTTACACCGTTCACTGATTGCAACCTTGCTGTGAAGTGGGGAGACATGTCCGCAGAGCCCAGCCAACACCTCACCATACAATACCTCCATGTTATGGGGCGAGGCAGACATCTGATCCGCTGGTTCGCGGCGTCACTGCGTACCCACGTGGCGTACCACAGGGATCATCACTCAGTCCCACCCTCTTCAACGCATACATGAGTCCCCTCGCATCCATCGCGTGCCAACACAACCTCAACATCATCTCCTACGCAGACGACACCTAGCTGATCCTCTCCCTCACCAAAGACCCAAACACCGCCAAAACCAACCTACACGATGGGATGAAAGAAGTGGCCGCGTGGATGAAGAACAGCCGTTTAAAACTGAATTCGGACAAAACAGAAGTCCTCATCTTAGGATCATCCCCCTCCGCTTGGGACGACTCATGGTGGCCACCGGCCCTGGGAAACGCACCCAAACCAACGGACCACGCACGTAACCTGGGCTTCATCCTGGACTCCTCCCTCTTGATGACCAGACAAGTCAACGCCGTCTCATCATCATGCTTCAACATCCTACGTATGCTAAAAAAAATCTTCAGCTGGATCCCCACCGAAACAAGAAAGATGGTCACCCATGCACTGGTCACAAGCCGACTAGACTACGGAAACACCCTTTACGCCGGAACCACAGCCAAACTACAGAAAAAACTCCAACGCATCCAGAACGCCTCAGCCAGACTCATCCTAGACATCCCCCGCCAAGCTCACATTTCCGGTCACCTGAAAGACCTCCACTGGCTCCCCGTCAACAAGAGAATAACGTTCCGTCTCCTCACCCATGCACACAAAGCCCTTTACGGCCTAGGACTCAAATACCTCAACACGCGCCTGACCTTTTACACCCCCACCCGCCAACTACGATCGTCCAATCAAGCCCTCACCGCGATTCCACGCATCCAAAGATCCACCATGGGGGGAAGATCCTTCTCCTACTTAGCGGCCAAGACCTGGAATTCTCTCCCCACCTACCTCCGCCTTACACAAAACCACCTTTCAGAAAACAACTAAAAACTTGGATATTCGATAAGTAACGTACCCCCCTCCCTCAAGCGCCTTGAGACCCTCTGGGTGAGTAGTGCGCTATACAAATTTTAACTTGACTTGACTTGTTCATTGTGCATAGGGCATACCTCCCACCTGAGACGATCAATAGATAGGTGAAGTGGAAGGCAACAGTGACTGAATCCCAAAATACACTCCACCCACAAATAACATAGACACAGTTAGGAACAACATGAAAATCTGAAACAAAAAATACTTTGTTTGTAAAATCTTATGCAACTTATATCTTTGCACCGACATCATCTCTATTTCTGACAGCTTAAAGAACTCCATCCTCTAAGGACCGTCCGTAACGTTCTTGACGCACCTGATTCTGAGTAGCAATTGTCAATTCTCAGGAGTTCCCAGAAACCGACAAAAGTAACCGACCTAGTGTCAGAAACCTGCCAAACAGAAGTAGGTACCCGTACGGCCCTACGGCCAGCCCAGATGGTAGGTTTAATCAATTAAGCATCCAATTTCATATAAGTCTCCTAGCTGCACAGAAAAGGAACACACGTGATATGTAAAACAAAATTAAAGAACTCAAGATCAGGAAAAAAAAATGTAAATGTCCACAATATTCATAGCAACAGGGAGGGGGTAATGTAGATTAAAAAACAAAATGGAATTTTTTATTTGTCCTTAGTCACGCGATCGAAGGAAATATCGACATTTTCCAGGTCGAGTTTGTTCTTCAAACAATAGTTCAGGTGGCAAGACAAAGTTCGATTGTTCAGATAATTGTTCAGGACTTGAATTCTCTAATGCTGAAGACAAAGGTACAGTTCCAGATGATTCAGCAAACGTATCTGGCTGAGCTGGATTGATCTCTACAGGTTGAGCATCACTAAATGGCACATACTTTGGGATGACATCAGTTTCAGTCGGGGCAAACCCTTTCCTTATCCAATTATTTGCTGGCAATGGGAGCGGCACTCTCTTCGTGTGGGTGGCATGCACCCAATGCTTCCTGCCGTCCAACCGAACTGCAGTCCTCGTTGCCAACAAGACTTGGTAGGGTCCCACGAACCTTGGCTCGAGATTTCGTTTTCTCCCAAAGTTACGAATCAGCACCCATTCTCCAGGTTGGAGTCGATGTCCAGGTCCTTCGGTTTGTGCCGGTAGAGCTTCAAAAACCTGTTGATGAATCAAACTCAATTTAGCAGTCAGATCGTAAAGATAGTCAATCAACATTGGATATTCAATTCTGCTAAATTCCTTAGGCCTTGGAACTCCCCAAATGTTCGCAGGACGGCCGAACACAATCTCATATGGGCTAAGCCCTACTCGAGAGTGCACAGTCGCCCTGGTCGACAGGAGAGCTTGAGGCAATGCATCAGGCCATGATAACCCACTAGTTGCTTGGATTTTGGCAAGTTTCAGTTTCCGAGTACCATTGTACCCTTCTACCAAACCCGCCGATTGAGGATGGTTAGCACTATGACATTTTTGGCGAATACCCAAACCCGCACACACACTCTTCATCACATTTCCCACAAACTCACTACCATTATCCGACCATACGATCCGTGGCATTCCATACCTTGGGAAATACTCTTTGAGTAGAACTTTTGCTGTGGACAGGGCAGTATTATCCTTAAGAGGGTATGCCTCAATCCATCTGGAGAACGCACAAACTACAACCAATACATATTTTGAATTATTGCATCTCTCCATATGGATGAAGTCCAACTGGATAACTTCAAAGGGGCATGTAGGAGGAGCAAAATGACCAGGTGGAGGGGGAGTGCCCTTGCCAGGATTATGCATCAAACATACCATACAGTTCCTGACCACTCTCTCAGCACACTTAGCAATCCCATCATTCTTCCATACGGGAGACAACAACTTACATATACCTTTCGTGCTAATATGTGACATGCCATGGGCCATAGTAACAACAGCAAGCACATACGCATCCGGTAACATCCATCTCTGATACTCTGACAAATCAACCCAACATCCATTCATGTCTAACTTCCCCGTGCTTTCTTTCCACGTAGCCTTTTCAGTTTCGGTGGCCTCATTCTGAATCGCTTTCACACTCTCAACTGTGTCCTCACACATACCAGTCTCCGCCGGCCATCTCACTGAACTTGTAACATACATTCGGTTTGTCAGATTCTTGGCCGTTTCTTTAGTAATCTCATCTGCACACGCGTTACCACGACCAACATCATCTGTAACCTTTCGATGTGCGCTGCATTTAATGATTGCCACTTGCTTAGGCAATGTAAGTGCATCTAAAAGATCGTTCACGAGCTGTCCGTGTTGAATCTTCGTGCCATGAGACGTCATGAATCCTCTCTCTCTCCACAATCGACCAAAACTATGTGCTACGCCAAACGCATACTGACTGTCAGTAAACACATTCACTCGCTTTCCTTTAGACAAAACACACGCTCTCATTAAAGCAATCAACTCTGCCGCTTGTGCCGAATTCTGACTCAATCTCGCAGTTTCCACAACCGTACTCAACGTCACTACAGCATACGCAGTCGTCACATCACCATTCGTCAACTTGAAGCATGAACCATCAACATACAAGGTACCATCAGGATCTACCAATGGAGTGTTTTTCAGGTCAATACGACCCTTCGTCTCTTCTTCAGTTCTTAAGTAACAGTCATGTGGTGCTACATCACCTGATTCCATATGAATCGGCAACAATGTCGCTGGATTTAACACATTACAACGTTTTATCTGTATATGACTTGCCAAAAGTGTCAACTCATAGCCGGACAACCTTGCACTCGTCAAGTGTTGAGTCTTTGTTCGATTCAAGAGAGTGTCAACTGCATGCGGAACCATCACTGTAAGCATATTATCCATGACCAGACCTGCGGACTGTCGAATGGACAACGCAGCTGCCGCTGTCGCCCTTAGGCAACTCGGCAAAGCTCTAGCTACTGGGTCTAAAGTTGAAGAAGAATATGCACATGGATGCTGTTTGCCGCCAAATTGTTGCGTCAAAACACTTAACGCACAACCTTCTCTCTCGTATTTGTATTTGTATTTGTAAAGCTTATTTATACCGCGCTAACAATCGCTCCAAGGAGCATCTCGGTGCCAATGAAAGGACAACCAGATGTAAAGTTGCCTTACTGCTTAAAGAGACCAGGACCGGAGTCACACTAGTGCTCTGGCGGTTGCATCTGGAAGATTGTAGATCCAGGTTTTCATATGTTTGCGGAAATCAGATTCCTTGTCCAGTGCTCTTAAAGATGGGGGGAGGGCATTCCATACTTTAGCACCCAATACCGCTAGGGATTTACCCCCACGGGTTTTAAGTCTGAACCCTGGGATGGTCAGAAGATTGGCGTTTGAGGACCGTAGTGCTCGAGTTGGGCAGTATTTTACAAATTTTTTCCTTAGGTATAAAGGGCCTGAGTTGTGTACAGCACGAAAGGTGATTGTCAGTACTTTGTGCAGGACCCTTTTAGTTATAGGCAGCCAGTGTAGTGCATTGAGGGCTTTAGTTGCTGAGGATTTTCTTGGCCATTTCAAAACCAGCCTTGCCGCCGCATGCTGTGCCATATGAAGTTTGTGGGTGATCGCCTTATTAGTACCAGCATACAAGCTGTTGCAATAGTCGATGCGAGACGTAACTAATGCAATCGTGACTGTTTTCCTTGCTTCGAGGGGCAGCAGGTCAAAAAACTTCCTGAGCAGTTTTATCACCCCAAAGCAAGTGCCTGCCACTTTCGACGCCTGATGTTTAAAAGATAAATCAGCGTCGAACTGTGCCCCAAGGTTACGGGCCGAGGAGGTAGTGTGAGGTGGTATCTCTGCCTTCTCGGGCCACCATAGTCTGGGGATAAATTCGTTTTTGGGGCCTATAGGCATGATCTCGGTCTTGCCTGTGTTGCATTTTAGGTGTTTTTTCCGCATCCACTCAAAGGTGGCCGTTAAGCAGCACTTAAGTTTTTCATCCCAGACTTGGTTATCTTTATCCATAACCAGGATCAGTTGAGTATCGTCGGCATATGCTATTACATCTATGCCGTAGGACGATATCAGCTGTATCAGGGGTGCGGTATAGACATTGAATAATGTCGGGCTCAGGCTGGAACCTTGAGGTACTCCCGTTGACAGTGACTTCTCACTGGATCGGAATTCCCCCAAGGTCACCACTTGTCTCCTGTCACTAAGAAAGTTTTTTATCCACTCCAAGGCAATGCCTTTAATGCCAGATGTTATTAGCCGGTCAATTAAGATAGCATGTGAGACCGTGTTGAAGGCCGCCGACAGGTCTAATAGTATCAGGACGGCCTTGATCTAGAGCTGAGCGGATAGTTTCAGTAGTGAACAGGAGAGCCGATTCGGTGGAGTGTTGAACATATAGTGTAAACGGCTTACTGTAATCAGGAGTACCTAACACAGGAGCCGAACACAACGCATCACGCAATTCAGAAAAACTTTTCTGACAATCTTCAGTCCATGGCAAAGGAGTCGGAACATCCTTGCACGTGAGAGCTAACAATGGCTTCGCTAACAATGAGAAGTTTGGAATCCATTGTCTGCAGTATGACGTGATACCTAGAAAGGCACGTACGTCTCTCTGAGTTGTTGGCACAGTCATTCGAGCAATCGCTGCAATTCTTTCTGGGGTCAAGGTTCTTCCCTCCTTTGACAATAAGTGACCTAAATAGGTTACTTCTTGACAACAATACTGTAATTTAGAAGGCGACACCTTGTGATGTAAGTCACATAAATGCTTTAACAATGATACTGTAGCATTCTTACAAATTTGCTCAGTATCGGCAGCCACTAACAGATCATCGACATACTGAATCAAGGCCGCACCAGCAGGTAACACAAATGCATCAAGTTGACTCGTAAGGGCCTGACTGTAAATCGATGGACTCTCACAGTAGCCCTGTGGTGCGCGTTTAAACCTAAAACTGCGACCACCTAATGAGAAGCCGAATAGATCTCTGCTTTCCTCAGCAATCGGAATACTAAAGAAAGCATTCTTTAGGTCTATCACCGAAAACCAGGAGGCAGAGGCTGGAATCAGGGTCAACAAAGCTGTAATGTCAGGAACCACTGGAAACTGTGGAATCACAATTTTATTCACTTCTCTCAAATCAATTACAAAACGGTACACAGGAGGCTTGGATGGGTCAGTTCGTTTCAAAATAGGTAACACAGGACTATTACACACATTTCCCCGAGTTTCTTCAATAACATCCTTTTCGATCAAGTCATAAATGATCGCTAATAGCGCTCGCTTGCCATCAAGAGAGATACGATACTGGGGGATACGTGGTAATCTCACATGTGATTTTAATTGGACTACATAAGGTGGTATGTCCAGTAGGCCCACATCATTGGGACCTGTTGCCCATAAAGACTCAGGAAAGGAACTCAATTCCGGTGGGAGCTTATCAGTTGACAAGTACATAGGAGAGATCACTCTCTGACCTAATGTAAGCTCCACTCCCGTAGGAGAGCAATACAGAGTCGCATATAACCGCTTCAACAAATCCAGACCCAAGAGATTCTCACCACAACCAGTAGTTAAAATCAAAGGAACCTCTAGCTCACGTGTCCCGATCGTAAGGGACAAAGGGCTAGAAACTGGATTGCTAACCGGGGTGCCAGAGAATCCAACAGAAACATTCGTTAAGCCAGACAAAGGTGCGCCAGGGAGTTTCGAATGCATGATGGAACTTTTTGCTGCACCAGTGTCCAACAGAAAAGGCTCAACTACGCCCGATGTGGCAACTGCGACGTAAGGCCCTCTCTGATCAACCGGAACTGATACTACTCCCTCTCTTTGTCTATGGCTGTCCTAATAATCGCTGTCTGCACCAATCTCATGCTCAACATAATAGTCATCCACATCATACTGTGCAGATCTACCAGACGATGCATTTCGCTGATCGAAACAATTGCTCGTGTCCGATGGAGGAGCAGAACGCTCATTTTGATTTTGAGAGGTGCCACGACCTCTACCTCGAGAGACTTGCTGATAACCACCACGACCTCCTCGAACCGAGACACCATTTGTTCGGTCACGTAAAACAGGGCAATTAAACTTATAATGGCCCTCACCCTTACAATTATTCACAAGCATAGATCTGGATGCGGAGTATTCAGAACGCGACTGCATCCTAGAAGACTGCGCCTGTGGTCGATACTGCACATGCTGCTGTTGCGAGTCATTCTGATTCGAGCGCGGAGGATACGCTTGCTGCAATAAGACCTTAGTTTTTAGCTCCTTCGTTTTCTTTTCTGCACGATCATTCTCCTCTTTTTCTCTATTCTCATAATATTGAGCCGTTGCTAATATTTGAGCTGTGGTTGAAACAGCCCAAGCGCTTTCAGAATTCTTCAATTTGTTGCATAACTCAGGCAACAGATTGAACACAAACTTATCGACAAACAATCGCTGACCTCCCTCAGTGCTCATATCCTGACCACTATGATCAATAAATGACTCCTCAAACCTAGTAAAGAAATCGGAGACACTCTCGTCTTTCTTTTGTTTGCAAGCAGACAATTTATCCCAGTTCACCTTCATCGCTGGCATGAGTGTTTTCATGAGCGCAATGATTCTTTGGGGCAGATCCGTAATTAACTGATCAGGCTTAGCCCCACCAACTTGCTGTCCATCGGCCGCTACAATTGCAGCCCAATAGCCACCTAACTCAACTGCATGATTCTCATTACGAATCTTCGCCCAGATCGGTTGCGGTACTACATTACCAAACAACATGTCGATATCAGCAAGGTTCATAATAGAAGCATCTACAAATTGGGATAACTCCTTGTAATAACCTGCCGGATTCTTTCGTGGGTCAGGCAAGGATTGTTTCACCTGCAAGACTTCTGATCGCTTCCATGGGAGGTGTATCCAAACCCTCTGGAAGTGTGGCAAAATTGGAGGATTGACAGTAGCATCACCTGGCCTCCACACTGGGGGGACCTCTCGCATGGGATACTGACCAGATTTCGTTTTCAGATCACCGGAGTCGTCGTCAAACGACACTCGAGAAGGCACTGTAGACCTAAAAGCTAACAAACGCTCTAATGCACGCCGTACATCACTACCTACAATCATACCGTTCGAAAACTGACTCTGAAGTTCAGTCAAATCGGGCGGTACGATATCTAGCTCATCATTATCCCACTCTTCTCTCAATGATTTGCACATCTCTTCGAACACAAATCTCTGTGTGGGCTCATTAAACTGAGAGAACGTATCGAAAACTATGCGTGAAGTGTACTTAGCAGGGTGTCTAATCCACCTATGCGCCATAGATACTAACACCTCACTTTCCCTTACACCAGGCATTTGACTTCGTCTCTGAGAGATTTCAGAGACATCGGATTCGAATAACGATCCGAAAAGTGGAGAATAGAGAGTAGCAATAGAATGAGGTATACGTTTACGAACAGAAGGAGAACAGGAAAGAAGAACAGGAGCAACAATATTAGGACTAAACATAGGAGCAGTGGAAGTAGCCAAGATAACAGGAGTAGTAGTAGCAGTAGACTGAGAGGTTACGGGCAGAGGAGCAGTAGGAAGAAGAGGTGGTAAAGGAGCAGGGCCCACTGGAAGAACAAGGGGATTTGGAGGAACAGGGCCAACTACAGGCTGACCAGCAGCCACCGGAATGACAGGCGGAAGAACAGGAGGAACTATAAGGGCTATAGTACCCTGTACATAAGGAGGTGGTGACTTTAGTAAATAAGATAAAAAAGGATCCTCTTTCGATTCATCTTCCTTCTTTTCAGAACTCGACGGTAAAACCGGATAACATTTATCCACCGCCATGCTATGTTGTCTAATAGAAACTTCCCTTTCCTTCTCTGCCGTGTCTCGCTGATGCTGTTCTGCACCTTGCATTATCGACAGGACACCCTCTTTCTTATTTTTCTTAGTCAGCTTGATTTCTTTCTGTCTGGCCTCTTTGCGCCATAACCTAAAGGAATCAAACATTGCTGGCCTAGCTTTCTTTGTAAACAATTTTGCTTCGAGATTATCTAAAATCTCAGTTTCAAAGCTTCCATGGGGTGGCCAACTAAGGACACCATCTTTTCTCGTATAACGAATCCAAAATGCGTTATATATAATGGGGCCCACTCCATGTCGACTATAGAGCTCATAAATCGGAGTTCCAACTGGAGGTATCGGACACGAGTCCTCCAACCGGGAATCCGTGTTGCAACATCTAAGGAAACCAAACAAGATACTACGGCCAGGCATCATGCACACTAACCGAGTTTCAAACTTCAAGGGTTATCAAATTACGATATCCTCGCAAAAATACGAGACCCTCGGTTTTTGGCAATTGCAATTGTCAAAGAACCCAAACAACAAAAAGAAAGAACCAACAACTAAGGACCAGAAATGCAATGGAACCATGCAATCAACCAAGTTTCAACAACAACAACCAAGTTTCAAAGTACGAAGCAAATGTCAAGCAAATGCCAAGTTTTCAAGTTTGAAACAAATGTTCCAAAAAGGAACCAAAGAGCTAACCTAAGAACTGGGAGCGACCCACAAATACTTAACTGAAAGACCAATGGCGTCACCAGGAAGGCCCGTCTATCGTCTCGCCGTACAAAGGACTATGCCAGGCGCCAAAACAGGTCGACAGTCAGGGCATCAGTCCGTCGCAGCTGCCGGGAAGCGGGAATCTTTGCGGGAAAAATCTTCGGACCACTTATTTCGACAACAGGATCGATGAAGAGGGGTGCACACGAAGTTCCTCACGATCAGGCTTTGGACCGGTACCGCATGATGTCGCCCCACATTGGGCGCCAACTGAAGGACTGGGCTAATTTAAAGCCCAGCGGTGCCAGGGGACAACACCTGAAACCTTCGTGGAGATACCTGTTCCGGCGTACAAATTACATAGACACGGGACACTTCCTTCGGCGTCAAAGATCAGCGTTTATTTACTGCAGGGACACAGAAATCGCTAGAAGTACAACATAGTGTATGTTCAGAGAGTCTGCTTCGAATTGCAAAAGTGGATCGCTCCTTTTATACACATTTTAGCCGTTGCACAACATAACGAACAAAAGGTTACAACTCAGTTCCCACAGTAAACTTCAAAAGGATCGCATTCATGTTTTCAGAAGCCCGAAACATAATTACAGAAACATGTCGGTTCCCAACTGTAAAAGCACACTATCCCACCATTAGGCACATTCCATTCTAGTCGTAAACGACCTAAGAGAAGGGACAGACACAGGTGCAGGGAAAACAAAGACAGACAACAGATTGAAAAGAGTGTGGGGGCAATATCGGAAGCGTGATCACAGGATCAAAGGATTTGAGCCTAACGTATGCAAGGCTGAAACAATAGACCGGCACGGCAAGATGAGCCTCGAGCGAAGCCATCTGCTTCTGCCGTGTCACTTCCCTAGTCATAAAGGCACACTCAAAGGAATATGCATCTTCCCCAAGAGCTTGGGAATCCCAGGGTCATCAAGCGGACATTGTCCGTTCGCCGGCTACGTGAGGGCAAGAAACAAAATGGATGCCGTATCTAAAATGGAACCCGAAGGTTCAGATGGAAAACCCGTAAATAAGACGAACCCTTCCAAGTAGTGTAATGAAAACACGTACATCTACTAATCTCATCATTTACGGTTCGTAGATACCAAACTCATTCATATCCGAACAAGCCCAAAACGTCGTTCCGATTCTCACCGAACCTCACCGGATGATTAGATACAAATGTATGTCCTCTAGCTCTCCAGTCCAGCAGCAACTGGCATTTGTGGGCGTTCCCACTAACCTTCCACCCTTCCATTCCACATTCTATATTACACCCCAACTGTTCTTCCTACAACATTGGAGATAATAATATAACACTCAGCTCTGCTTGTTTACTACCAATGTTTTTATTATACTACTCACAAATAATAAATTATTATTCACTATTAGTGTATTTAAAAATGGAGCACCAAAAGATGGAATGATACTTCTGCTGGTAACTAAAGTAAGTAGAAAAGACTTTTACATGTATGTTGTGTGCCCGTTTGTGGGTGAGAAATGGTGAGAGAAAGACAGAGTGTGCAGGTTTGAGCATGCATGTGTGTACATGTGAGCATGTGTATCAGTGACAGTGAGTGTCTGAGAGTCAGTGACAAGTGATTAGTGAGAATGAGGGAGTCTGAATCTCAGGAAGTAAGTATGAGTGAGTCAGAGTGCGTGGGAATGAGTCAGTAATATTGACTGTGAGTGTTAGTGGATGAATGAAAATGTGTGACAGTGAACAAATATGTGTGACTGTATTTACAGTGAGAATGAGTAACTGAGCGCAAGCGATTGTCAGTGGCAAAGTATGGGCTATGAGTTAATTGTGTGAGTTTGAATGAATGTTGGAGAATGACTGAATCTAACTGTCAATAATGGAGAATAAGTGGTAGTGAAGGTATGCAAATATTAGTAAGAACGTGTGGTGTTATTCTTGCAAGTCTGCCATTGGCTGTCCCATACTGAAAGTCATTCTTGGTTTATAGGGGCACTCATGGTAAAATACTGGCACTGGCTATGCTGCAAACACATGTTAGCATCGTCACAAAATACTAGCACTAGGACACTCGAGGTAATTTTTGACATAAGTGTCACTCATGGTATACAATAGGACTTGACTCTTTAATGGAAGGCCTTTACAGTATGTTATTTTAGCACATTTATAT
This sequence comes from Lissotriton vulgaris, assembly GCF_964263255.1. Taxonomy (NCBI): domain Eukaryota; kingdom Metazoa; phylum Chordata; class Amphibia; order Caudata; family Salamandridae; genus Lissotriton; species Lissotriton vulgaris. The sequence continues at coordinate 299,430,523 of NC_141687.1, forward strand.
AATTGTTTTTATTATAACTGCATAGTATGGCCCCATTTATTTCTGAATGTTCTCGGGCAGGAGCCCCCTTGAGCCCCACTAGAAGTGGTCTGGCTCGCTCGTTCTCCTCAAATCAGGGCAAGGATTACTCTCCACCACTTTCAAAGATCCTGTCAGCACCCTCATAAAAGAGATACTTGTGACACACATTGTGTTGCGTTGGTATATTAATCATTTGGTTATTATGAAACTTTAGCAATGTCAATTATTGGGATATTTTCAGGGTAAAGGTCATTAGACATTCATTTCTGAAACGAGTCAGGTCATATGTTATAATGTCATTAAGGTCAAAGGTTTTGTGATGTCACTTCTACTACACCTGACATTCTGGTGAATCGACGTCCATGATGTTGTGAATGTTTTTCGTAACACTGCACAAGAGCCCTTTTTATGTGTTTTAGTGCACATTGTGTGGGTGCAGTATGCCATCACTCACAGAAAGGTGAGTCAGTGGCTGAAAAGGGCTGATCCTGTGTCCCATGATGTATGCTGTGGTGGGTCTAGCAAAATTGTGTACAACACCTTGACAGACAAATGGATGAAGAGAACTCACTGAAAGCTCCTGTAAGTATATTATATATATGTACATTTATTACAATAAAAAATGTCATAGCTAACGCAGACCTAAATGCAAAAAAAAGATATTATCCATTTTCGCGAATGCACAATGACAGGTCATTGATATGAAATGAAATACCAGCATTTGTAAAGCGCACAACTACCTCCGGAGAGGTGTCCCAGCGCTGGGGGACATCGGGAAGATTAAGCGAGCTATTGCCTAGAGTCACATGGTGCTGGGCTAACCTGCCGCCGGCGATCGAACCGTGAACCCAGTGGTCTGGAGTCAGCCACCCTGGCCGCTGTGCCACACCTCTTCCACTGATATGACCAAACCTAATCAGAACACATTTGTAAAGAATAAGGGCCAGATGTACTAAAGGATTTTGCATACATAAATGGTGTAAATCATTTTTTGGCTCGGTTCTGAATGCAAAACCTCATGTATAAAAGGCAATTTTGATGACCTAATTTGCGATTTCCTTCATGTAGTAATCACTATTTTTGCGATCCAAAAAAGAAATTGCAAATAGGGATTTCCAAATTGTGAATCATACATAGTATGTATGAAGCATTTCCTAATTGCGACTAGTCGCAAAATGCAATTTTAGACAATGCAATTAGCACCAATTCAAATGAATGAATGAATAAATGAATGAAGTTTTGTACTGCGCAACTTTGACCGAGGGCATCAAGGCGCATCAGATGGAACGGCTGAAAAGCAGGGCATAGACCAGGGAGGAAACTAGAGGTATGCTTCAGGTAAATCAGGTGTTACCTATATTAAGTGGTGCAAATTGCTTTGCCCTTTCACAATGTCATGCTTTGTATGTTCTGGCAAGGAGCAAGAAGAATTTGGCTGGTATGCAGAGAAGGAAACAGGAGAGGATTTTTAGGGCCAGGGTAACCCCTTTTGATCAAACTGAGGTGGAGATATTTGAAAAGCACAGCGTTAGCAGTCAAGGCATTTTGGATTTACCAGCTAATTTACATTCACACCTACAGACCCCAACTGAAAAAAGCAATGCTATTCCATTGCATGTGCGGGTACTGTGTTGCCTACACCTTTTAGCCTTGGGAAATTACTAGGCAGTAATAGCAGTAGCAGGACGAGTATCCAAAGGGCTTTGTCACATATTTTCCATAAGTTTCTTCACATCATGTTGACCATAATTAATGATTACATTTATTTTCCTACATCTCAGCAGGGGGAACATACAAAACTATTATTTTAACTTTTGGCACATTTTCCAAATGTCATAGGGTGCGTTGATAGTACACATATTACTATCTGCCCACCATCTGTAAATGCATTAATTTTTTTAAATCACAAAAATATCCACTCCCTCAATATAGTGATTGAGTGTGATACCTCCTGTATAATAGCAGAACTTGTAGCCCGTTTTCCAGGCAACACCCATGATTCCTATATCTTTTGCCACCGTGGGATATATAATAGTGCGTCTCAAGGTGATTTTGGTGACGGCTGCCTATTAGGTAAGGCTATATAAATCAAGTCACACCCAGGTTAGCATTCAAAGTAATAACCATTATCAATACAAGGGGGCATATTATCAAGGGGGTTTATCGCCGCTTTTTTGGCTTTAAAAGCCAAGAAAGCTGAGATAAAATTATCTCCCTATTACCTAGCTGTCGCTAACACCAGTTAGCCACAGCTAGTAGGAGATAGCGACCATCTTTGGCCCCACTTTGCATGTCAGTGATATTTATCACTAATGACATGCAAAGTGGGCGTGCCAAGATGTTAGCGACTGAAAACAGTCGCTAACATCGCTATCTCCTATTACCAACTTTTGGAGATATTCGCGCTACCTGCCCTGAGCAGTTCTTAGCCATGGTATCCAATGGGAGGTGGATAACATGGCTAAGAGCATTAGCTCAGTAATGCATGAATATCGCTGACTTTTCAGCGATATTCATGCATTGCGGCGATTTTTATCGCATTTGCGATAAACCTAGGTAATACCAAGGTTTATTTGCGGTAAAAATCGCCGCAGCTCAGCGGTAAATTTTTGTCTCTAACCAAGCAATAGCGATAATTATCGCTATTGCTAGGTAATATGCCCCCAAGGTTCCTTAACTGTTTAGCAGACTGTGCCTATGCATTGGGGCCTTGTATCTTAACACCATATTTAAACCCAAGTACAAGGAGTGAGTGGAACTATAACTGTCTTCACAAAACTACAGGCTCGGTTATATAGAGGACCTTTGGAATACTCAAATCACGCTTCCTGTGTCTGCACAAGAGTGGCGGAGACCTCCAACATCATCCGGACAAATGGTGCAAAATCATAGTTAATTGCATAATCTTCATCTGAGGAGGGGCCTTCACAATGTGGACATTGATTTGATTTTTGATGTTGAGGAAGGAATACGACAAGCACATAACCAACAGGAAGGCTATGGTGCTGCTGAGGATAGAGCACGTTGTACAGAGATTACTAACAAGTATTTAAAATGTAAGTGAAAGGAAAATAAGGTAAACAAATGCAAGAACACGTGCTGCTTCGATTTAAACTCCAGAAATGCGTTTTATTAGGGAATCATAATAGTCTCATTTTCTAAAGCAAAAACAATGTATACAGACACAATTTTGTCCGATGTAGTTTCATTTTGTCAAAAACGAGATACTCTTAAGTGAGTAGCATATAAGAAATACAACAACAGCCTCATTAGTGCTTTCTTCATGCTCTGCTTGAACTACGTTTCTTGGCAGTACCTACTTCTGGAGTACCACTGACTACTAGATGTATGTCAGGGTGGAGGCATCCGGCATTGAGAGACTGCTTAGGTTTGATGCCTCTCCACTATCACCTACACCTGAATGAGCAGGGTCAAATATAGTACTGCTTTGCATGTTTTCCAAGTCAAGTGTGACATGCACTAATCCATGTGCCCCTTCTGTACAGCAGTGTGGGCCATTTCCAAGAAAAACAAACATCAAAATGGATTACAATATTAAGTACAAATGTTTGCAAATCTATGGAAATTACATACTCATTTTATATTGTTACCTTGAGTTGTACATGGTGGATTTGAGATATCAAAGTTGGAAATGGCCACAACGCTTTCAGACTGAATAGTTGCCTCAATCAGAGTTTTATGGGTGTTGGTGGTGGCTGCTAACATGGTCCTCCTGTCCCACGTGACATGACCAAGCGACTGGCAACCTCTCTTTACCTCGCCACCTTGAATCATACCACCTTTTGTGCATTTCAGGGATGTTACGCTGCTTAACATCAATTGAATTGACCTTGTCCAGGATGTCATTCCAGGTTTTATTTTTCTGGGATCCTGGCACACTGATTCCAAACAGCTCCTCATTATGGGACACACACTCCTCAGTGAGGACCTCCAGCTCCTTCTCTGAAAACTTCATCTTGCACTTTCTGGTAGCAAGATCTATATCACCTTCTTCCCTTGACATGATTCCTCTTCTTTGCAGCCCAAAAATCCTAGAAGACTGCACAAACACACTCGTGATAAACTCTACTTTCCTCTGTGTTGCAAAACTCTAAGAAGGGGATGTATTTATTGACTTCCCTATTGTGAGATCATCATTCCTCAACAAAACGAGTCTTTTCCTTTTTGCGATTTCCTAATACCGATTTGCATTTTAGTAATTCCCTATTAGAAAATCCCTAAATAGCAAATAGTAATCGAAATGATTCACATTCAGAGAAAAGCACATTTTCGTACACTTCAAATAGCAATGTCTAAATAGGGATGTGGATACAATTGCTATTTCTAAATTGCTAGCCAAAATGTACGCATATCTAGCCCTAAGTTAATTATCTTCAGTAATTCTCTTTTCTGCAGATTCTACAACTAACCACAGATTCCTCGCTTTGTGAATCTCCATTGATGCCACATTGGATCCACTAATTCTTGCAGTAGCTCCTGTGCACCTGCAGGTGACACAATTTTTCTCTTTCTCCATGCTGCCTAAAGACATGACGTCATGGAGCGACATTTATACGTGCCAGCCTTGTGCGCCGACAGTAGTTTACTCACTGGTCCTTTCTGCAGTCTCAGAAGTAGAATGTAACAGGCAACTTAAAAAAAGAACCCTGACTGTGTACAAATCTAAGGTGGTACTTTATTAACTCATGAAAGTCCACTCCATACAACTGGGAGAAAAGCTGGTGATGAATCTATAGTTAGATAGAGTATCCATCGAATAAGCAGTTATTAAAGGTAAGTGAACGTGAACAACACAGGGTACCTTGATGGACTACCCCACATATAAGGGTGCCACCACTTTTGGAAGAAAGGATGTGCAAGTCCTAATCTCCATCTTGTCTAGGATGTAGAAATTATAGAGAGGCTGAACTCGACTGAGGCTGGCATAAAAAGCTCACTGACAGAATGCCCCGTAAGGGATTGTAATGCGATATATGGTCTTCAGATTTGGAAGCCTCAAGGTACAATTATGCAGAGGCTTGGAAAAAGTACAAAAAATGGAAAGTGAGGACTGAAATCAGGTCCTACTGCAACATAATGAAGGGAGCAGGGAGAAACAGGTGTGAGGGCCTCTTTAATAATTCATCACAATGGGTGATTCGAACAAAGAGGGCTGATCAAGCAAACGAAAAAGGACTGAAAGGGCTATTAAGTAGCCCTTTAGATTAATTAATTTATAAAGCACATTGACAACCGGGGCAACAAGGCGCTATGACAGGCAGTCAGGTGTAGCAAAATGAGGGAGAGATGTAACAGAACCTATGAGTCTTCAATTGTCTGCAAAAACAGTATGTCATTAAGTTGTACATACTCTGAAAGGCAGATGCTACTAGAGAGGGGGGACAAGACTCTGAAGGATCTGAGGCCAAGTCGCTCTTGCCAGAGGATTGAAGTCTTCATATTAGCTAGGTGATCGCTCCAACCTGAAGTGGGAGCATCAATCACCTTTGGAGGAAGAGGAAGGGAGAAGGACTTGCCATGCATACTTCAGATTGGCATCCAACATCCACCACTAAAGGTCCTGAGCCATCTCATTAGGAGATCCAAATCCTGAATGTTTGGTCGCTGCAAAAGAAAGTTCCATTGAAGGGCCTCCATGTGCCAATAAGCATGAGGCACCAGGAGGGTGCAATTTGCTAGAAGACTGAGCAGTCTCAGAACTGTCAAAGCTGGTAGAGTAGCTCCTGCCTGAAACATCAAGCTCATATTACAAATGTTCTGACCTCTCTGAGGTGGTGGGAAAGATGTCATGTCAACGATAGCCAAATTGGTTATGATAACAGGAAGCCTTTGAAAATACTGAAGATGGGCTTTGGGCCTGTTGATGGAAAATGCTATTATTGACAGTAATGACAACATTGACAGAGAGTGGTACAAGACTAACTAAAGTGAGCCCGCCTTTAACAGACAGTAGTCGAAGAACTGAAATATGAAGATCCATGGCATGCAAAGATGGGCCCCTACCACTGACATAACCTTGGCAAAGAATCAACGGGTTTATGTTCGGTCCAAAGTTAGGACAGTGAATTGGAGGGGACGGACCCCTACAAAGTGGAGATGTTTCTGTTGCTCACCAGGAACAGCACATGAAAGTATGCATCTTTCAGATCTAGGGATACCATCCAGTCCCTGAGGTCTAAAGGCAGCAGAACCTAAGCAAGTGCAATCACTTTGAACATATTCTTCTTGGGAAATAAGTTCAAGAATCAGAGGTCCAAAATGTATCCAATGCCCCTGTCCTTCTTGGTACCAGGAGGAATATGGAATGGCAACCTAGGCTCCTTTCCCCCTTGGGCATTATTTCAATCACTCATTTGGTAAGCAACATCATCATCTCTTGAGGAATGATCTGCTGACATCTGAGCAAAAAAACAAAGGATGTGATGCGGGGTGCACAAGCAGGGAAGGGCATAGCCTTACAAATAATTTGAAGGACCCACTGGTCTGATGTAAGAGATTACTGGTGGGATAGACAGTGCTGGTTTAGTTCCTGTACTAGCTCCAAATAGACAATGGAGGAGATGGTGAAGAGGCATAGCAGCAGTGGCACCAGGTGAGGACAAAGAGGTGGAAGAAGACTTTTGCTGCTGTTGATGTCCTCATCTGCTACCATTGTCCCTGCCTCTTGTGCCACAAAAAGCCTGAACTGGCTTTATAGGTGGTGAGGTGTGCCTCCGATGGTGTGCAAGGCCACTTGAATGTCTTCAGAACATCCAATATTGTTGGTGGGATTGGGAGGTGGTTAAAAAAACCCACAGGGAATGAGTGATAGCTCTGCTGTCCTTAAAGCGTTCTAGGGCAAAATCCACCTTATCACCAATAAATTCAGTGCCACGAAAGGGCATGCACATGAGTGAGGGTTGCCTAGGTAATAAAAGCCATGGTATAAGTACCAGATTAATAAATATATTTTCCTGCGGCCTGGCAATCCGGTATTGTCTGGGCAAAGCCTTGAGTGTAGCAACCCAAGAGTCAAAAATTACTCAAGTATCGAAGGCCAATAAGTCTAGCCAATGAAAAAACTATTGCTCTTTGTGTCTACCTCCCCAGATTTCTGTCCATTTGAGCAATTGGAAAAGAATTCGGGTTGACTTTGGTGATGGAAGCATGAACTAGAAAGGTCTCAGTTGTAGAATGCTGCACAGGAAAGCTGGATCACCAGCTGCAGGTCTGTGCTGTCTTGTAAAAGGGCGACTCACTGGCGGGGTCGAGCAAGCTTTGTACATGGCCACCATAAGAAACTAAAGGAAGGCATCATTAAATGGCATTTAGGGCTCTAAAGTAGAGGGCTTGGGGAGCAGCATTTCTGTCGGAAGGTTGACCTTCTCCACTGTTATGAGTTGCAAATCTAGAACCTCCGCGACTGTTATGTTATATTTAATTTATTCAGCGCACAGCTACTCGAAATTGTCCCGCCGCTAGCTACAGAAGGAGGCCAATGCACACAGCTCAAGGATTAAAACATCAGTGTTTTCAGCTTTTTCTTGAACTGCAAAGGGTCCTGAGTGCCCCGGAGAGCCAGAGGTAGCGTATTCTAAGCCATACTGGCTTTGCACACAAAGGAATAGCCGCCAAGTCTTTGGCAGCAAAACCTAGAGGTCTGCATCAGCAGCTGGCCAGACGAGCGCAGCTGTCTTCCTGGTGTATAAAAAGCAAACCTATTCTGCAAGTAAATAGAACCTAACCCGTAGAGGGCCCTATGTGCTATAGTTAGCATTTTGAATTTCAAACGGGATTCGACTGGGAGCCAATGTAACGAGCGCAGATAGGTGTGCACACTGTGCCTTGATGTTAAGCCCAGAAGAAGTCTGGCTGCCGAGTTTTGAACAACTTGCAGTTTCTCGGTAAGAAAACCTGGACTGCCGACCAAAAGGGCATTTGCGTAGTCCAGTCGGGATAAAACAGGGGTACAGACCACAGTTTCCCTGGCAATATCTGGCAAAAGGGGAAGAAACTTCCTCAAGGTTTTCAAGGTGCCAAGGCAGTTGCCTGCCAGCTTCTTCACTTGTGTGGAGAAGTTCAGGTTTTCGTCAAACTAGACGCCAAGGTTTTTGGCGGCGCCTTTGTCCACAGTTGGTCAAGGAAAACCGGGCGGCCAAAGCCTTTCCTTAAAGTCGTAGTAAACGAGCCATAAAGAAGCACTTCAGATTTACCCACGTTACATTTCAGCTGAGCATTCACCAACCCCTGAAAAACCAAAGACAAGCAATGGTGGGGAACATTGGGTTTAGAACTTGAATCAGATCAGAGCCGGACTTTGAAACCAAATTCAGACCTTTTTAGGCCGGACTAGGAGAACTCTGCCTGGAGCTTTGCGGAGGAGAAGACCCTTGCCTCTCTACTTCACCTTGGACCTTCTTAGAGCTGGTGAACGGGAACAGGACCATGAACAGCTTCTCAACTTGGTAAGGAGCTATCCCTGTTTTGTGAAGTTTGTGACAGAGTTTATGTTCTATTTCCCTGATAACTTCTGGATGCCTCATGAAGCATTTCCCATGAGGTATGGAACTGTGCCTTTTGCAGAGGCAGCAAACACAGATATTGTGCTTGTCCATGCCAGACATTTGTTTGCAACATGTGCTTTACCATCAGAACCCCATAGATGTGAGGGAGTGACACCTTTGAACGTTGTCAAAATGTTGTTGGAGAAAACTTTACAAAAGAATTTGAAAACTTTAAGGAGCAGAGCTGCATCGAATAGTGTGGAAAATGAGAAACAACTGTCAGCAGGCAGAGGCGGCTCTGTGTCATCATGTAGGGTGTGGGAGCCACTTATTTTTTTATTTCTTTTTAATTTTAATGGGGTCAGGAAGGGGGAGGGGCACACAGGTGAGAGATAACAATATGAGAGGAAATCACACATGTGAGCAGAGAGAAACATAGGGGAGAGCAGAGAGGCACAGAAGCACATGGGTGAGAGGAAGGAACAAGGAGCACAGAAGCTCACTGGTGAAAGAGGGCAACATGAGCGCTGGTTGGGGATACAGGCACACCAGTGAGAGGCAGCGATAGGGAGTATGGGGTGGATGCAGAGACTCACATGAGGGAGACAGCTGAAAAACACATGCACTCTCAAGGAGTGGGTAAACAAAAAGAAAAAAGTAGCTCTCAAAAGATGAGCAGTATAACGATACAAGTTCTTCAGATATGCTCCCGGGGAGGGGCAAACAGGAGAAGAGAAAGTAAAACCCAGGGAAGCCAATGAATAACAAGAAAGGAAATGAGAGAGACAACCAGTAATAAGTAGTGGGTGGGCTACAAGTCCACTGTAAACTAACAAAATGTCTAACAACAAACAGGGCATGTACTATATTAGGCAAGACCCACAAACGTGCCCTGGCAGCGGGGAACGAGTAGCTACCCCTACTTGCAGAGAAAAAGAAACAACTTGGCATGCATGGGGACAGAGGCTTGGCTTCTCTAGCAGTCAAAGCTTCTAATGATTTTTTTGGGATTTTTCTGGCCTTTAAAATAGAGTTCGAGATTCGCGCAGCAGGAAAAAGTAGGGTAGGGAACAATGGCACACATGTGATTGGGTGGGTGGAATCGCAATGGTAATTTCCTCTGACCGACTTGTAATAAGCTCAGTTTTTTGTAACAAAATAAAGGGGGCGAGGTTTCTAGAACCTTCTCCTCAGGTTGAGTAAAAGGTATTAAAGGCAGAAAATCTTGGTGCCCAGCCGAGAGCTCGCTGTGGAACAGACGTGTTGCCACAGGGAACTTGTCAGTCAGTCAGAATATCTTTATTCGACTTATTACAAGTCATACAAAGAACATAAAAAGAAAAACAATTACTTTACAATGCAATGCATACTATACATCTATTTACATTTCCCAAAAAGAAAATCCAAATAGACAAAGCAGGAAAAAATTTCTAAACATGGATAAAATATTTCTATACAGATCTAGCACATAAACATCCTAAAACGACTAAAAGAGATTTTTAAGGTAAGCTTTGGCTGACAGATTTCGCCCGCATTGCGGCTACCAAAAAGTTTGCCATACAGAATGTAATATGTGTGTTAGGTAGAAGTTGTAGAAAGAGCAGGGCTGGTCTTACTTGGACAAAACCAGCTTTTTTCAAAATAGGCAACAGATATTTCTTTCTCTGCTCGTGGTATATACTACAAAACATAACAAAGTGCAGAGTATCCTGCACCTAAAAGTTGTCACAGCAGCACGGTGGGGCCTGCTCAGGCTTCTGCCAACTCTTAAAAGACCCTAAATAAAAATGTATCAAATTAAATCGAAACTTTGTTAATAAAAACCTGTGATATGGGAATGTGACAAAGTTCAGGTAGGGGGCGAGTGAGGATGTACAAACCAGAAGGTTATGTGCCCTTACTGCAGGTTTCAGCAATTCTAGGTCCTCCCTCCGTGCTTCCTGCCTATCCCTAAATAACTTTTTGATGATTACTATATCCTGTCTCCTAATATTTTCCGGAGATGAAAAAAGATCTGGGCGACCCAGATCTGCAAGGGTTTTCGCTACGTATGCCAACCATGGAATACTGGTGTGTTTATCCAAGGATAAGACATCGTGCAAAATCTTGTGGTTCAGAGGTAGGTCATCATTTGTCCACAATTTCAGCCACAAAGTTAGCGGGGCAAGGCTCAGGGTATCAGACAGATAAGGCAAACCCACCTCCTTATGGATAGAATATGTTGGGGTGGATTGCGGGACTGAGAGCAGAGATCTAATGAATCTATTTTCTGCTCTCTGAATTGGATCAAGATTTACGTATCCCCACAGCTGGGAACCATAAGCCGCTATGGCCACTGGTTTACTCTTGTAGATTTTCAAGAGAGCTTGAATGGGCCTAGCCCCTAGCTTCCCAGCAAAGCCCAATACCGCTGAGGAAGATCTTATTACAGCCAATCTTTTTGCTCTTATCTGAGGGCCCCACGTTCCTTTCTGGTCAAACATTACCCCCAGATATGGAAATGTGGATACGTTGGTGACAGGGACTCCCCTACAAAAAAATGTTTTGTGTCTTTTTTTGTTACATTCTCGCCCCATTACCATCGTATGTGATTTAGAGGCGTTGACCTTGAGGTCCAGAGTCTCCATGAAGCTACCAAAAGCGTCCAGGAGATGCTGTAGGCCTACCCCAGTACGGGCTATCAGCACTGCATCGTCCGCATACAGGAGCGCTGGGATTTTGACGCCTCCTGCATGCGGGACGTCGGCTGCCTGTCCCCGCAGGTGACTGCCCAACCCATTGATGTAAATGGTGAATAATACAGGGGCTAAAATACAGCCTTGCCGCACCCCCTTTAGGGATTTAAACAGGGGGGTGCGTCTACCATCGTTTGTGACTCGGACAGCTGCAAAAAGCTCCTGGTGCAGTTTAGCCATAAACACAACCAAAGACTCATCAATGCCCATCTCCAACAGTAACTGCCACAATTTCGACCTATTCACCAGATCAAAGGCAGAGGAGAGGTCCATAAATGCAAGAAACATGGAACCCCCCTTTGCCACTGTATATTTAGAGATTAGTAGATGTAGATTTATACATTGTTCGATTGTCCCCTTTTTTCTCTGAATCCATATTGTAATTCAGACAGCCCTCCACGGCTCTCAACGTTGTCATTAAGTCTAGCTAGAAGGACTCTGCCTAGTATTTTTACCGTTGAGTCCAAAAGAGATATGGGCCTATAGGAGGCGGGATCATCTCGCTGGCCTTTATTTTTATAGATAGGAACTATGGTGGATGTGGACCAGGAACTAGGTGCATGATTATTGGCTGCATTAAACACTTTCGACAAAACCACCGCCCACAATTTAGGAGAGTACATGAAGAAATCAGCGGGAACGCCGTCAGGGCCAGGAGCTTTATGTCTTGTTGTGGCCATCAAGGCTTTTTCTACTTCTTCGGGGTTAAAGACCATAGGATGTGCCGCTATAGCAGGCACTGAAGCATCTACAGTTCCTTTGGCCCCACCCTCATAGACATTTTTGAAGTGGTTTAGCCATTTGTCGTCGGTGATCACACAGTCCATAGGAGCATTATTATCATCAGAGAATAAAGGTTGTCTAATAATCTCCCAAAATCTCCTACTGTCCTTCAGTACTGCAACTGAGAGGAGATTTTCCCACGATTCGCGTTTAATGGATTCTTTGCGATTCTTAATGGCAACCTTGTAGCATTTCCTTAATCTGACAATGTCATCCCCGGCCCTGGGAGAGGTTTTTAGCGCTGTCAACAATGCTCTGTGGGCTTTTGAGCAAGCAGAGTCAAACCAACGTTTTGTTCCAGAAAATCCTTTTTTTGGTTTGACTAAAAGGTCCTTGGCCACCTGGCCACAAATTTCCTCAAAAGCCTCTATTATTTCTTTACCTTGCGCACCCGATTTTTGACAGATGGCCACTTTGTCTTTTATTTTTGTAAAATTTATTTCGTAGAAACTGGACGGGATCACTTTAGCCCATTTCAGTCGTCTGTTTTGGTCGCAAGGCTTCAGGGGGTGTGCTGGTTTAGGTGCTCTTGGCGGTGCTCCCATCTGGCCACCCCAGGCCACTTCAAGTAATACGGGGTTGTGGTCACTGTAGGGTGTTATGACTGTGCAATAAACCATAGACCGATTTAAAATACCTTGTGAGACAAAGATATAGTCTATCACTGAGCCATAATGACTGCCAGTGAAGGTTGGCGCCCTAACGCCCTTATCGGGTTCATATAAGTCATGGTTTGCTAATAGTTCTTCTAACTCGAGCCCCTCTGTAGAGTGTTCAAAGTGGGGACCCCGAGGGGCCTCCTCGCCCACCTCGGTTACATTGTCACCTCTTCCCATACAAACCAAGTTACATAAGTGAATGTTAAAATCTCCTAATAGGATAAACTCATAAACTAAATAGATATTCTGAGACACTTTATTTAAAATGCTATCTAGGTTGGCGACATTACTCCCACTGTGTTCGCTGTTCCTAGAGTTATAGAAGTTGATATATATCGTCCTGCAATTGTTACTAGTCATCCTTTCAACCATTAGGATGTTTACGGAATCGGTATTTATCTGCCTATAAGTGCCCTTCAGGTCTAGGGAAAACATAATGGCCAAACCTCCTTTGGCTCTGCCCATACGGCTAGGAACGGCAGGAATAGAGAAGCAAGTGAATCCATCCCACCAGAAGTTAGCCGATGTGTCCCACGTTTCTTGCAGGGCAATTATATGTTGCTTAGAAATAAAGCTCAAACAGGCTTTATCCTGTCGTTTTGCATTTGAGCCAGCAATGTTCCAAGTTATGATTTTGCAGGCATTGGTAGGTAACCTCAACTCTTTTTCCCCCAACAGACACCCCTCAGCTAAGCTTGGGGATCTGACCACCTCGTTCTGATCTACCTCAGGGGCGCTCTGTGTTGGAACGGTATTCAGGGTTGACAATATGCCACCCTCCCCCTGGTATGATAGCCCAGGGTTATCCAATGGTACATAACTCTCCGGTGTTTCATAAAATGTGGGCAAGCGGAGATCTTCATCAGTGTAACACTGGCTACGATTTATTTGGGGTATAAATATGGACTCACTTACTCGGACATTGTAGAGTTTAAGTCAATCGCAGTTGTTTAGGTCCGATAAGGGGGCATACCTATTCCCCATTCCGCCCCCCCAGTCAAAAGGGGTAGCTACCTGACCTTGACCCATAGCTGCGATGTTCCACATAGGTAAAGGGGTATTTGGGCGTATCGGAAAGTGGTCGTTTCTCACCCGTGGTATAAACCTGTTGATTCGCCCAGTGGGATCTTGGCCCATCCAACCCGGGCCCCAACCATTGGCGGCAGGGTCTGGTGGCATGGGAGGCCAAAAATTTGACTCATGCGCATGGTTAGATCTTCCGTGCTCAAAGTTAAATATAGGCCCAGGGCGCTCGTTGGGGTATCTATGTCTAAAACCACCTTCCCAATTTGGGGCATTATGCGCTCTCCTAACTCTAGGGGAGTTAGAAAAAGTAGGGAGCTGAGCCTCACTATAGAAGAATTTTAAAGTGAGCGGGATTATAGAGCCACTCCGCCTTTGGGGTGGGAAGATGTTGTTCAGAATTTTTGGGAGGACTTCAGTGTTGGCAAAATTTATAATCACACAGTCCCCCTTAAATTTTTTTGGTTTAGACCCGATCCAGGGTACCCTCCTGGTCATAACAATATCCATTGCTAGGCTATCCATCCCTTGGGGGGCCATGGTCATGTTAGTGGTAAGCCAATGAAGTGCTTTGTCCTTCAAGTCCTGTTTCGATTCTATTTTATTTTGTACTAAAACTGGGACATTTGCTAGTACTAGCACAACTGGGGAGGCTTCCAAAATGAATTGGGCTGATACATCCTCATGTGTTGCCCCAATTATGTCACCTGATGATGATGTCGACGCGTCTCCGCCTGCTAAGTCCTGACTAGGAGCCGTTAATGAAGTTGAGGCTACTGCTAGGGGCCCCTCTGGTAGTGTGGGCTGTGGGGCACTCTCGTTTGGTGGGGCATCTACGGCTCCCGATGCCAATTTTGTGACAAGGGCAGATAAATTAGCCACCTCTACCACCAGATTGCTTTGTGCTCCCCCTGCCTTCTTAACCTCCGAAGTTAATTTGTCCAGTTTCCCAATCAGGGGCTTGTTGATTGTCCTGATTTTTATATCAATCATATCTTGAATCCGGTTGAAAAGTTCGTCGTCTATGATGCGTCTGGATTCTGCTTCAGCATCAAGGTCAATTTGTTGCCCTTCACGTCTTAGGGGTGGTGTAGCTACCTTTCTCCTGCCTTGTTGTTTCCCCCCTCTCTTTGAATGAGATTTTCTACAGGTTCTCACTGGCCGTGGAACGGGCTGCCCCGGTGATGGTACTTCCTCGATGGAAAATGACTGGTGATTTTGCTCCGAGGCATTGCCGTTATTGGCCGACGAGTTAACCAAAACATGGGGATCTTCTACATCGCTGACCAAGTCTTGTGGGGTGTGAACTAAGCTATTTGACTGGGGAAACTCTGGCGGTGTGGTCAGCAACTCTGGAGCTGGTGCCCTTGAGGGCGGGCTTTCTAACGGCAATACTGGAGATTGGCTCAAGCCTAGCGATTGCCTCCTCTCATTGTTGATCTTGCTAACTTTTTGAACCACATATGAAAACATTGTATTGAGGGGCTCCGTCGCGGCAGGTACGGGCTTTTTCCTTACCATAATGCCTACCACTTGAAACGACCGAACCAAATGACCAGAATATGTGACAGGATCGACAGGCAAATGGCAAATGGCCTGAGGGTGATGAGGATTATTATTATTCTGTACCTTATTATTCCCAAACGGTGAACCTCAGGGGGGTGGCCTCACCTCGCCTTCTCGTGCCTCTGAGGGCCACAGAGGGCCCGCCCTTTGCCCGGGCTTCGCCCCGGGCACTCCCGCGCGCTCCCGCGCAGCGAGGAACGTCACTTCTTATAGGCGTTGGTTGGGAGGATCATGCGGGGCGGGGCGGTCAGGGAGAGCGGGCCAGGTGACTTGGCCTCGGGATCGCTGGGGCTCCTGGTAGAGTGAGTCCCGGTTCCCAGCGCTCGCAGCCCTGTCACTCGCGCACACACCCCGCAGGTGTCAACACTCGATTGGGCAACCTTGACGATGCGGGACCCGCGAAGCGGGTTCCGCGAGGTGTAGATAGGTCCTTCCTTCTGCAGCAGCGATTCCTCCTTCCAGGTAACAGCGCAGCAGTCTGTAACACGTCCCGAATTCCTGCTTGGGCGGGCTCCTTTTCAGCTGCTTTGCGGGGTGGGGCGGTCAGGGAGAGCGGGCCAGGTGACTTGGCCTCGGGATCGCCGGGGCTCCTGGGAGAGTGAGTCCCGGTTCCCAGCGCTCGCAGCCCTGTCACTCGCGCACACACCCCGCAGGTGTCAACACTCGATTGGGCAACCTTGACGATGCGGGACCAGCGAAGCGGGTCCCGCGAGGTGTAGATAGGTCCTTCCTTCTGCAGCAGCGATTCCTCCTTCCAGGTAACAGCGCAGCAGTCTGTAACACGTCCCGAATTCCTGCTTGGGCGGGCTCCTTTTCAGCTGCTTTGCGGGGCGGGGCGGTCAGGGAGAGCGGGCCAGGTGACTTGGCCTCGGGATCGCCGGGGCTCCTGGGAGAGTGAGTCCCGGTTCCCAGCGCTCGCAGCCCTGTCACTCGCGCACACACCCCTCAGGTGTCAACACTCGATTGGGCAACCTTGACGATGCAGGACCCGCGAAGCGGGTTCCGCGAGGTGTAGATAGGTCCTTCCTTCTGCAGCAGCGATTCCTCCTTCCAGGTAACAGCGCAGCAGTCTGTAACACGTCACATTATCTGGTCATGTCCATTCCGTGTCTTCGTTTATAGTCAGAGGCACCTCTTTGCCTGCCCAACGGTTTTTCGTTACACGGAGATCTGTTCCTTCCTGTGTTCTACATCAACAGGGAACTTGTTTTTGGGTCTCGATCGAAGATTCTGTCTGGCTGTCAAGGGCTCCTCCAGCTGAGTTGGCTAGAATGCAGAGAAAGAGCGATCAGTGAGGTGTTTTGTTTTGATTATTGACATTGTGATGTGTGAGTGTGTCTGTGTGCATATTCAGGTCTCTAGTGCTTATAATCATCTGATGTGTTATTATTGGTAACTGGCATTGTGATGTGTGAGTGTGTCTGTGTGCACATTCAAGTCTCCAGTGATTATAATCATCTGGTTGTATTTAGTGTATATATCTTTCTGATTACTTGCATTTAACAGTGCTTATTTCTTACGGTGGGCATTCAGTATTATTATCTGCTTGCATTTCATTCCATGCATATAGCAGTTGCATATGCCAGCGCGCTCATGCATGCACACACACACACACACACACACAATCTCACCTAGTGGCCAGGCCAAAGATGTATCAGTCAACTATGCAATCTCTGCCTTTCCTACTTATTTATTTATTTATTTATTTTTAATATTTATAAAGCGCTACTTATACCCGTGGGCGTCAAGGCGCTATCATTATGGATCTAATTGCAGCCTACAGTATGGTAGACCAGGCATCAATCTAGCCCCCCCCCCCTTGGTCCTCGCAGCACTTAAGTTTTGCAGGGTGGACTATTGTCCACTATCACTTTGCAGGACACTTTGCACACACAGAGCTACTGTACAACATTTGTTGGGTTAGGGGGACTATTAGTCACAGAACACATTTTATGTTGTTTCATTCCATTACCTCCTAATCTAAATCAGTCCCTTTTAAAAGACATAGCTAGGCTGGCTGAAAAAAGTGTTTATTGGGTACGATTAGTGTGACTGTATTTGAGTTCCAACACCTTTATCACCTCCTGGAGTAAGCTTTGACTGCTTGCTGTTGCCACAGTTGGAGAGACAAGTTTCTTAAAGGAATAACTCTTAACAAATTAAGTAAAATAGTTCTGAAATAGTAATGACAAACAATGGTTTGCTCCACAAATGCTGCCAATCAATCACCTATTGCCTCAACCCAATGAAAAGGTTTTACAATATACTTCAGCTTTTGTCCTTTACAGAAAAATATTGTGGGTCATTTGAGAAAAAAGTAGCAAAGCGATATCAGAAGATGTGAAGATGTGTTAAGCCTGCTCAAGGTTTTCCAAGCAGAGAAACAACCACAGATTGTTTAGTTTTTACATTGGTAAGAACATTTGATGAGGCAAGCAAGATATTGGAAAAAGTGTTATGCACGGGAGCTATGCTCTCTGGAACACTGCCGCCCAGGACGACAGTTAGTGGCCAACAGAACTTGGACCAATATCCACACCAATAGACCATGCACACAACCTTAGCATCATCCTCGACAGCCAAATGACCATGAAATGACAAGTAAATGCAGTCACTTCTTCCTGCTTTCACACCCTTTGCATTCTCCGCAGAATCTTCAGATGGATACCAGTCAACAGCAGAAAGAACGTCACTCAGGCCCTTGTCACCTGCTGCCTCGACTACGGCAGCAATCTCTATGCTGTCATCTACATCAAGTTCCTCAGAACACTGCTGGCGGTGCTCTGCCTCAAAACAGGGTGTGAATCTTGCTCTTGACTAATTTTACCAGCATATTTTAAACAAACAGTCTCTAATATTTTAACACGTATGTGCCTGGACTTGTTTTTAACTCTGCATTCTGCACTTTTGTATTGCCATTAATCCTCCTCACCTTACATTGCTGCACAATACTCCCCGCTGCCTTCCTTGTCCCGGTCCACCGTGTGCTGTTTGAGTGGAGGGCGTTTCAGGAAGCAGCTGACCCAATCACAAGGCAATTCCGGCTGAGGAGAGGGCGTAGCTACGTTCCCGCGCACTCCCCTATTTCAGTCCGATGTGCCAGCGGGCGCGCAGCAGGAATTCAGGTAACACTGCTGGCGGCGCGCTGCCTCAAATCAGGGCATGAATCTTGCTCTTGACTAATTTTACCGACATATTTTAAACAAACAGTCTCTAATATTTTAATACGTATGTGCCTGGACTTGTTTTTAACTTTGCATTCTGCACTTTTGTACTGCCATTAATCCCCCTCACCTGACCTTGCTGCACAATACTCCCCGCTGCATTCCTTGCCCTGGTCCACCGCGGCTGTGTGCCGTTTGAGTGGAGGGCGTTTAAGGAAGCAGCGGACCCAATCCCAAGGCACTTCCGGCTGAGGAGAGGGCAGAGCTACGTTCCAGCGCACTCCCCTATTTCAGTCCGATGTGCCAGCGGGCGCGCCAAAGGCGCGACTAAGGCAAGCCCGTCTGCGCCCGTCCGCACCTGGATGGGCCCAGGGGCCAGGACCTCTGCTTCCCATGTACTAGCCCCGAGTACTGTTCTGCGCTACACTAGAAACACACTTCTAACTATCTTCCAATTGGTAGCAACTGACAATACATCCTGTACAAAAGCTCGTCCAGGGCACACTGAGGGTTCTTTCACTTGCTTAGGCTGCCGATGGGGCAGCACAACACAACCAGGCCGGTCGGTCAAAGAGGTGGATCAGTGTAAACTGACCTGCGTTTATTTTAATGCCAGGTCGGTACCAAAATACTCCCTCGAAATCTGGGATATTCTCCATGAGAGGAACCCCGACCTTGCCTTCATAACAGAAACCTGGTTGGATGATAACAACTCTCCAGATATCTCTAATGCCCTACCCCCAAACTATAACATTTTAAAACAAGATAGACATGGTCGTAAGGGAGGGGGGACAGCCATTGTGTTTAAAGATTGCTTGACCTGCCTGCATATCCAGGTGGCACAACTGGGAGAGCATGAAATACTACCATTTCAGCTATCCAAAGATGGCCACACAATACTTGCTGGAGCAGTCATCTATAATTCTTCCGGATACCAAGGGGAACTAAGTTCTAGACTACTCACTCAACTTCTTCCTGTCTGTCTAGTAATTAAGGACTTTAACGTCCACTTTGAGGAAACAGACAATCCTGCAGTTACACACTTAGAAAATTACATGCAAATTCTCCAACTCAAGCAGTGGGTCAAGTGACCAACACATATAGCTGGGCATACATTAGACTTACTCTTTGCTAACATTGAATCCATACTTATACAGGAGATACAACCTTTATCCTGGACAGATTATTCCCTTATATCCTTTACATTTAGCCTTCCGGTAAAAACAGTAAAACTCGGAACCCCCTCGTATGTGGGCAATAGAGCCTGGAGACTAATCAACCAGGCCTCCTTCCAGGCATACTTCAGCCCCAAGAATATGAAGGCACTAAATTCTCTCCCAGTAAACTTGGGAGCAGTCATCCTCGAAACTGAAATTACAAAAGCCCTGGACATATGTTCCCCTCTTGGTAAAACACAAAAAGACAAATAGACCCCACTCTGAGAAATGGTTTACAACAGACTTGAGGGCACTTAAAAGAAAATGTAAGAAAATTGAACATCAATGGAGAATGTCAAAACTGGAACCTGACAGGATAAGGTATAAGTCTGAGCTTAGGGCTTACAACAATGCCACCAGAAAGGCCAAGAAGACCTATTACGCGCAAAGGATTAACGAGAATTGCAATTCAGCAAAAGAATTGTACAAAGTAGTAAGAGAATTTAGCAAACCTGGAAGTATGTCCCAAAAACTGCCTCCCTCAGAAGAGGCTTGTGAGGAAATCAGTAGATTTTTTCCCGATAAAATCAGTAAAACCTACTCCTCCTTTAATGCAACCACTAGGGCAAATTTAACCAACCGGGAGTACCAAACTCTCCACCCAAGTGCTACATCCAGTATGGGTAATTTCTCACCACTAACAGAGGATGGGGTTCAAAAAGCAATGGGGGAAATGAAAGCAGGATCCCCTTTAGAACCCTGCCCTAACTTTATTTTTGCCCGGATCACAGCAGTGCTATGCCCTTAAGTCACTCAGCTACTCAACCATTCTCTTAATTCGGCCACCTTCCCTGAGGTCTGGAAGCAAGCAATTGTGACTCCCCTGCTGAAGAAAGCAGGGACAGACGTGGACAATCCTGAAAATTATCGGCCTATTTCTCAGCTCCCATACCGTTCCAAAGTTTTGGAGAAACTGGTGAACAGACAATTAACCAACTATCTAGAGTCCAATGATCTATTAGACCCCACACAAACCGGCTTTAGAGCCACCAACAGCACGGAGGCAACACTTTTGGCCGTCTTAGATAACATCAAATCACTGACCGACCAGGGGGGAGCGGTAGCTCTAATATTGTTGGACCTGTCGGCAGCATTCGACATGGTCTCACATAATCGATTGCTGGAAATCCTGTATGAAAAATGAATTCATGCCAAAGCCTTACAGTGGTTCAGCTCGTTTCTGAGTAACCAAACCCAGACAGTAAAACTGGACCAACTCTTCTCTAAACCCAGTGCCATCAGCTATGGCGTGCCACAGGGAGCATCTCTGAGCCCCACACTTTTCAACGCATATGTGTCATCTCTAGTGGAAATTAGCAAAAAATGGGGTCTCAGCATTTGCTCCTATACGGATGATACCCAGCTGATGGTAGCGCTTGAGGAAAGGTATGATGACACCAAAGTAAAATTGAAAAATTGCCTCACAGAGATGGCGCAATGGATGTCAGATCATTGCCTAAAGTTAAACGCAGGGAAATCGGAAATCCTGCTCTTTGGGGGAGCTAACTTGATTTGGGATGCCACCTGGTGGCCACAAACCCTGGGAGACGCCCCAGCACCCAAGCAATGTGCAAAAAACCTAGGCATCCTCATCGACAACACCCTTTCCATGAAGGACCATGTGCTGGCCCTATGTGGTAGGGGCTTTGGAACTTTAAAAATGCTAAGGAGACTCTGGGCCCGATTCACAGAACTAACTTAAGACAAAATCCTAAACTTACTACTTTTGGTATTCACAGAAGTTAGGATTTTGTCTTAAGTTTGTCTTAAGACAAACGTAAGACAGACTTAAGACAAAATCCTAATTTAAGTCATTCTTAAGTTTGTCTTAAGACAAACTTAAGAAAAAATCCTAACTTCTGTGAATACGAAAAGTAGTAAGTTTAGGATTTTGTCTTAAATTAGTTCTGTGAATCAGACCCTCCTTCCCTGGATCCCATTGGAATGTAGAGAAATAGTCAAACAGGCCCTGCTTATTAGCCAACTGGATTATGGCAATGCCCTGTTCGTAGGCATGGCAGACTACCTCTTTTCACGCCTACAAGTACTGCAAAACACTGCAGCAAAACTGGTATGCCATAAAGGCAGACTGGCTTCAGCATCCTTGTGCATGAAACAACTCCACTGGCTACCCATGCGACAGAGGGCAGTGTTTAAGCTACTTAGTCATGCACATAAGGCACTACACCGTAGCGGACCAGGAATCTTACAGAACAAAATTGAATTTTATGCCCCCATGAGGTGCCTGCGGTCACTTCATCGAGCACAAGCTAGGGTAAAGCGCATAAAGAAAGTGAGGACAGGTGGACGTTCATTATCATACCTGGCAGCCGAAAAGTGGACTGAACTACCTCTAGATCTACGCCTTACAACAGATTATCTGGTTTTAAGGAAAAAATTTAAACCCATCTATTTCCTAGATCCTAGTCCCATTACTCTTGCCAATAACTATACAATAACGAATTCCTGCTACCCAGCGCCGTGATATCCTTCGGGATGATTGTTAGCGCTCTATAAATAAATAAATAAATAAACAGAACCCTGCTGTCAAACTCATTCTGTATCTCCCCAAATTGGCTTACATCAATCACTTCAGAAACCTCTATTGGCTCCCCATCCAGAAGAGATGTCAGTTCAAGATCCTCATGTACGCCTACAAAGCTCTACATGACCAAGGACAGTCCTACATCAACCATCGAATGAACTTCCATCTGCCTGCAAGACTCCTGTGCTCCTTCCCACTCGCCTTTCGAACCCCCGCATCCATTGCAGCTGCTCCTTCTCCTACATCGATGCCAAGACCTGGAATGTCCTGCCCCTCCACCTCTGGACAGCCCCCTCCCTGGTGGACTCAGAAAGAGACTCTAAACCTGCCTCTTTGACGGAAACATGTCACCCTCAGTGCCCAGATACCCCTAGGGGTGACAGTACTGTGCTTTACAAATACTGATTGATTGAGCTCCAGTCATGACATGGGCAGGAAAGGGTCCCACTGGGAGTGAGATTTAACAGAAAGGTCAAGAAGGGTAATATAGTACGCAGAGAGCAGGCTTAAATTCAGCAGACACATTGAGGATGGTTCAAGATTGCAACCCTTTGCAAAGGATGACACATTTATTTCAAAACAAAGACACTTTGCTTACAGGAAATTAAGAGAAAGGGAATTGCAAACTTCGGCAGAAGGCTCAACGGACCTAGCAACACACACTGGTTCAACAACATTTTCATCTCTTCTCCAGCCTCTTACTATTTTTTGCTGATTCTGTCTGTAGTTTCCTGTAAATAAAAGAATGCTGGAACTCTTTTGGTTCCCACTGTACATAGTAGGCCAAGGCTGACAGGACGAGATGGGGGATCTGAAGCTTCTACACACTGAAAGCGCTCTTCCAGAGAGTTTGCCATTGCCAAGCAAACTGCTCGTGTGTGCCACATGTGTTGCAGTTGAAGTGCAGAATTAATGCTGGTGCCGTCGGAGTCTCACTGCAATGCCAATCTGTACAAAATGCTTAAAGATAAAGAAAGCGTCATTGAAAGTCTACATGTCGGTGGCTTAGAACTGAATGAAACGGCTGCAAATAAAAGGTATTACGACATTACGCAAATTAATGTCATATGCTATAAGGAGTAAGAACGCTAAAGTCGGATGCACGCAGGTTACAAAAGCAGTACGCAGCCATAGTTCAGTACAAGTCAAACTGAAATTCGTGTGCTATGAAACAGAGGGTTAAAGCAGGTGTTTGTGAAGAAACATTGAAGCAAAATGCCAACCAAATATCATAACGTTAGCAACTTTCATGGACTAGAATAAAACAAGGTTTATCTACTTACTGAAACCATTAACAAATCATTGTGCCTCAACATACTGCGGAACAGTCCCAGAAGGAGGGTTGTGGCGGTTGTGCTTGCACCACCACCACAACCGCCACCAAAGCTGCCACATAGGGGCCTAGAACAACTCCTTAGATATCCATAAGATAAGGAGCTCTGATGGAGAGCCAGGGCGAGATCCCAGCTCCAAAAGTCATGAAGCCTGACCCTCAAGCCAGCAAATCACGAGGTGCTAGAGAAACTCTGTCTGATCAAGTTCCACAGGAAGCGCATGAGAGACCACTTCTGTCCACTAACGTACATACAGCTGCTGCAGACTTAAAACTGCCAACTGCATTTTATATTGCCAAAAAACATAATATTGGGAGGGGTTAGGAGAAGGGTTGGGGGGTTTGTTTGTTTTGTTATCTCTCAGTCTTCTTTTAACTGTAGGTGAATTGTTCTTAAGGTGGAAGTCACTGCATAAATTTGTTACAATGGAGGCTCCAGTGCCCAGTCTTCGGGCTGTGAATGTGATGATTATGAATATCGCCTTGCCGGTCTTGAGATGTAGGCACGAAGCTTTGTACTTTGCGCTTGTATTCCACAAAATAATAATGATTGATTCTAAAAAACACAATTTTGACAATAGAAGGACAGTATGAATAGAGACTTTTGAGGATTTTATAGGTGAATTGATGCAAAAGATTATAAAAATATTATAAATTAGCTTAGAACATGGCTGGTGAAGGAGTGAAAGAAGCCATGAAAAGGATACCACAAGAAGATGAGTGACATACGATCAAATCAAAATAGCCTGTCAAATGTCTAATTTAATCCATTGCCAAATGTGGATTATGAAAGATACATATTCAGCCAAGAATGCCAGAGACCAGGTGAAAAGATTGATGAGTTTGTTGAGAGACCGGATGTTCTTGTGAAACACTGTAAAGTCAATGGGTGATATTCTCAAGAACGTGTGATAGTTACCGCAAAATTAGCTTAACGCAACTCTTGACATCACAGTCTATCGCGGGAAAATAACGCTGTGTTAACATAGCATTCACAAGACGGCGGTTTCAAGCAATAGGCCCACGATAACGCGTCAAATGTCCGCAATCAATGCAACGCGATGCCGCAAAAATGCAAAGCACTAACGCAAAAAAAGTTGCGATGAGGCCAATTGAGATACAAAAATCAGCGAAAACGACAGGCATAGAATTCACACACGTCAGGCGGGAAAAATCACCATAAAAGTAGAAAAAAAATAGACAAACAAAAGCCAAACAGCAGCGAAGCGCAATTGATGTTGCCGGAGCAAGCCCCCCGGAGGACCAGCCTGGGACCTCAGGGTCGGGGAAGGGCAAGGAGAAGAAGAGTATGAAGAAGCGGTTCAGCCGGCAGGAAAACAGGATCCTGATAACGGAGGTGGTAAAACACCATCAACAACTGTTCGTCACCTCCACTGTATCATTGGCAACAAAATATGAACTATGGCAGTCCATCGCGGACAAGGTGAATTCAGACGGAGTGCTGAAGAGGACAATGGAAGAGGTCAAGAGGCGCTGGAATGATGTAAAGCGCAAAATCAAGCTGAAACTCGCCAACAACCGGAAGGCAGCAATGCAGACTGGAGGTGGGAGTCCAGTGCCACAGGAGACCAATGTACCCAAGTATGCAACATCTCAAAAGCACAGAAGTCAAAGGCACACCACATTAAAGGGATAAGGGGCATCCAAATCAGAGCCGCAGGGGTGACTCCCCGAAATGCAGCACACACACACATAACATGCAAAGCACATCAACATTGACAACATTGTGGTACAAACCGCAACACGTCCACAACAGAACACAGGACACAACTAGTGCCGCTTGTGTGTAGTAACTGGCCAATCACATTCGGCATTGCAGGGAAATGTGAGTTGATAATGTACAAGTACAAACACACATCAGCATTGTTGTCGAAATGTACACTGTCCCCCATCAAATAGGCAGCTCCTCCAAAACAGTCAAAATGTACACAGTCATGCAGTCTGTATGGAAACATGTACAATGCGACAACATACAAGTGAACAAATGGTTAAACTGCATCTCCCCTTCACATTGCAAAGTGAAATCCAACACCTCCTGCAGAGCAACCCGAATCTCTCTTCTCTGATGACAAGGAGTACCACCACAGCACCGACTCCGACACCCTCCAACAGCTCGTGGAGAGCCTTCGCACCCCATCTCCGCAAGCAGGGCAGGAGCAGGGCAGACTAGCTGCCACGAGGAGACCCAACCCCTGCACAGACCACGCAGCAGGCAGCACCCACCACCACAGCTGCCTCCCAGGTCCCCCACGAAGTACACATGGCCTTCCAACGCCGTGTGTTGGTTGCCAGAAGAAGCTGGCTGAACAGGTGCAGGTGGGGTTCAACCGCATGGCAGCCAAACTAGAAGCCAAATGTGGGTGTCTAAGTCCCATCAGGGACCACTCACAGCCTCTAATGGACACCCACACTCTGCTCCATGCTCTCCAATGGACCATGGCTGACATCGCTGGAGCCCGACTCAGAGAACAACTGTCCAGTCAGAGTGGCTCTAGAGATGTCACACAGGAGTTGGGATACATGCGGAGGTTAATGGAGGCCATGGAGTGGACGCAGGTGGAAAGTGCGGCTGCCACGGCTGCACAACAGCGAGAGGTAGCTGGGTTCCTCAATGACCTCAGGACCATCCTCATGGCATTGATGCCACAAGGCCTGGCGCTGATGCATGCTGCTGCTACCACTACATCCACCTCTCCGCCCCCTGAAGTGTCAGGTGCAGGTGGGGTTCAACCGCATGGCAGCCAAACTAGAAGTGCATCAGACATTCCACTTCCAGCCACTGATGTGTCACTGCTACACAGTGCTGGAGACAGAACACCACCCACACGTGAGACACATGAAACAGCAGTGGACGAAGATGCAGATAAACCTGCCTTCGTGGTACGAAGGACGCAGTAGCATGCGTGGTTCTGCCCTCTGCATCATCACCGTTCCAGTGTTCCCCGATAAACTCTGCGACACTCACCTTGGACTTCGACATGGACTGCCATATTCTGTTTGATCATCAATGCACAGCAATCAGACTCCGGACTGAACTTTTCCTCATCTTTGGACTTGTCATTCCCTGAAAAACTCTGGCTGGACCTCGACGGGCCAACATTGTAAAGTGAGGTTTGCATGGCCCTGTACTGCTACAGCTGCAGCACTCCACTGAATGTGCATTAAGCATTCATAATCACACAGATGTGTCATGTCTATGATCTTTCATGTGTGGAAGTATGGATTAATGTAGGGTCATAGATTCTCCCTTATGTCCATGTTGGTCATGACGTTGTACTTGGGTCACAGGGTGACACATTGGCAAGTGCGGTCCGGCTGGTGCCAACACAACACCAGAGACAGACGCATTAGTTACTTCCTTGTCCAGCCCAGTACAGAACCACGTACAGAGCCCCGGGGTCATTTTTCAAACGCTCACACTGGACTGGCATACGCCAGGCCAGCCCACTCAGCTTACGCTCACAGGGGGGGGGACAATGCTACATGTCCCAGGTCTACCCTGTCTTGTTCTGCAGATCACAGGTCTAGCTGTCAGCATGCCACAGACACTCCCTCACGGCTGGTTTACACCCACACCACATCCATCCATCACACGCGTCACAGAACATGTGACCCTGCCAATAAAATGGGCCAGGTGCACATGCTAGATGCCATTTCCACTGTCTCTCTGGGTGTTCCGTGCGGTTCTCGTTTATGCATGAGGGCCTAGGCCCTGCAACGTCACATTCCCCACGGCCGGAGGTGACATGATGATGTCCGCACCACGATAATCATGGAGGGTCCATGACTTTTGGGGCCCAGACTGGTGGCACTGGATACACTGCGTACAGCACAGGCACACCGCCACGGGACAGTGACTTTCAGCGCCCTAGGTAGGGGCACCTTAAGTTCTGAGCAGGTTTGCAGCCTGCGATGAAGCCCCGTCCTGGCAGTCCAGACTGGTAACAATTGTTGTGAGCCTTGCTGGAGAGCAGTGTAGGCCTGAGCCAGAGGGGAGTGCGAGCCTACCGCCACGTGGCGTTGCCTCACGGGTCACAAAGTTAGTGGCACCTCAAGGGCTGAGCGGGTGCGCAGCATGCGATGATGCCGTGTGCGCCGGTATGTCCCCTGCCATAGCGAAGTGTGAGACCTGGTGGTCCGCGGAGCGAGACTGCATGATGTGGAGAGTGCCATTTTCGCGGGATCCGGCTTGGGGCTTGCACCGGCATGTGGTGGGCCCTCTTTGCGACACGTCAGTGGCTCAAGGTAAGCAGTGAGGCCTGGGTACGCAGGGGCGGGCATGCACCACTGGGCGGCGGGAGGCGCTGGGGTGCAGCTGCCTGCCTGCACAGGGGCGGGCATGCACCTCTGGGCGGCGGGAGGGGCTGGGGTGCAGCTACCTGGGTGCGCATGGATGGACAAGTGATGATGACATGTTCAATTGTATGACTGTGCCATTCATGTATCTGTTGCCCTCTGTGCTACACTTCCAGTAACTCTAAAAATCACCTCTTCTCCTTTATACTGTGAAGATCTGACAGCCATTGGGAGTCCCCCCTAACCTCCTCCGCGCACCACCTTCCTCCTGCTGCATGCATGATGTGTCTTCCATGGATGCCAGCCTTGCAGTGCTGCTGCTATCTAAAGCTGTCTATAAGCCTCTAGGATCAGGTCAACATTATAGAAATACTTTCACTAAAAAGAAATTGTTATAAAAATATCAGCTGCGGGAATTGTGAAAGGAGAAACTAGGTTAGGGATGAATCAGGTCCTTAACAATGTTCAATTTGCCAATGTTCTGAGCAGGTTCAAAAGAATCCGATCATGGGAAGAGTCAGCCAAGCCCTGGTAGCTCACGGTTATTCTTACACCCTATAACCATTTCAAAGAGGATCCATATTAACAAGGATGAGGCGCACAGTGTTTTCAGTGTCGCTGGAGGGAGGTGGTGATGCAGAAAGAGGAGGATTTAAAATTGCCAACTGCTGGTAAATGTATACTTTAATATTGATTATTTTTCTATATGCAGAATTATTTACAATACTTAATATTAAAATAAGAAAACCAACAATTTACATATATTAAAACAGTCTCACCCTACAATGAGACACTTTTTCCCCAGTTTCTCAAGCCGTGCTCTCCATCACTTTCCATCTGTCAAAGCACTGCCATAGCATGGAAACAAGTATAAATATAATATGTTAAGAAGAAAGGATATTAAAATGTACGAATGTAAAGTTGGAAAAATAGGAAATCAAGTCAAAGATGCATCCTTGAAAAGTGGACATTCGTTGAACATGTTCACGACACCCTAAAAGTCGACCAACAGAGTTCGTTGGATGCTCTGCGCGATGAGCCGCAGAAGCGCCTCAAACTAAACCCTCAGAACCACAACCTGGGACTCATTATTTCTTATGAAAAAGCAGTTCTTTTTTATTCAAACTTCATAATGAGAAAATCAAATGTATTCGGAATTTGATCCCCAATCAATATCTTGCAAGATCCTTTTATGTTTCATCACATCTAATGTAATGTTTCCACGTCCCGAAGCATTTAAGACTGTGCAGCCTTAGTTAGGTGGAAATGCATCATTTTTTTAACACAATTTTATTAAGTTGTTCAGATTCATATGCATATTGTACATAATTGAACTTTTTTTAACGTTTTTTATAATATATATATATATATATATATATATATATATATATATATATATATATATATATATATACATATATATATATATATATATATATATATATATATATATCTATACTACTATTATAAAGAGAGAACACAAACCTTTGAGCCAGGTAAACTACAAAAGTAATGCACCAATCACTATACCCAATACACCATTTGAAAGGGGAGATGTGGCAGAAGGACATAGGCTATAGATATGTACACCATATACATTAAAAAAGCAAAAACGCCAAAAGTGGTAAAGTAGTCCCTTGGGGGCGTGGTCGTGGGCGTCTCAAACAACAAGGGCCATGCCAAGTGCAAATAACAAACATAAGCCAAGCCACTTCACAACACACTTACATATGCACACATAGAACGGAAATGCGCTTTCACTGAATTTAGAACGCACAATATGCAGACAGAGCAGAAATGCACTTTCAATGAATTTCTAACAAACATTTGCATATCCCAACACATACAGCGGAAATGCGCTTTCAATGAATTTAAATTCACACATACAGCGCGGTAACACCAATATACAAAAACAGCAGAGGTGCGCGCTATAAGAAATATACACACATTTATTGCAGTTACCCAGACAACATTGAGGCCTTCGCATTAAAAACTGGGTGGGCCTTCCATCGACGAGGAGTGTCAAATGACGCCACACAGGGGGCAGGATTAATCGCATACTACACCAATCACAACGCACTAAAGAAAACACACACACGACTTACCAAAAAAAAAAGTCTTTAACCATTGGCCATTGACCAACGACGTCACAAGGGGGTAAACACAAACAAAAAAAGCCGACATTTCCTAACGGAGAAACGCAATAGACTGCGCATTCACAAGACTTTCCTCACATCTTGCGGACAAGATAAAACGCTTACAATAAGACATACGAATAACGAAAATAACACAACTGCCCATAATCACTCGAACACTGCCAGGACTTCACCACACAATTGATAAAACAAAAGGGAAACTTCTTTGAAGGGATACAAAAACGAACACAAGGAAAGAGCCTTCGAAAGAAAAAAAAACATTTAATAGGTGACACGACACTTTCCTCACATCTTGCGGACAACATAAAACGCGGAAAACCATACATACAAATTAAAAAAATAACACAAGTGGGCCAAATCAGTTGAACAGGGCCAGGACTTGCACAGACAACTCTCCTGCGGGGCGGGCGGGGGCCCTGAAGCAGCCTTTTGCTCCCGGACAACGTCGGGACGGGCTGCTAGTACTACTATTATAAAGAGAGAACACAAACCTTTGAGCCAGGTAAACTACAAAAGTAATGCACCAATCACTATACCCAATACACCATTTGAAAGGGGAGATGTGGCAGAAGGACATAGGCTATAGATATGTACACCATATACATTAAAAAAGCAAAAACGCCAAAAGTGGTAAAGTAGTCCCTTGGGGGCGTGGTCGTGGGCGTCTCAAACAACAAGGGCCATGCCAAGTGCAAATAACAAACATAGGCCAAGCCACTTCACAACACACTTACATATGCACACATAGAACGGAAATGCGCTTTCACTGAATTTAGAACGCACAATATGCAGACAGAGCAGAAATGCACTTTCAATGAATTTCTAACAAACATTTGCATATCCCAACACATACAGCGGAAATGCGCTTTCAATTAATTTAAATTCACACATACAGCGCGGTAACACCAATATACAAAAACAGCAGAGGTGCGCGCTATAAGAAATATACACACATTTATTGCAGTTACCCAGACAACATTGAGGCCTTCGCATTAAAAACTGGGTGGGCCTTCCATCGACGAGGAGTGTCAAATGACGCCACACAGGGGGCAGGATTAATCGCATACTACACCAATCACAACGCACTAAAGAAAACACACACACGACTTACCAAAAAAAAAAGTCTTTAACCATTGGCCATTGACCAACGACGTCACAAGGGGGTAAACACAAACAAAAAAAGCTGACATTTCCTAACGGAGAAACGCAATAGACTGCGCATTCACAAGACTTTCCTCACATCTTGCGGACAAGATAAAACGCTTACAATAAGACATACGAATAACGAAAATAACACAACTGCCCATAATCACTCGAGCACTGCCAGGACTTCACCACACAATTGATAAAACAAAAGGGAAACTTCTTTGAAGGGATACAAAAACGAACACAAGGAAAGAGCCTTCGAAAGAAAAAAAAACATTTAATAGGTGACACAACACTTTCCTCACATCTTGCGGACAACATAAAACGCGGAAAACCATACATACAAATTAAAAAAATAACACAAGTGGGCCAAATCAGTTGAACAGGGCCAGGACTTGCACAGACAACTCTTCTGCGGGGCGGGCGGGGGCCCTGAAGCAGCCTTTTGCTCCCGGACAACGTCGGGACGGGCTGCTAGTATATATATATATATAAATTCTTAGTTCTGTACACTCCCAGCATTTTCAGGATTATCAGTATCTAATTATAATACACATCTACCTTATAATACGGTCTACCTTGCACAAAAACTCACGCTGTCAGGAGGAAACAGAGGCACCAGGAGCAAAGACAATCTTCTTCTGCAACCAGCTCGTTTTCGTAAGAAAAAAACGTATGACCGAGCGTTCTCTGGGGCAGCACCACAAATTTGGAACGCTCTCCCCCCTAGGATTAGAAGAATTCCATCCACCACAGCATTCAAAAAAGAAGTGAAATTGTTCTATATGGGAAAATTTCTACAATGAGTCCTGACATCATTAACTCTGGATATAATCTCTCCATATTTGTTCCATTCACACACCAGCATCTCTCTTCATTGTTTGGAGAGGGCACATTTGTAACATACATGGTTGGGTGATTTAATTGCGCTTCAGATATATCTGTTATACGCTTTCCCGAAATGTACTGTTGTAAAGAGTTTGTTAGTTTTCTGCAATCTATGGTTTTTTATGGTTCTATTATTGAGACATCTCTGTAAAGCGCTCTGATACCCCTTACAGGGTCATGTTCGCGCTATAAAAAACACGAAATAAATAAATACATAAATCCAAGGTAGTCATGCATTTACAAAAAAATGTTCGAATCCCTAGACCTAAATGTGTTTTTCTATTAGTGTGTACCCTCCCACAAGATCCCGTCCTCAATGCATCCCACCCCACAAACCTGTTCCCCCAAAAGAACTTTGCAGCTGTGATTTAAGCACCCCTGTGCAGGTGTATAGTGTTACGTGGTAGGTACGTCCGATACCGGAGGGAAGGATAAGGGGAGATGAGGGGAAAGGGGGGGGAGTGGGGGAGAGGATACAAATATATATTACAGAGTCACTGTATTAGTGGGAATCAGGCATAATCTATATGGTCATTCAATGCATCACCCGGATCGACCAACAACTCTTCCGTTTCCGCTTTGTATTTGTTCTACCAGTTGCGCCCAATCTAGAGAGATCGGGGCTTATTTACAAGGCCCTTGCGCCACTGTTGCGCCATTTTTACAATGGGAAAAGTGACGCAAAAGTGGCGCAAGGGCCTTGTAAATCTGCCCCATCGTTTTTTTCCTCAACCCTCTGTATTTCTCAAGTTGAAGAGCTTCTCCCTCAGCCACAGCCTATCGAAGAACTTCCTCCCTCCACTTGCCTTCTTGTGGTGCTGTGCGGGATTTCCAGCGCTGCGTGATCAATCTTTTAGCAAGCATCAGGGCTAGCCCTGCAAAACGGCGCAGTAACGTCGCCTTTTTGGGGAGAGGGAACAGGCCCAGAAGACAGGCCTCTACAGTAGCTCAGAGGGAGCGCTCTGTAAGCAGGAAGAGGGTCCGTGTGACCTCCGACCAAAACTTTCTCAATGTAGGACAGGTCCATAACAAGTGAATAAAGTCAGCACTGTGATCATCTTGGACAGTCAGAAGAGGCTGTGGGGTCCATTTCCTGTATTGCCATCGGAGTGAGGTAAGGCCTGTGTAATATAAATACCTGTATTGTTTTCAGCCACAAATTGTGGGAAACCCACCTTGGGTGTTCTAGAACCAAGGCCCATTCTCTATCCTCTAATTCTCTCATTGGCACTGCTTCCCATTTTTGCCAAAGAGGCAACAGTGGAGTACTCAGGGGTTCCCTCAGCCCTCGGTGTAACCATCTAACAAGGTGGCATCCATGTCCCATTATGTGAAGGGTCTTCAACAATTGAAAGGTAGGGGGTACCCTCAAGTACACCAACCAATATCTCTGAATGAATTGTGTAATTGCTGCGTGTGTAAGAAACAAGTTGGCTGGTACTGCATTAGTGCGCACAAATTCGTCATGAGATATTAGGTTACCATCTCAAAATAGGTCTCCGGCCGTCTCCGTACTGGCTTGTATCCAACTCCTTAGCCCAGCATTAGACAATATTACATGTTTGGTGGGTAGGCCAGAGAGGGGGATATTTGGGGCATATGGGGTAGGTACTTTTGTATATTTTAGCACTTGTTTCCAAGAATGTATTACTATATGCAGGAGAAAGGGAGGATCTCGCATCTTGTCAACACCTGGACATAACAGTGCTTGTAGAGTTCCGCACCCAAAAAGATCAGGAGAATATCCTATTTCAAATAAATTATGGCCCGCCAACCAATATGCCAGCCATTGTAGTTGCACTACTAGGCAATAGGCCTTAAAATCGCAGCACCCATACCTCCTGCTGTGCTCGAAAGCTGCATCTTGGCCAATTCTATCCTATGAGGATCCATCCCCAAAAGTAAAGATGATAGTAAGGTATCTAGGGGCATATGTATCATAGGATATATTTGTGATTCTCAAATAGCGATTTTAAGAGAATCGCTATTTGACAATCGCAAAATGCAATATATGTGGGATTTACTAATGATTTTGCGAATCCCACATATTCCTTATTTGCGAATTGCAAATTGAGATTCGCAGATAAGGAATAACTTCCCATTCATTCCTATGGGCTAGGAGGCCCATAGGAATGAATGGGAAGGCATTCTCAATTTGAGATTAGCAATTAGTGAATCGCAAATTGAGAATGCAATTTCAAGGGTGCCAGAGTGTCAAACGGACACCCTGTTGCACCCCTGAATTGTGTATGTGTGCCCATGTGGCACACATACATGCCCTAAGGGCATGTATGTGCGCCACATGGCACTTTAAAAAATGCAAAATAATGCATTTTTAAGTGAAATCACAATTTACCACCAACTTGAAGTTTGTGGTAATTTGCGATTCCTTAAGGCCAAATTGCACTTTCTTTTATGCTTCTTACATTGCATTTAAGGAATTGCAATTTGCGATTTCTTAAATCTAATGGCAAAATAGGTAATCGCAACATTTGTGATTCTTTATTTTGCAAGGGGGTTTTTGTGTGATACATTGCACACTGATAATTTGCGATTGCAAACGCTGAAATTCTGCTCAATTCAGCGTTTGTGATCGCAAATTGGCTTCAAACATATGGCCCCTAGTGTTTTAAAAGTCCATGCCGGCAGGATAACAGGAAGGTTTACGAAGTGATATAGGAGTCTAGGCAGCATGACCATTTTAGACACAGCCAACAGGCCAGCCACTGTTAATGGCAAGGTATTCCAAAACGAAATTTGAGAACGGAGCGAATTAATGGGTCTAACCATATTCCCATCTATTGTGTCCGCAACTGGTCCTGTAAATGTCTATTCGTAGATATTTAAGGTTGTGGGTTCCAATTTAAACTGCATCTGGCCAAATTGCACATAGGGTCTGTTATAAGTATCTTAAAAGGAGTACGCCACCGATTTGGAGGCGTTAAGAAACAAGACGGATATTTCCCCAAACCGTGAAAGCACGGCAGCTATAGGTTGCATATCCTTGTTCAAATCTTTAAAATATAGCAACATGTCATCTGTGTACAGTGATATGGAATGGATTGTCTCACCCATTGGGATACCGTATGGAACCATAATGTGAGGGAGATGTTGTGCAAGGGGCTCTAATGCTACTACGAACAAGAAAGGCGACAGGGGGCATCCATGACGTGTTCTACGATATACATGATATGTGGGCAAGATAGTTGTCCCCATCTTGGCACAGGCTGTAGGGTTGGTATAGAGCAATTGTACCCACTTGCAGTATTCTGGGGGTATTCCAAATGTGGCCAGTACGGACAGCATATAAGGCTAACTCAGGGTTTCAAAAGCTTGGCGTACATCCAGGGATTAACATCCTGCTGTCGGCTCTGACGCCAAAGGCTGCATGCATCAAGGCATACAGCTGGCAAATATTTAGTGAGGTACTGCATTTGGGTATAAACCCACATTGATCCGTGTGTATTAATTTAGGGAGTAAGGGGAGAAGCTGTGAGGCCAAGATTTTACTAAGCATTTTACATTTGGTATTAAGGATTGATAGGGGCCTTTGGGACTTGAGATTGGTCGGGCCTTATCAGGTTTCAATAGGGAGGTGACTAATGCATCTCTAGTAGTAGGAGGTAGTGAGCCCTCAATGAATGAGGTGGTATAAAGTTGTACCAATTTGGGAACCAATGAAGCTGTAAAAGTGGAGTAAAATTCAATAGTGATCCCATCTGGACCCGGTGTCTTATTACGGGCTAATGCCTTTATCGCAGCACGGATTTCTGCTGTGGTAATCGGAGCTGCCAATGCCTTGGCGGTTGTATTTGAACTAGTGGGGAGTTTGATATCTCTCAGGAAGCCAGCAGTTGCTTCTGTCACGTCTAGGGAGGGAGCAGTATAAAGATTTGTGTAATGTTCCTGAAAGGTTTTATTTATTTCAGCTTGAGAAATGATCAATGTACGCTGGGCTTTATATATCGCTAGTGTGGGGGTTGTTTAGGGTTTGAGCAAATGTGCTAATAATGTGTTAGCTCTGTCTGCTTCGGCGTGCATGCGAAGTGTGTATGCGTTCAAGTTGGTCATCCGTAATCGTTCTAACAATTCTGCATATTTTATCCTGGCTTTATGTAGATTTTCTGTTTTGTTCACATCTATCTGGGCTGCCACTTCCAACGCCTGCAAAGTATCTTCTAATTCGGTTATGTTGCTAACTATCTCCTTCCTGAATACCACTAAGGACCCCATGGAGATTCCCTGTATCTTTATTTTAAAAGCCTCACATTCTAAGGATCTTCTTGTGGCGGTGCCTTCATTTTCCTCAAAGTATGTGTTGATAGGTGTGGCTAATGTGGTGCAGAACATTCGATCTTCTAACTGTAAAGGTTGCAACCGCCACATTGGGATAGGTACTGGGGAAAGGCTCCAATTCAGCATTAATTCTATGGGATTATGATCCGATATAGTTTTGCCAAGAAAGGTATTCTGTTTAATGATCGGGAATAAGTCAGGGGTACAATGGAAGTGGTCTGAGCGAGTGTGTAAATTGTGCGGGTGGGAGTAAAAAGAATATTCCTGCATGTTAACATGCTGGTACCTCCAAACATAGAAAAGATTCCATCCCTCTGCCCATAGGGTCAAAGCATTAGCCTGTAAGTGTGCGTGAGTGTTTGACAAAGGGGAGGAGGGAGAAGGGGGGGAGGGGGAGTGAGAGCGGTCTAGAAATACATCAAACACTGAGGTTAAAGTCCCCACCTAATATCCACAGGCATTGAGACCAGTCTGAGAGCGCCCGGATACCTGTGATAAAAAAGCTTCTTCGTCCACATTTGGAGCGTAAATGGAACCCAACACCACCTGTTTACCATCCAAGGCCCCCGTTTAAACTCATATCTGCGCTGTTCATCTATCTTACTCTCACTGAAGGAGAAGGGGATTCACGCCCGTATCCAGATTGCAGCCCCCTTGTAGAAGGCGGAATACGCTGTTGCATAAAATTGATCGCCTCCAGTGTCTCTGTAACTTTATAGCTTATGATGGCATTAGATGCATCTCTTGGAGATACACTATTTGGGCTTTATGGCGATGCAGTTGTGCCGCTATTCTATGCCGTTTGTGAGTCAATCCCATTCCCAGAACATTCCAGGATATAATAGTATAAGAGTTGGTAATCAACATCATCAGGACACAGTTATAAAAAACCAACCCAACCCACCCCGCCGCCCCAGACCCTGCCCCCATATCAATATCGGACTGTGCAGCGACAATATAAACAATGCAACATTATCCCAATACTGTGACCAACTATCTAAGTTCGATTGACCAAACTGTGTAACGAAAGTCAACATAGTACACTTTAAACAGTTGCTGTCACCTGCGGGGGAGGATGCATAGGCAATTCAAAACTAATACAATACTCAATTCATGGGAGTGCCCAGGATAGGCCGGGCCACGGGACTTTGCCAAACCATCCCTTTCCCTGTGTTCCAAATATTATATCTATATTATATTATTGCATGTACTGGCTAACATAACATTGGGATCAAGTATGTGGCCTATGTGCAAGGCCCGCACATCGGAGTCCAAATATATGTAGGTACAAACGGATCACCACAAGGGAGCATTGCTGAGCTGCGTATTCTCCGATGGGAACAGTGCAACACTTCCTCCCGAGGAACAGTGCAGCACTTCCTCCCGAGTCAGAGTCTGAATTCACCTAATTGAAAGGACGTGTGCTTTTAGGCGGATGGGAGACACAGAGAGCCGTGGCAGATCGGAGGACCTCCTGCCTGTCTACCCTCCATCACCAGCTGACCTGGTGGGGGACTGGAGTCCGTACTCTGTATGAGGAGACCCCTCCTGCACCTCCGAGGGGCACGCTCTGATTTCGGCTGCATTGGGTCCAAACTTCTGGCAGGCAATGTATCTGGGAAGTTCCTGTCTAGCCAATCCCATGCACTGTACAGCATGTTGAAGAATAAAGAACGCTGGTTATATAAGATTTTCAATTTGGCTAGGAAAAGCAATGCAAACATGAGGCCCACTGCTCGGACCCGAGCTTTAACTTCCATTAATGAAAAAGCATTCACGCTGCAAAGCCAGCGTATAGTCTGGGAATATGGAGATTTTTGCGTTATCCACTTGGAGCGGGCCACTGTCTCTTGCTGCCTGCAATAGATGGTCACAATCTCTATACTTCAAAATCCTAGCCAATATTGGGCAGGGGTTTGCCCAGGTATGCGTGTGGGGACTCAGTAGGCTCGTTTGACAGTAAACTGTGTGGAGAGACCTGTAGGGGCCACACTTGTTTTCAACCATTCCTCTATGTCGGTTTTTGGGTTTTGGCCCTCTGTCCTTCCGGGAGGCCTACAATTCGAAGGTTATTACGCTGAGCCCTACCTTCTGCATCATCTGCACTGGCCTGTAAGGATTCGATATGCTGGCGCATTTGGTTTAACTGTTCCTCGTGATTTTTCACCTGTGGTACTACCATTTCTAAAGATTGTTCTGTGGTCTTAACCTTATCGGCCAACTTTCTATGATCGTCCTGAAGTAATTTGAGTTCCACTGAGATCGTGCCCAATTGATTTTTAATCGCGGATCCCGTATCTCTTGCAGGATCATGTCCAGTTTATCGCTGGAGGATTAGATATGGCTCCATCCTCCGCCTGATGTGAACATCTCCAAAGGCGGCGAGCGCGACCCAGCCCTCCCGGACCTTGAGGTTGTTCTAGACTTTCCTCTGCCCATGTATGCACGCGATCAGGGTGGTTATGTGGTATATGACTATATGACAGCTCAATCCAAACACTTCGTCGACTACTGGCCCAGCTTATGTTCAAGTAAGGCCAGTGCCCTTTGCAATGAGAAAGGATCAGCGGACCCTTCTAAGGTAACAGTTTCTAACTAAGTTAATGGTAATGTGGGTAACTGCGGGGACCCATCAGTGTCTGACGCCTTAAACATACAGCCGGGATGCCCCGATTGTTTAATGCATAGCAGTGTGTTACTCCACCTTGTGCCATATTTGTTATATGTGTCATAAAGGCTTGTTGTCATGTCTGAAGAACATTACTCCATCCCTTTCCCAAGCGGGCCCCACCTGTATCCGACAATGCCACTGGTCCCGGCACAGCGTCCCAACCGGCCACAGCGGGGACACGGGGACACGCCCTGCACAGCCCCAGATGGAGCACCTGATATAAAAAGAGGGTCCTTACAACTCGCAGAGATGAGGTATTTATGCCATAGCCCAGCTGTGGTTGTAGAGTTCTCCCGAATAATGGGGGAAAGAAATGACCCGGCGGCTGACCCGCGGTACTGTCACCGCCCTGAGATAATACCAGGCAGATGGAGCGAGGCAAACTGGGGGAAACAAACAGCCCCGCGAACAGCAAGCGGGCCTGACCACACTGTGCAGTCGATGTCTCCCACGACGGTACAGCAGTGCTAGGGGTGGCCCGATCTACAGCAAGTAAGGCAGGTCCCAGCAGATATAGTGCGCTTCTCAGGACGTCGAGACCAGGCACACACTGGTCACTGCCAGTACTCAGATGGTGCAGGGAATGTCAGATTTTGAGCGGATTAGGTGACCAGGCCCAGAGCACGTCCCTTATGCAACCACCATCTTGGGCTGCAAGCCACGCCCCCAGGCAGAAATGCATCATAATCACTGAGATTCAACTGAAATGACATAAAGTAAGTAACCCATGTTACTCAATGTTAAATTTTTGTACTAGCAAACTACAAGAAGCGACATTAAACAATACATACATAGTATTGTACACTGGAATCAGCTGTATATACCAAAATGAGCCTACTAATTAATATGTCAAGATTTAAAAAACAGTTTGCTATTCAGTAGTCAATAAATATATAGAGATTCCATAAAGCATACAACATACAAAGAGTGATGGTTGGAATGCTTGAATTAATCTCAACCATCGGTAATTACTATGGGCTACATCTCAATTCATTTTGTTTTGTACACCATGCCACCTTGGTTTGGACCCAGCCATATGCAAAGGAGTCTTTACCCTGCTCCAATGAGAACAGTCCAGCCCAAACTGCAAAGCCAGGTCCTCCCTAAACCAGAATACAAGTTAACCAGTACTGGTTCCGTACCAGTTAGTGCTCATCAGTCAGGTACAACTTGGTTGCAGTGACACAGTATGCAAGGTACCAAGTCTGGACATACCCGTCCAACCTAGGACGACACACTAAAGAATACAAAAAGTGATGGATTGAATGTTTAAAATAATCTCAACCACTGGTAATTGCTTGGGGCCAAATCCAAATCCATCATTATTTTGGAAAGCATGCAACTTCAGTTTGCAGCCAGCCATATGGAAATCAGTCTTGACCTGCTCCAGTGGGAACAGTCCAGTCTAAACTGCCAAGCCAGGTTCTCCCTGAACTGGATCACAGGCAAATCTTGACTTGTTTCGTCCTACTTAGCGATCATCAGCCATAGATAGCTTGGTTCCAGTGACACAGGTGCACGGGTCCCATGTCTGGGCATCCCTGCCCCATTTAGGGCTGGGTTGCTTGTGCTGGTTCAGAAAACCCCTGACTTGGCAATTTGAGCTGAATTGTTCCCATTGGAACATGGTCAAGACTGATTTGCACAGCTGGGTTCCAACTGAGGTAGCGCGGTGTGCAAAATAACGATGGTGCAGTCCGAGAAATGGCCAGTGGCTGAAATTAGTTCAAGCATTCTATCATCACTTTTTTGTATACTTTAATATCTAGAGATTTCATTAGCCATGTTTAGAAAAACACGTGTGTATATAGTGTATGAAACGGCTCTTATGAGGATAACAAAAAATTACCTATGTAGGACAATGGCAGCAAGAGATCACAAATACTGAAACTGGTTACCTCTTTGAGTCTTTCTTGGACGACATACTGCCTCTTATGGCTAGGAAGCTGTACGTTCATTTTTGAACAGGGACACTCCCGGTCAATGCTTTTGTGAATAAATGGACAAATGCTCCCTTTGTCGGTTGCCCTGCCTGCAACAGCCCTGACGAGACCGACTTACAAGTCCTTTTTTTCTGCCCAGGCTATAAATCTGCCAGACGGCGTTGGCTTATACCATTATGCAGAAACTTGGGATGCACATAGTGTCTGGAGGCGTATAGAATATTAAGATCCGACACGCACCCTCCTACAGTCTTTGCTGTGTCTCGCTTCCTTAATTCCATGTGGCACAGGCGAAGGGCCTTTTGTAACACATTCCAGCAATTGTAAACAAAAAACAATTGCTGAAAGCACCGCCCGCCGCAATTCTAAAAATGTCCATTGTGCACTTCAATGCACAACGTGACAGGTACCTTGTGGTGCCTGTCATGTTGTACATTGAAGTGCAAGGGGGTACCTTAGGTACCCCCCATGTGTACCCCCCCGGAGTCCCTGGTGGCTCGCAACGGGCCCACACAAGACATTCCCGCATTAAAAGCATTTCCCCGCCTTCACCCTAATATGGATGGCGGTGTCTAACAGACACCGCCACCATATGAAACCCTTTTCCGCCCGGTCAACTCCTTGATAGTAGTATCATAGTAATATAGCGGGGGGAAATGGGTGGGGGGCGGGGGAGGATGTCGGGCGGATCGCCACCGCCCATATGGCGGTGGCGATCCGCCCGACATCCTAATGGGGCCAATAGTTTGAGGCTCCTTCTGAAGCTCATTGCGCCAATCATTCAAGGGACTCTCTTTCGGCTGACATATAGCATGTAGTGAATAGACCCATACACCCAGGGGTAGAGGGTGTACCTTTGAAGCTCATCAGAAGAGAAAAAACTGAGAATCTCACACTAAGAACTCAGGTAGTGCAGATAGGGAACCATAACATAAATATTGGCATTTATTGAAAATGCACATTTACGTCCACCAGTCTGTACCGCTTCCATAAATCCCCTCAACTACCATTTTAGCAACACTCCAATCCCCTGTCTCAACAGAGTATTAATCATCCGAGGATTAGCGGCATATTTAAATATCATACATAATCTCGTCTTCAAAGTACCTAAAATCATTATCGTTACTTTTCACGTGGAT
Source organism: Lissotriton vulgaris (assembly GCF_964263255.1). Classification (NCBI taxonomy): domain Eukaryota; kingdom Metazoa; phylum Chordata; class Amphibia; order Caudata; family Salamandridae; genus Lissotriton; species Lissotriton vulgaris. The sequence goes on from NC_141687.1 coordinate 299,472,629, forward strand.
TACTTTTTATGTTATGGTCTTCCTTAAGAAAGTCTCCACATTTAAGACAATAGGTGGATTCTTGATGAAATAAATGATCCTCTCATCCAGCAAACTAGGAATAATATTCTGCTAAAATGCCATAGCGTTCCAATATAAAAGTGAAACTTGCCTTAAATTGGACTCTTAACCCCAGAGAAAAAGTTTGTAATGAGCCTGTTATCCAAAAGGTTCCACTTAAATATGCCTGTTCAAGTCATAGTCATTTAATTATATAATTCAATTAAAAATAACAGCTACTTCAAAACAGGTAACACACACACACACTCTCTCTAAGTTAGCCAGCGTCACTGGGTTTATGAGGTAACGTTATGTTCTCTAGATTATCTAGCTAAAAACAAAAAATTATGCTGTATTATGCAGCACATTCTATGGCAGTATCTTGCTAAATGTTTCTCATAAAAGGTTTCTTATGAAAAGAGGAACACCATATTCTATTCAGTGATTCTCTCTAGCATCGAAGCACAGGAACACAATGTCGTTAACATATTCCTTGTATCTGTCAGAGTAAAATAGTTTGTGTAAAAGATGCAATTTTGCTCTCAGCAGAAAACAAGCTCACAGATGCACACTGTTGGACCCGGCCCATTAGGCAGGTTCACCCCTAGACTTTTTGCGTTTTCCTAGCCTATTTATGGAACCTGGTGTTTAGTGATTTTAGGCCTCTGCGCACTTTTTCACTGTGGTACAGTGTAAAGTGCATGAGCTCTCTGTATGTGTGGTGAGTGACCTGCCCTCCCATAGGAATGAATGGGGAGTATGTATGCCCATGGTAGTTCCTGATGTGTGGGGAGTGGAGGGGCGAGTTTGGTATGTATCAACTCATGAGAGTGAATGCTGCAAAATGATGTATGCGACATGACTGTGTCTAGTCTAGAAGTACTACTTTTGGAAGTTGGCATATTTGTGTAGGTTGTTGCTAGCGTGTGATTGGCTGGTGAGCCTGGCCCAGAGTGCATGGGCCTGCTTGTGGATTGACTGTCTGGTTTGAGGATGACAGGGGCTGGAGAGCCCAGGAGGTTGTCTGAGTCAGCCCATGGATGAAAGGCAGCATCTGCTGCCAGGGAAGTGGGAGGAGATGGCACCTGATAGTGAAGGGCTGTTCCTGTGTAACTACAAAGCTGGCTCCACCTCCCGCTGGGCGACTGACACCTCTGTCCCTGATACTGAGGGGGACTTCCCTCTAAACCAGTCCAGCTGGTTCTCACACTGCCTGCTTCAAAGGACTTCAAAGAACTTCAAAGGTTTTGCACTGTATAAGAAGGGGTTGTATCCCCTTCCAAAATGTTCTTGTTTTCAACTTGAATCTGCCAGGAGCATGCTGCTGCTGGGGCTCAGGGGGATCCCTGGGCCCTGCCCAGCTCCTGGACATCTGATGGACTGCTGGGGGACTCTTCCTGGCTGTCCACCTGCCTGGCTGCACCATTGAGGACTGTTTGCTGGACTTTGTTTTGGCCCTGGAAGCCTTGACCTGTAATGCCCTGCAGCTGCTGGGACCCTCCTTGCTGTGGGGGTCCTTTCTGGGGCGTTTTGGTGCTTTCTGGGCTCCCCTGCGCCTCGTGTGCGCTTTCTTAACCTGATTGATGGCAGGGCGCTGTGGTTATCCCGTGGGGGGAAGCGCTCCTGCCCTGTGACTGTCCGAGTGCTTCGTGTGCACTCTCATCTGATTTGCGGGTGCCACCCCGACTATGGCGCCCTTTGCGAGTGCCTACCTCGCTTAACTATTTTATATTACTTTTGAGGGTGCCCAGCCCTCGATTTGCCCCCGTAATCACCGCCGCGGCCCGAGCCGCGCACAGGAAGTCAGGCAGCGTTTCGCCTGACCATAGGCGGGACTTCCGGGTTGCAGAGGAAGTCCCGCCCCATTGCCGCGCTGGGATTGGCTGCCGGCAGCGAGAGGAGAAGCGGCCGAGAACGGCGGAGCGGGCCGGCGGGGCTCCGTGGTGGAAGAGGAGCCCCGCGCTGGCCAGAAGAAGGAGCCGCCGCCCGGATGAGCCCCGCAGAGGAGAGCCCGGTGAGCCTGGGCTGGGGCTGGGCAGAATGGAGCAGGGGAGGGGCGCCGGGACACATTGCCGGTGTCCGCCCCCCCCGCAGTAGCGCGAGTTCGCGCTGCTTGTTAGAAGGAAGCCATGAAGGCTTCATGGGCGGCCCCGATTGGCAGCGTATCGCCCCAACGTTTGAGAGCCCCAAGAGGGGCAGGGGGCATGTGGTGATTTCGAGTCCTCCGTGAAGGACTCCAACGACGGGGCATAATTAACTTTGGTGCAACTAGGGCGGCCCCGGATGGCAGTGGGTCGCCCCACCGTTGGCTCGAGCCCCCGAGGCTCCCCAGGGGCATTTGCAGTTTTGAGCCCTGAGAGAGGCTCGTGGGGGCATTTTGGCCTATTTAGAGCCTGAGGGGCTCCCTGCCGCATTTTCTTTTGCTCGAGTCCCCCGTGAGGGACTCCAACGACCCCCGCAGTCTGAGAGAGCCTGTGTGGCTCAGAGGGGCCATATGTGTTTTTAAGAGCCTGTGTGGCTCCAACGTTTGACCAGTGTTGGCCAGAGCCTGTGTGGCTCCAACGTGCACAGTGTATGTGTCCCAGAGCCTGTGTGGCTCCAGCATGGCGCAGGTTGCGCCCAAGGGTCAGTGAGGACCCTGTCGCAGTTTATTTTATTGCGATGCCCAGGTGCCCAGCACTTTGTGGGCACCTGCCACGTTTAGGCTTTTGTACTTTGGACTGGCGCTGCATGGCAGCGCACCCTGACTTTGGACTCAGGGCATCTTTGCCCCACAAGGCCAGTTGGCCTAGGGACTGCCACAGGTAGTGGCTTATGTAGTGTAGGCGCAATGTGATTTCTATGCTTTTTAATAGTTATTGCTTATGTGAGTTTTTGCGCTATTGATTTATTAGGCACCTCTGAATGTTTATGCATTATGTGTCTTTCTTTCCATGCGCTGCACCTCTGAATGGTTAGTCATCATGTGTCTTCCTGCGCTGCACCCCTGAATGTATTTTTATTGCATCATGTGCTTTATTCTTAACACCTCTGAATGTCTTGGGCGTCATGTGTTTTCTCTTTATTACTCCTCTGAATGTGTTCATGCATCATGGGTAAGGTGTTCTGGTGTATACCTCTAAATGTGTTTATTCTTAGGTGGTTGTCTTTTCTACTCCTCTGAATGTAGGTTTATTACATCATGAGTAATGTATTCTTTCTTAGACCCCTAATGCTGTGTGATACTTAGGTGGTTCTTCTTTCTTAGTACAGGTGGTCCTAGTAAGGTCCTGGTTCCTGTTACCAGTGGTTACTGGTTGTTATCTTTGATTATTATTTTATGTTACATTTATTCTTTATTCTAGAAGTGATTTTATATTCTACATTTTATCTAGAAGTGCTATATCTGAATATGACAGTGGCCCTTGTGGCCCTGTCTTGTGTACATAATCCCTGTGAATATTGCCCGTGCCAGTTGGCACCATGTATATGTGTGATTTTATCTGATGTGTTTTTACAATACAAAAGTTATTTTTATAATAACCTTGTGTGGAGTTCCTTTTTGTGGTGTGCCTAGTATGTTGTTGCTGTTGTGCGCTGGCGCAAATGCTTTACACATTGCCTCCGAGTTTAGCCTTACTGCTTGTGCCAAGCTACCAAGGGGGTGAGCAGAGGTTATCTTGGCGTGTGACTTCCTTGCCCTGACTAGAATGGTGGTTTCTGCCTGGCTTTGGCGTCAGCCTTAGCCTACCAGAAATAGCCAGTTCTAACATTGTTGGTCAGCGGTGCGGATTTTGGACATGTGTTTGCGCAGTGCCATAGCGACAACTGGCTACATTACAAAACTCTACAATTGTTTTTTCAGATAGTCACATGTTTGGGATTATTGTTTTTGATTTTTTTTCCTCAAGAGTGTCATTTTCAAATGTGTTTCTGCACTTTATGTTTAGTGGCAGATGAGAGAAAGTGACAGGGCGGGACGCCATTAGAGGGGGGAGGTTCCCATAGATTAGGAATCCCTTGCTGGGTCCCGTGTCCAATCCCAAATCCTGTCCCTGTGTGGGTAGATGGAAGAGAGGGAGTGTGAGGAGAAATGACTAGCTCAGGAGGGTGGTTGTTCCCTGAGTGTAGTGTGTGTGTCTGGATTCCCCAGTGTGGTAGGATCCAGTGGTGGCAGCTTAAATGTGTCCAGTGTATTAATTCCCATTCCCCGCTCCCAGAGTTCGGTACCTGTGTCACTTGTGGTCAGGTTGAGTGATCAGGGGTGGTGGAAACTGCCTTACCAGTCCGAGGGGGGGGAGTGTGCGAATGAGTGATGTGCTGAACTGGAGGAGTTGGTGTGAGTTTTCTTTTTGTTAAAGAGCTTGCATGAGAGGTGTACCTCTGGTGGTGTGCAGGAGGTCCTGCAGAGGCACTGGACAGGAAGGTGGATGTCTGGCGGTGTGCTAGATGTCTTGCAGAGGCATTAGGGAGTGGTTCCAAAAGGAGTGGCTTGTGTATCTGATGATCCTGTAAAGGGGAAGAGGTTCATGTGTAACCCAGCTTGGTCCCAGTAGTATGGTAGGGGTGTAGGGGCTCACGCCCTGTCTCAGTGGAGGCAGAGTGAGTGTAGGACGGTGTGTCCCGCGTTGGCCTGAAACCCTATCTCAGGGCCTGGAGGGTTCCTTAAGGGAGCGCCAGGTCAGGGGCCTAAGCTGTACATAGGTCATTTGAGGAGGATCTTCCTGTGTCTAGCGGACGGGGAGTGTCTGTAACCAGAACTCCGGCGGTCCTAGTGTTGGGCAGTACCGCTCCTAAGTGGAGGGTGCAGAAGTCCTGGCTCGCTGAGCATTTGACTGTCTAGAGTGCTTGACCATTTGTGGGGCCTCTGGAGGTCGTTCCCCGAGGAGGGGGGAAAGCCAGGTTGGGGTGTGGCCTGACCTGGAAGGAGTAATGGAGGAAAATGTGTCGCTGATACGCCGCTGGCGTGTGCTCTGTCTAGCCTGAGACATACTGATACTGGAAGGGGGTGCAGAGGGACGGTGTCCTTACTTCTGACCCCGGTGTAACCTGAGGGTTTAGATCTTAGGTTGGGAGATTAGGAAACTTCTAGGTCAAGAGGAATCTCTACCAAAGTGGATCAGCTGAAGAGACTGAGGGGGCTGCCCTTGCTGTGTGTTCTGGGGCTCACCTGCAGTTTGTTGTTTCCACCAAGGTAGAGGAAAGGGGGCTTTGCTGTGTGCTGTGTCTCCCCACCTGCTTGAAGAGGGACTGTGCTGTGTGCTTTGTACCTCAGAAGTAGAATAGTTTCCAGGTGGTAGACCAGTGATGGAGTGAGGTCCTGATCTGGTAGGAGAATTGTGTTCTGGTGAGTGCTTCTCTGTGAGGGTGCGGAAACCCAGAAGTAGAGGTAGGGTGGGGCATTCTTGCTGTGACCTCTGGTCAGCCTGAGGGTATGGTCCCTAGGTTGTTGGATCAGTGGTGGTTGTAGCTACACTGAGAGAGAGAGTGGAGCATGGCTATTGTGTGCCAGGGGTTACTACCCCCCACTCTGTGGATTAGTTAGGACCTGTGATTTGGATGGCCTATGGCCTGGTCTTGGCTGTGGATGACTAGTGTGTACCAGTGGGGTACCCTAGTTGAGTCAGAGAGTTATTATTTGGAGGAAACCATGTAGGTTCAGAGTGGCGCAAAACTGGACGGTGTCCCTGCTGTGCGAGGCCGTGTCCGTGGTTTTGTCGCCCAAAGCAGTGAAGCCCATCAGTGGTGTGATTGGTCTACCCTGCGTTTTGGCTGGAAGGGGGTTGTGTTGGACCCGGCCCATTAGGCAGGTTCACCCCTAGACTTTTTGCGTTTTCCTAGCCTATTTATGGAACCTGGTGTTGGTGATTTTAGGCCTCTGCGCACTTTTTCACTGTGGTACAGTGTAAAGTGCATGAGCTCTCTGTATGTGTGGTGAGTGACCTGCCCTCCCATAGGAATGAATGGGGAGTATGTATGCCCATGGTAGTTCCTGATGTGTGGGGAGTGCAGGGGCGAGTTTGGTATGTATCAACTCATGAGAGTGAATGCTGCAAAATGATGTATGCGACATGACTGTGTCTAGTCTAGAAGTACTACTTTTGGAAGTTGGCATATTTGTGTAGGTTGTTGCTAGCGTGTGATTGGCTGGTGAGCCTGGCCCAGAGTGCATGGGCCTGCTTGTGGATTGACTGTCTGGTTTGAGGATGACAGGGGCTGGAGAGCCCAGGAGGTTGTCTGAGTCAGCCCATGGATGAAAGGCAGCATCTGCTGCCAGGGAAGTGGGAGGAGATGGCACCTGATAGTGAAGGGCTGTTCCTGTGTAACTACAAAGCTGGCTCCACCTCCCGCTGGTCGACTGACACCTCTGTCCCTGATACTGAGGGGGACTTCCCTCTAAACCAGTCCAGCTGGTTCTCACACTGCCTGCTTCAAAGGACTTCAAAGAACTTCAAAGGTTTTGCACTGTATAAGAAGGGGTTGTATCCCCTTCCAAAATGTTCTTGTTTTCAACTTGAATCTGCCAGGAGCATGCTGCTGCTGGGGCTCAGGGGGATCCCTGGGCCCTGCCCAGCTCCTGGACATCTGATGGACTGCTGGGGGACTCTTCCTGGCTGTCCCCCTGCCTGGCTGCACCTTTGAGGACTGTTTGCTGGACTTGTTTTGGCCCTGGAAGCCTTGACCTGTAATGCCCTGCAGCTGCTGGGACCCTCCTTGCTGTGGGGGTCCTTTCTGGGGCGTTTTGGTGCTTTCTGGGCTCCCCTGCGCCTCGTGGGCACTTTCTTAACCTGATTGATGGCAGGGCGCTGTGGTTATCCCGTGGGGGGAAGCGCTCCTGCCCTGTGACTGTCCGAGTGCTTCGTGTGCACTCTCATCTGATTTGCGGGTGCCACCCCGACTATGGCGCCCTTTGCGAGTGCCTACCTCGCTTAACTATTTCATATTACTTTTGAGGGTGCCCAGCCCTCGATTTGCCCCCGTAATCACCGCCGCGGCCCGAGCCGCGCACAGGAAGTCAGGCAGCGTTTCGCCTGACCATAGGCGGGACTTCCGGGTTGCAGAGGAAGTCCCGCCCCATTGCCGCGCTGGGATTGGCTGCCGGCAGCGAGAGGAGAAGCGGCCGAGAACGGCGGAGCGGGCCGGCGGGGCTCCGTGGTGGAAGAAGAGCCCCGTGCTGGCCAGAAGAAGGAGCCGCCGCCCGGATGAGCCCCGCAGAGGAGAGCCCGGTGAGTCTGGGCTGGGGCTGGGCAGAATGGAGCAGGGGAGGGGCGCCGGGACACATTGCCGGTGTCCGCCCCCCCCCCGCAGTAGCGCGAGTTCGCGCTGCTTGTTTGAAGGAAGCCATGAAGGCTTCATGGGCGGCCCCGATTGGCAGCGGGTCGCCCCAACGTTTGAGAGCCCCAAGAGGGGCAGGGGGCATGTGGTGATTTCGAGTCCTCCGTGAAGGACTCCAACGACGGGGCATAATTAACTTTGGTGCAACTAGGGCGGCCCCGGATGGCAGTGGGTCGCCCCACCGTTGGCTCGAGCCCCCGAGGCTCCCCAGGGGCATTTGCAGTTTTGAGCCCTGAGAGAGGCTCGTGGGGGCATTTTGGCCTATTTAGAGCCTGAGGGGCTCCCTGCCGCATTTTCTTTTGCTCGAGTCCCCCGTGAGGGACTCCAACGACCCCCGCAGTCTGAGAGAGCCTGTGTGGCTCAGAGGGGCCATATGTGTTTTTAAGAGCCTGTGTGGCTCCAACGTTTGACCAGTGTTGGCCAGAGCCTGTGTGGCTCCAACGTGCACAGTGTATGTGTCCCAGAGCCTGTGTGGCTCCAGCATGGCGCAGGTTGCGCCCAAGGGTCAGTGAGGACCCTGTCGCAGTTTATTTTATTGCGATGCCCAGGTGCCCAGCACTTTGTGGGCACCTGCCACGTTTAGGCTTTTGTACTTTGGACTGGCGCTGCATGGCAGCGCACCCTGACTTTGGACTCAGGGCATCTTTGCCCCACAAGGCCAGTTGGCCTAGGGACTGCCACAGGTAGTGGCTTATGTAGTGTAGGCGCAATGTGATTTCTATGCTTTTTAATAGTTATTGCTTATGTGAGTTTTTGCGCTATTGATTTATTAGGCACCTCTGAATGTTTATGCATTATGTGTCTTTCTTTCCATGCGCTGCACCTCTGAATGGTTAGTCATCATGTGTCTTCCTGCGCTGCACCCCTGAATGTATTTTTATTGCATCATGTGCTTTATTCTTAACACCTCTGAATGTCTTGGGCGTCATGTGTTTTCTCTTTATTACTCCTCTGAATGTGTTCATGCATCATGGGTAAGGTGTTCCGGTGTATACCTCTAAATGTGTTTATTCTTAGGTGGTTGTCTTTTCTACTCCTCTGAATGTAGGTTTATTACATCATGAGTAATGTATTCTTTCTTAGACCCCTAATGCTGTGTGATACTTAGGTGGTTCTTCTTTCTTAGTACAGGTGGTCCTAGTAAGGTCCTGGTTCCTGTTACCAGTGGTTACTGGTTGTTATCTTTGATTATTATTTTATGTTACATTTATTCTTTATTCTAGAAGTGATTTTATATTCTACATTTTATCTAGAAGTGCTATATCTGAATATGACAGTGGCCCTTGTGACCCTGTCTTGTGTACATAATCCCTGTGAATATTGCCCGTGCCAGTTGGCACCATGTATATGTGTGATTTTATCTGATGTGTTTTTACAATACAAAAGTTATTTTTATAATAACCTTGTGTGGAGTCTCTTCTGTGGTGTGCCTAGTATGTTGTTGCTGTTGTGCGCTGGCGCAAATGCTTTACACATTGCCTCCGAGTTTAGCCTTACTGCTTGTGCCAAGCTACCAAGGGGGTGAGCAGAGGTTATCTTGGCGTGTGACTTCCTTGCCCTGACTAGAATGGTGGTTTCTGCCTGGCTTTGGCGTCAGCCTTAGCCTACCAGAAATAGCCAGTTCTAACACACACCTTATGTAATAAATGATGTATTTATATATTCTGTGTACATTATTTGTTTGAGCTGGTTTTCAGTTTCAGTTGTGCTCTAGAGACACTCTATTGGATACTCGAAGCGCATTTTTCTATTAAGAAACAGCCTTGCAGAACAGTATTTTATAGTAAAACCTATATTTTAAGTTTTTCGATAGGAAGCATTTCAATATTCAATATTCCAGATATGAGAGTTAAGAAATGAAGTAATATGTTTGTGATTTTTCCGTACTCTGAGTGGGCTCTTGAAATACCTTCTGCTTTGAGGACAGTGTCTGTTGTATTACAGTAATAAAGAAATACAACATTTTAATGACAAATAGGTTATATCTGAATTGCATATAAGTACTTTAGGATTTTTTCATGCAGCAGATAAAAGCCTTTCCCAAGTCCATTAATTAGGGCCATTTATACTGTCAGGGAAAAGGTTTTTATCTCATTAGTAGCAGTTTAATTCCTGAATAAAACAATCACAGCTGAAGGGTGGACTGTTAACCTTTACAAATTGTCCACCACGGTTATCAGTTTTTTGCGGACCCGTTCGATCAGTTTGAGCTAAAAACACTTTTAGCCTCATTTAAAGTTTGGGAATGGAATACTCCGTCATAACCGTTGAGAATATCCCATATTGCAAGTGAATTATAGCCTACATCATTTGTAATATGGCGGAGTAACCCGTTTACCAACCTGTGAACAAGGCCCTTTGTATTATTTTTTTAAATCTGTAAACTATACAGCAGAGGGTGGAGTTTGTGGGAAGTGCAGTAAATGCATAGGTTTTTTTGATCTTTGCTTAGATTTCAAATGGGCTGCAAACAACCTTACAACAAAAATGTAAGAGAAAAACAATCTTGGGGAAAAACCACACCCACCATCAAATTCGCAGCTATATTACTGTGTTTGCAGATTTTCATAGGTGGTGATTGTGCGCAGGGCAATAAAAACCCTGTCACAACGTTGGAACACTTACCAGAGCATTGCCCTACAGATGTTGGCCGGTGGAACACTTACAGTAGCATTGCCCCACAAATGTTGGCCGGTGGAATACTTATAGTAGCATTGACCCACAGATGTTGGCCTGTGGAACACTTATAGTAGCATTGCCCCACAGATGTTGGCCGGTGGAACACTTACGATAGCATTACCCCACAGATGTTGGCAGGTGGAACACTGATAGTAGCATTGCCCCACAGATGTTGGCCAGTGGAACACTCACAGTAGCATTACCCCACAGATGTTGGCCGGTGGAACACATAGTAGCATTACCCCACAGATGTTGGCCGGTGGAACACATAGTAGCATTGCCTCACAGATGTTGGCCGGTGGAACACTTACAGTACCATTGCCCTACAGATGTTGGCCGGTGGATCACTTACAGTAGCATTGCCCCACAGATGTTGGCCGGTGGAAAACTTACAGTAGCATTACCCCACAGATGTTGGCCGTTGGATCACTTACAGTAGCATTGCCCCACAGATGTTGGCTGGTGGAACACTTACAGTAGCATTGCCCCACAGATGTTGGCCGGTGGAACACTTACAGCAGCATTGCCCCACAGATGTTGGCCGGTGGATCACTTACAGTAGCATTGCCCCACAGATGTTGGCCGGTGGAACACTTACAGTAGCATTGCCCCACAGATGTTGGCCAGTGGAACACTCACAGTAGCATTACCCCATCAGATGTTGGCCGGTGGAACACATAGTAGCATTGCCCCACAGATGTTGGCCGGTGGAACACTTACAGTAGCATTGCCCCACAGATGTTGGCCGGTGGAACACTTACAGTAGCATTGCCGCTCAGATGTTGGCCGGTGGAACACTTACAGTAGCATTGCCCCACAGATGTTGGCTGGCTACACCTAGCCACCTGCCATTCATCCAGGAGGTCAGGTGTGTCAGTTTACTAATATTGGTACTTAAGTAATGCAATCTGCTTGTTATTCGCCTTTTAATCTTTTATGCTACATGTGCACTCTATTTCACTAGTGCTGTCCCATTCAAAGAGCCTTTCACTGTAAACTCTTTGGTTAAAGACTACAGTACAATAGGATGTTCAATGATGGATCATTTTATTGGCAGAAATTCCATCAGAACAACCGGTCTTTTCTTCCGCCAGCATTGCAAGGCACTCTAAAGGTGATGCATGTGCTTTTTCAGCCAGAACGAGGCAATTTCATGGATATAATCTAATATTAATAAGTGCAATGACTGCTGAAGCAGGAGAAGGTAAAGTCAAGGGGTGCAGAGAACATGCCGGACATCTCACTGGAGTGACTGCGTGGAGAGAGTCTTTGCACTCACACGACTCCAATGCTCAAGATCTGGATGTGGGAATGAAACAGGCAAAGTCTCTGGCAGACTTTGGAACTCTGTTCCTTGTGCTTCCTCAACCCAGGCTCACACAAAAATCTGTCATTCCATTTCTTGGTGGCGTTGGCTCGATCTCGTGAGCAGATTACTGTCACCGGTATTTTAATTTGTTGGCGATTAAAAGTATCTGCAGCAGTTTAATTTTTTGTGCAAAAAGAAAATTAGTGAAATATAACAGGCAGCATTGAAACGTACTACATAGTGCAATGTGGTAGTAGCATTAGCACTGCACTGTTTATTGCTGAACAATTAAAGACACTTGATTATTTTATAATATACGTTCAAAGTTTTTTAAAATTCCAACTTACTTGAGGATTTCGAGCAAGAGATCTATCTCTTGGATATCTCATATCTATGTCTGCATTAATATGATCCCCTTTCTCTTACTGCCAATTAAGTTTAACTTACCTGATAATTTGAATAATAACTATGTGACTCTTACAAATGCATTGACTTTTACTCCTTACTCCATTCCGGATGCTCATAATCTTACTATGAACTCTTCAAAGCCGTCATGGGCTTATATGCAATACTAGCTGTCATCCGGAAGAAGCAACTCCTGAGACGGAAAGCCGGGAGTTTTTTAACTTCGATCTTAGCACTGTTCAGTCACCTTTGATTTCTCCTTTGTACCTGTTTAATTTTCAAGCTGAAAACGCGCTTGCACAGGATCGAATTTTTAAACCAAACTTGCCAAGTCTAATTAAGCCAGTTAGCACTGTGTTTGCCCCAGCTTACCCGGTTCAGACAAATAGGCTCTGTCCAGGGGACGCTGTAAGCACCACACGGAACTGCCGCCCATTTCCCCGCCATCTTGGGAGGGAATCAGAGCGGGCAGCGGGCTAGTTGTTGTGGCACTGCAGACATAAAAGACGCCTGCCCTAGCACCCAATTCCCTAGCTGTCATCCAGAAGAAGCAACTCCTGAGGCGGAAAGCCGGGAGTTTTTTAACTTCGTTCTTAGCACTGTTCAGTCACCTTTGATTTCTCCTTTGTACCTGTTTAATTTTCAAGCTGAAAACGCGCTTGCACAGGATCGAATTTTTAAACCAAACTTGCCAAGTTTAATTAAACCAGTTAGCACTGTGTTTGCCCCAGCTTACCCGGTTTAGACAAGCTCTGTCCAGGGGACGCTGCAAGCACCACGGCAACTGCCGCCCATATCCGCCGCCATCTTGGGAGGGAATCGGAGCGGGCAGCGGGCTAGTTGTTGTGGCACTGCAGACATAAAATGGACACCTCTGAGCATTTGCGCAGCGGACGGGCACAGACAGGCTTGCCTTTGGCGCCCCGCACCTGGCCGGGCCCAGGGCCAGGACCCCTGCCAAAAATTTAGCGAAGCTACCATCTACTTTACCTTTGCCTAAACAGCTAAAAAAGATAGGGACTTATAATTACGACAGAAAGTCTCTAAAAGCCATCCGAAAACCTATTACGTCCACTCGTGCCAAAGCCCATAACATCTTCGATCCTTTTCTCTGTAATTCCTGCGGTTTTTCTTTAAATTCAAAGGAAACTGAGAATACATTCTATAGGAATAAAGGCAGTAAACCCACAACTTATAAAATGATAAGTATAAACTGCTGCTCACTCCCCAAACATCAGACCAATATGTTTGACCTCCTTTTTAACGATCAACCAGATGCAGTTTTACTTACGGAAACTTGGCTCCAAGAAAGCTCGGGACCTGATATAGCAGCAGCCCTACCCTCTGATTATGCCATAGTAAGAGTCGATAGAACCAAAAAGATAGGAGGGGGAATCGCTATAATTTTTTAAAAAATCTATAATTACACCCTTGATCAATTTCCTATCACATTATGTGAAGCGGCCCTTTTCAAACTCACCCTCTCTTCCAATTTTATTTTCTCAGAGGTACTCATGTATAGACCCCCAGATCAGATGGCAAATTGGATTCCCGTACTAATGGAGGAAATTTCCTTCCAGATAACAAATAAGGCCAATTTTACTGTTTTAGGAGATCTAAATCTCCACTTAGAAGATGCCACCTGCAAAAATAGCATTAGACTTATTTCGGATATGGCCTCCCAAAATCTCATACTGATTAATGCAGGGCCAACTCATAGAGCTGGACATTTCCTAGATCCAATTTTTACCAATCTAGATACAATTAGCTGCTCACCAGCCTTACCAACAATCTGGTCCGATCACTACCAGATTAATTTCCCCCTGACGTCACCCGATAACAGAAACACACTAAACAAAATAAATAGCATGGAGAATTCACAAAGAAACTGGAAGAGGCTAGACATAACAAAATTTAACACCTTGGCTGCTAAGGGGTTTTCCCGCTGGGTGCTGCAGGCCACTGTTTCCCATTGTTCATGACAAGGTCAACTCGTCATAAGCACAGGGCAGGTAAAACCCATGACGAGTTGACCTTGTCATTAGCAGGGAAGTGGTTAACAAATGTCTAGAGGAGCGCATACCACCTATGGAGCAAGATATAGGTTCCCTAGCAAATGCAGTACAAAGCTGGTTTACGGAAGCAGCTGACTTTGCCTCCCTACTTCTAAACAAAAAAAACTGCACATCACCCCCCCCCTGCACCCTGGTATAATGATTCTTTGAAACATTCTAAATCTTGTTGTAAAGTCTTAGAAAGAAACTGGAGGAGAAACTATGATCTCATAGGCAAACTAGCCTATAAAGCAGCCCTGAGTAAATACCACAAAGAATGCAGGTAGGCATGCGCTGCCTTTGTGAACTTAACCATCTCCAAAGCTTCTAACTGTGCAAAAACATTATTTAACATAGTTAAAATTCTGGCAGGCTCAGATGTAATAGCCAAACCAGCTTTTCTGTCCCAATCCAAATGTGAAGAACTAGCGACTTTCTTCAAAGACAAAGTGGATGGTATCTATCAAGAAATCGTTTCACAACAAGATGAGGCCTCTAGACCTGAGGTTTCTACATCTGATTGGGTGCATGAACACAACCTAGTAAAGACTGACCATGCGTTAAAGGACTGGCCCCTACTGACAACCAATACTGTGGGAGATTTATTAAATTCAATCAAATCAGGATCACAGAGGGACCCTATCCCAGCTAACATTCTTAAACAACTTGATCACTCAGTGATGTCAAACATAACTCATGCACTCAATGCATCAATTAAAGATGCCAAAGTTCCAGCCCTTTGGAAGCATGCTATGATTCATCCTCTATTGAAAAAACCAAATGCAGATACATCCGATAAAAAAAACTATCGACCTATTTCTGTACTCCCAATACTGTCTAAAATCCTGGAAAAACACATCCATATACATTTGACACAATATGTCAATACCCACCTACTACTTCACCCATCATAGTCCGGTTTCAGGGCAGGTTACTCGACGGAAACCACACTCTTGGGTGTGACAGAAACAATCCGCCAGAAATTGGATCAAGAGGAAACAGTAGCGCTCATCCTTTTGGATTTGAGCGTTGCTTTTGATACTATCTCACACAGAGTGCTCTTTAAAACACTGAGCAACATAGGAATTGGCGGAGACGCTCTCAAGTGGATTCAAGACTTTCTTTCAAATAGAACGTTCCAAGTTTTCTCTCAAAACGCCTGCTCCGAAACACACTCATTTAGCCATGGCGTACCGCAGGGATCCATCTTGAGTCCGCTTCTCTTCAACCTTTATGTAAAGCCTTTGGCGGAGTTGGCTGAGGAGTCGGGACTCACAATCTATTCCTATGCAGATGATTCACAAGTTATTTTCTCCCTTGCGACTCAAAATGCAAATGACATCTTGATGCTTAAAATAGGACTTAATAACATCGCAACGTGGATGAAGGCAAATTTCCTAAAACTTAACGGAGAAAAAACGGAGGTAGTCATTTTTGGGAAACAGAAGCACCTATGGAGCCGACAACATTGGCCAGAAAAAATGGGTAATCTCCCGATCCCAGTATCACAAGTACGTAATCTTGGTATACTCCTTGATGATACTTTGAGCATGCATGCACAATCAATTAAAGTTGCAGCCACCTGCATTTTCCATCATTCGGTGGCTGATAAAAATCTGCTGGATGCTCCCAGAGTCCACAAAAAAACGGTAGTCAATGCCTTAATCACGTCCCGTTTAGACTACGGTAATGTTCTTTACCTGGGATCAAATAAAACAATTCTCCACCGTTTACAGATGGCCCAAAATGCGGCAGTCAGATTACTATGCAAAGTACCAAAAAGGGAATCAGTTTCTGCATTCCGATGCAAGCTACATTGGCTGAAAGTAGAAAACCGAGTGAAATTTAAAGCAGTCATCTATATGCACAAAATTAAAGCCAACACAGCCCCTAAGTACCTCTGCACTCTGGCAAAAACATATATCCCGTCCAGGAACCTCTTATCAGCCACTCAGGGCCGTTTTATGATCCCTAAATTCAAGCGTGTTCGCATTGGAGGAAAATCCTTTGCCTACCTGGGTCCGTATCATTGGAATTCTCTCCCCATTGCACTGAGAAATGAGCCAAACTACTCCAGTTTTCGCAAGTTGCTAAAAACCTGGCTGTTTGATAAATAAGATACTTTATCCATACAGAAGCGGCTGAAATGCGCCGGGAAACCCTCTTTGGGTAGCCGTTGCGCACTACAAGTACAACAAATAAATAAATAAATAATACTACTATTTGTAATGCAGTTTAAATTTATCCAAAAAAGTCTTATAGACATAAATCGAATACAGTGATGCTATGAGAATCTGATCTCCTGTGAATGCGAGTTTATGACAAATTGTGGCTGTAATCTCTAAGAGATTTGAGCAGCCGTAAATTACTCAAGCTTTCAACTTTATCTAAAACACAGAGTACAGATTTACTGCTGGGAAATTCAGATACCAACCACAGATGTCTAAGTGACATCCCATATCACTGACAAATTCTAATACTGCTGTCATGAAAATGCTTGTACGATATGGCCAACATCATGCACAAATTACCTCTAGGTTGACACATCAAAGAAAACATCACATTTACAATAACTGAAAAACAGCTTCTGAATCACAAACACTTTGCAGCTCAGCTGAAAGTACTGTTCTCATGCAGCCTTCCTACGCCCTCCAGCGACACCAATATTATAAAAGACAAGCCCTGCTGCACGTTTCCTGTAGCATCATTGCCGGAATGATCAACAAAATAAGCCCTCACAACACGAAGAACATTAGTTTTCGGCGCTTGGGATTTCTCAGTTCACTTACCAATTATAGTAGAACTGTTCCAACACTCTACTACTTCCGGGTCACATTTCGTTATCAACAACACCACGTCTTGGCACCAAATCAAGTTAAGAATATCCTTCAACAATGTCACCTTGAAACTCATATGCACTGGAAACAGCCTCAACCATCCACATTTGGACCTGTTCAAGTCCTCATTTTGCACTAAAGGCCTTCTGCTCAAGGGAACTGATCACCGGAGGTCATGAGCAGCTATTCCTGCCCTACAGGACCCCGGCACTGCCATTTCTACCCTTGGTTGCAGGGATCATGAAGGAATATTTAACAGGCCTCTTTGTCCACTCTTTTCCCATCCCCTATGACCTCATGCACACAACAGGAGGCTGTTGAGGGGCTGGGGATGGGACAGTCAACAACAAGGGGCTTCCAGGGCCAAAGGGTGATATTTGAATGAATTTATGTTCATTCCTCTATCAGTTTGAGAATCACTAAAGCTGACTGATGCCCTTGATAATGCACATAAATACCTGTTGGACTGCAGTTCAGCCTCTTAAAACCTCCTATGGGATTCAGATCAGACCTGCAGTACAATCACTCCCTCATCAGTGGCTGCACTAGAGTCACTCACTCATCAGTGGCTGCAAAAGGGTCACTCACTCAACGGTGGCTGCACTAGAGTCACTCCCTCATCAGTGGCTGCACTAGAGTCACTCCCTCATCGGCGGCTGCAGATTATCAGCCAGAGGAAGGATTATTAATCTGGGAAGCACTTCCCCCTAGACTCAGATCCGTTCCGAAAGCAGCTGAAACCATGGCTACTTGAGAGAGAGTTACTGTTAGACCTGGCATCTTCTGGTGTGGTTTCCCCAGTTTTTTTTGCTTCTGACCTCCTGGTTTTTAACTCTGTGCTGAACTTCGTTTTTTGTTGGTTTTATGACCTTGGTAACTTTACCACTGCTGACCAGTGCTAAAGTGCATGTGCTCTGCGTCTAAAATGTAATGGCATTTCGTTTCTCCATGCCTGGCATATGATTTACTAATACGTCCTTAGTACAGTGCATTACATGTGCCTAGGGCCCAGGGCTTTAAGTGGCTTGAAAAAACTGGGGTTGGTGGGGTCTCTTTCAAAGGGGCGTGGCCAATGTAATTAGGTAAAATACGTAAGTCAACAATCTGTGCTTAGCATAGTGTGGAACCTGACTTGTATTTGCTGTTTCTGTCATTGAATCCAGATATATGATACAACAAGTAACATCATACCTACAACAAGTCAGGACTATTGGCTTTGTCAATGGTTGTTAGTTGCATAAGATACATAAGCAGCAACTATGGCTTGTCTATAATATTGAAAAAGCTTCCACTTAAAGCCCTGGTGACACCACAACAATGTTGCTGCTCCTGCGTATCAAACAGAGAAGGGAAATCTAGAGAGAAAATGACTCTCTTTTAAAGATTTCCCTTCCCCTATAGCCCCCACCTGGGATGACGTCATGCCGTAACTTCTCCAATAGTGAAAAAGGAGCAGTGAAAGCAAGCGCACATTGATGTGCTTTCTGTCACTGCAGTTGGGTAAAAAATGGACCGCCTGTGCCAAGGCACAAAGCAGAGCCCGATAGAGACCAGCTTCGAGGCCCCCTTTAAAAAACTGCCAGTGCTCAGCACCGGTGAGACCCAGCCCACTTAAAGCCCTGCAAGGGCCTGTAACTCAAATACTACCAGTGAGCCTGCAGCACTGATTAGGGTACCCACACAAGTAGCCCTTCAAACATGTCTCAGTTCTGCCACTGCAGAGCAGGGGCGGCTCCTCCATTAGGGCGGAGGAGTGCCTCCTCACTGCTTTCTCGCAGTGCGAGAAGCAGTAACATAAATTGGTAAAACTACAATTTTATGATTCTGCTTCTCGCATTGAGAGAAAGCAGAAGGGTTTAGTTGGGGGAAGGCGGGTGTGCAGCTCTGCTTGAGGGCAGGGGAGGAGTGGCTTGCCCAATGCTGCAGGCCCTGACTGTTTGGTTGGCCCTCTGGGGCCAACCAAACCAGTCATGCACACTCTCCCTTTTATCAATGTAGGCTGCATGCAGCCCACATGGAGAAAATGGCCCCCCATAGACGCCTGACTGGTCAGCGTCCCCACCAAACACACTGCTGCCATTGCAGCATTGTTATTGGCTTGGCGGAGGGGTAGGAGACTGCCTGCTTCCTGTTCCAGGAAAATGCAGGACCCGGCCAGGAGCTGAGACAGCGCAGGACCCAGGAAGGTACGTTTTTTTTTAATTAACTACCCCGTGCAAACCCATGCATGAACCATCCCCCTCACCCACGAATCATGCTGGCCGTGACAGCTGTAGAGCCTGTGCGTGCATTTTTAAACTGCCATGTCAACCTGGCAAGTTCACCTACTTGCCAGGCCCAAATCTTCCCATTTATTACACATAAGTCAAGTCACCCCTAGAATAGGCCCTAGGCAGCCCCATGGGCAGGGTTTTTAAAAGGTAGGGCATGTGCTTTTAGGTTTTATATGGTCTGGCAGTGAAAAACTGCTCAAATTAATTTTTCACTACAGCAAGGCCTATCTCTCCCATGGCTTAGCATTGGAGCTGCCTTGTAACATTTTACAAGTGTAACTTCCAATTAGGAGGAGATATAAAACTGGTGTTTGGTGTCTCTTGACACACAATTTAAAAATACATCTTTTAGTGAATGTGGTTTTTAAATTGTAGGTCTGAAAATACCACTTTTAGAAAGTTGGCATTTTCTTACTTTAGCCATTATGTGGCTGTCCCTAGAATACACGTCTGGGTTGGATGACAGTTGAGCTTTGTGAAATCACTCTAGACAGTCACAAACAAAGGTTGTGGAGGTGTGCCCAGCATATCCTGATGGCCCATCACCAGGCTGATGAGCCTTCCTGAGCTACAGTGGTGGGAGGAATTGACACTTACACCTGAATAGGTATGTGCCTGTCCTCATACAAAGAGCTGCACCCCCCTTTAGTGAGTCTGGAGCCAGTGCCAGGAAGGGCAGGGTCCTGTACAATACAAAAACCTTTCTTTGAAGCCTTCCTACTTCAAAGGCTAAAATGGGTATAAGTACTGGACAGCTGACACCATTTACTCAGAACACTTCTGGACTGAGGACATTCTGCTATGAAGAAGGGCAGTTGTGCTGCCTGGAGGGACTCCCACTGTGCTGCTTGCTTTGCTGTATTGGCCTGCTGCTTCTTGTCTGGGAGTGAGAGGACTGGACTTTACTCTCTACATCCTGCTTTTTGAGCTTCCCCAAAGGCTTGACTGAGCTTGCCTTCTGTTGTATAATTCCCAGGGACATCAAAGACTTTACCTGCATCTTGCTACCAGCACCCGGGCTCCTCTGCTGCAAGTCCTGCCCTGCCACAGGGTGCCAAATCAAGTCCTGGGCCCTTGGAGGTGAAATTGGTGCTGTAACCAAGAAACCAATGATTCGACTCTAAAGCCTCAGTTTGGAACCAGTGCATCACTGCGAATCCAACTCATCGCCGCTTCCTGCACTGAAGCTGTGGACACCCCTCACCAAGTAAGCAACACACCTACCTCAACTTTCATCACAGCCGACTTTGCCTCTGCAGAACCGCCACTGCGTGAATCTTCAAGCACTGCTTCACTAAATTCTGTCGTTATAGGAAACAGTGGAACTTAGCTTATTCAACATATGCACAATGTAGTATAGAAACACAATGGGGACTATACAAATCAAGATATCCTGACCCAGCCGGGAAAGGAGTTTATTCTCAAAAAACAATGTCACGCATACAATACAATAATGACACGACACAAGCCTGTGCCGTACTGACAAAGAAAAGAAAATTAGATATAGGGTGAGAAAGAGGGTGTTTTTCAGGCAAGGAAAAAGAGAGCAGAGACAGGGCACTGCATAAAATACAAAGGTTACTAGCAGTGTCACCTGGAGTGGAATTTACACAAATATTTACACAATGATATGAGTGTCAACCCACTCTTGGGTGTCGACGTTTCGATCCCTATAGCTCTAATAAATGCATGGGATCATCATCAGGACTTACATAATAACAAAACATGCCTGAATGAGACAAGCCTGTTGAGGAGAAAAAACAAAGAAAGAAGAATTTCTTTAAAGATCCGTTTGCCAACAAGGAACAGTTTAGAAGCTAGATGCCCACGTTGTAAAACATTCGAAATCGCAGTGCGTGAACCAGTGCGCGGTGTTTTGTGTCCAGTAAAGAGTTTAAAAATTAGAAAGTAATAAATAACGACAAAACATAGTGGGTTTCTCAGATACCTCAGAGGATTCATCTGACAATTCAGATCCAGGTGAGGGAGTAAGTAACCCAAGAAGGGGACGGGGAGGAGCACAGGGCAGTAATAATAATTTTTTAGCCAGAGGTCAGCCAGGCACCCCACAGAGAGGGAAGGCCAAGAAAACCAGGAAATGGTTCAATGCACCAGGGGAGCGGAGAACCCGCAACAACTTTTACCAGTGGTAGCAGCCACAACAACCAATTTGACTGAAACCTTACCTATTTTTAATCTGTCAAACCATGTCCTTCAGCACTCTGAGTTAGAACTTTTAAAGAAAGGACTGTCATTTGTCCCTACAGTGCGCCCAAACTATATGGAACTACAAACTGAGTTATTGCGGTTTTTTAGACTGGTTCGGCTGAAAGCATTCTTTCAGCTACACCCTGCGCCTGAACCGATTCGCAATACTCCTTTTTCTCCTCCCTCCACCTTTTTACCAACGGCGAGCATGATCCCGCCTGAAATTATCACGTTTGAGAAATTGATTCTCAAGGAAGTTGAGGTCCTTGAGAAAAAGAAACTGTTTATCCCATTTAACATACCCAAAGTGGAGAAAGATGCAATAGATTCGCTTAAATCCAAGACGGATCTTATCATCAAAAGCGCAGATAAAGGTGGGGGGATTGTGTTACAAGATATTGACACATACAAAAATGAGATTAACCGCCAGCTAAGCAATAGGGAACATTACTTGAGATTGGGATGTAATCCAACGCAGGAAATCCAAACTCTGATCAAGAAAATTACCACAGATGCCAGAGATGAAGGTTTCCTCAGCAAAAAGGAACACAATTTCCTCAATGTAAAATGCCCAAGGCTTCCGGTCATTTATACCCTCCCGAAAGTCCACAAGGACATTGAGAACCCTCCAGGCCGACCGATAGTTTCGGCCTGCGGTTCCATTTTGGAGCCATTAGGGTCCTATGTAGATTTTTTCATTAAGGACTTTGTGCCCTCCACGTGCTGTTACGTTCGTGACAGCATGCAAATGATTAATCTGGTTGAGCATCAACCCTTTGACCCCAGTACCCAAACACTCTGTACACTAGATGTAGAGTCGCTCTATACTAACATACCCCAAGGAGCGGCTCTACGGGTCATCGAGAGGACACTAGACTCAAGGCCACGACCACACAGAGTACCCACACTTTTTATACTACAATTGTTGGAACTGTGTCTTACTAAGAATTACTTTGTCTTTGATGGAGTGTTCTACCAGCAGATCAAAGGCACCTCTATGGGAGCTATTTTTGCTCCCCACCTGGCGATTCTGTACATGGACGCACTAGAGACAGGCACTATTCTAGCTGATACCAACCCATTCAAGACAAGCATTGGTTGTTGGCGACGCTACATAGATGACATTTTTCTGATTTGGAATAGTGACAGGGACATCCTTAATTCATTTTTACACTGGCTGAATAACAACTGTGACAACTTGCAATTTACTCTCACACATCACAAAACTGAAATAGCATTTCTTGATCTCACAATTTACCATGATGATGGCGAACTGCTGACTCGCCTATATAGGAAACCAACTGAACGTAACACCTTACTGAGATACGACAGTAATCACCCCAAAGCCCTCAAGGATTCTCTCCCTTACTCGCAGTTCCTTCGAATCAGAAGGAACTGTTCTTCAAAGACTGATTACTTCAGGGAAGCAGGTGTATTGTGCTCGAAACTCAAAACACGAGGCTATCCAAGCAGGATAGTGAAAAATGCCTCGAAACGAGCATGGTACTGCCCAAGGGAGGTGTTACTCCAACCCAAGATTAGGCCAAACTCAGAGAGAATAGCCTGTGTGACCACTTTCTCTCCAATCTCAAACAAAATAAGAAAGACAATTCTTCGTCACTGGCCGACCCTCAACTCAGGGACACTAACGTTTGACAAACCATTGTTTGCCTTTAAAAAGAGTAGAAACATAAAAGACCATCTTGTCCGTGCAGCCCTCCCAGCACCACCTTCGAATAGCACTATTGATTCAAACTGGGGACTGCCACCCTTGAGGGGTCATGTGAAATGTGGAAACTGTATTGTTTGCGATCTGACACTTGAGGGGCGCACTTTCAGTCACAATGATATCACTATCCACTTGAAAGACTTCACGAACTGCAACACCTGCAATGTGATTTATGCTATCGTATGCCCTTGTCCTCTGATGTATGTGGGACAAACAACCCAAAAAATAAAGACCAGAATAAGCCAACATCGGAGCCGCATACGCTGTGGAACCCTGAATGCCCCTCTGGTTGAACATTTTGCCAGTATGAACCATTCAGCAGACGACTTGAAATGGACCATCCTGAAAACTGTCAAATTACCACAGAGAGGTGGTAACTTACAACAACTGCTCAACAGGGAGGAACTGAAATCCATTATTCAATTCAACACGATCCACACAGGACTTAATCGAAGCGAGGATTGGACAACATTGCTATGAATGAACTTTTGGTCTAAACATTCCAGGGAAAAGAATGCTAAGTAGAGTAAAACATTGTTGGTCTCATCTAGGTCATTTGTTAATTTACAATGAGTTCAACATGATGATGAGAGACTTTCTGGACACTTTATGACATCTGGGCATGCTGATTAAAACCAATCGTTTTTTTACAAAACCAGTCACTTTTTCACAATTGCCACTGTGTGTTTTTCACATCTGTCACTTTAATTTTAATTAGTCCAGGCGGAATCACATGTCACCTCACCCTACACTCCATGAGAGGGGGGCTACCGAAATGCCATTTCAATATGGCACCCACATTATCCGACAGCTGGCCAGTGTAAGAATGCTGCCAATTCTCCACTCAAAGATGGCCGCCACCTAAGCGCCTTAGCCGTTCCAATATGGCGCCCATTGTTAACATCACATGACCGGGGCTAGCTCTACAACCGGCTTCAGTGGACAATCCTCCACGTTGAATCCGGTACTGACCGAGCACCCCTGGGAGAGGCGTAGTCTTATCCTGACGAAGTAAGTAGAGCGGGTATGCGTGTACGCTAGATCTTATCCCCAATATAGAGTCACGAGTTGCCTTTACCTTCTACACGCTGACACGCAAATCCTTGTTTTCAGCGCCCGATCTCCTCCATTGTGAACCCCAGGGCGAGGCAAGCCCCAATCTGGACTCCGTAAGTTAATTCTCTTAAATGTAAGACACGTTATGACCCCTGCTCCCAAGATCACGCTAAGCGTAATTTTCTTTTTACTAGAGCGCAAACTGGTCCTAACACTGACGCCAAAGTAGAGAGCCATAGATGCCCTCAGACCTCTGATTCCGGCGCTTGTACGTAATCTAAAGGTAACTGTTTACCACTCCTAGACGGAGTTTGTATGCTTGCACTCTCAATCCTCCGTCATAATCCCTGACCTATCTCTTGTTTTTAGTACGGCCAACTGGTCCATGCACAGAGAAGCGTGTAAACCACCATACCAACTTAATCAGTGAACTCCACTTATAACCACGTGGATGCGCAACCGCTGGGTAGGTTTTATACGCTGAAGGAGTGCATTAACTAGTGCTGCAGCAAAGGGAGGAAATGGGTTAGAAATTGAATTTCAAATACCAGGCTCTGTCTGCTCCTGAGCCTGACACTACCACCCCCGCTCAAAAGTACAAGGAGACCCCCACTGCGAGGTTTCTTAGAGATATTTTTAGCCCCCCCACAAACTGAGTGCCCTCTCCGGTTTGAATATTCCAAATATTGGAGGAGTACAAACCTTGCATTTTCACTGCACTGCAATTTAAAACCACTCCCACCACAGAGTTCTATAGATGAATGAACTTCACGCATGCCACTGGGATTCCGGATATTGTGTGACTAAGCATTGTGAAACCTTTTTTTTTTATTTTTTTTTATTTTTTTATTTATTACTTTCTAATTTTTAAACTCTTTACTGGACACAAAACACCGCGCACTGGTTCACGCACTGCGATTTCGAATGTTTTACAACGTGGGCATCTAGCTTCTAAACTGTTCCTTGTTGGCAAACGGATCTTTAAAGAAATTCTTCTTTCTTTGTTTTTTCTCCTCAACAGGCTTGTCTCATTCAGGCATGTTTTGTTATTATGTAAGTCCTGATGATGATCCCATGCATTTATTAGAGCTATAGGGATCGAAACGTCGACACCCAAGAGTGGGTTGACACTCATATCATTGTGTAAATATTTGTGTAAATTCCACTCCAGGTGACACTGCTAGTAACCTTTGTATTTTATGCAGTGCCCTGTCTCTGCTCTCTTTTTCCTTGCCTGAAAAACACCCTCTTTCTCACCCTATATCTAATTTTCTTTTCTTTGTCAGTACGGCACAGGCTTGTGTCGTGTCATTATTGTATTGTATGCATGACATTGTTTTTTGAGAATAAACTCCTTTCCCGGCTGGGTCAGGATATCTTGATTTGTATAGTCCCCATTGTGTTTCTATACTACATTGTGCATATGTTGAATAAGCTAAGTTCCACTGTTTCCTATAACGAAGTTATACCCATGGTTCTTAGCTATCCGTTGGGTTCCCCTTGTCCTTAAAAAAATCACTAAATTCTGTGACGCACCTCTCTGCCTCTGACGCAGCCATGCAAGGATTTTGACTGATGCACAGCCTTTAGCCCAGTGGTTCGACTTTTGACACCGTAGAATCGATGCATCGCTCTGTTGACATGGACGCTTCATCAAAGATTCAGCATCTTCAAGAACAAAGATCTCGCACCAACAACCGATGTATCACCTACTCTGTGCAATGCATCTTTCCCGGGCATTAAAGCTTCAATGATCGTGCACCACCTTAAGGAACCAATGCATCATCTGCATTTGCAACGCCTCACCTCCTCTGCCCCGCGCAACGCCTTCGAATTCTAACACATCCATAGTACTGTACAGGCATTTGCGTGACTCCAGTATCCGGCCCGGCTCCATCGTGGTCTGACTGAACTTTTGGATTTGTGCCAGTCAAGCGAGACCAGATAGCCCCAGTTGGAGCTATGGACTTCTAAGCACTGCATTTTGATTTCATCTTTAAAAATTCATATCTCGACTTGTGTATGTTGGATTTTTGTTGTTTTGCTCTTGTTTAACACAGATATATATAGGCTACTGGTGTGGAGTATTTGTGGTGTTTTCACTGAGTGTGCACAAATACTTTACACATTGCATCTTTAGTTTAGCCTGCTCTGTGCCAAGCTATCAGAGGCTGAGCACTTTTAGTGTGAGCTACACTTACTCTGACAAGAATGGGGTTCCCTGATTGGACAGGGTGCATAGCTCTACCTTCTAGAGACCCCATTTCTAACAGTTACATTAATAACTTTTTTATATAGTGGTTGCTATAACTCTTTTGGCATTTCTAAATGCTGTAGGTAACAGTTGTTGAATGAAAGAATTCCATTGGTAGACCACCCAGCGACCTCTGAAGGTATCCATCTGCTATGGGTCATGGATTAACAGAGCTCAAGCACAGACATTAATGCACTTGAAGAGAAGGCCTAATGTTTAATAGTCTTACTTTTATCCCACGTAAATATATTCAATACATTTAGAATGCTGGGTGGCTCTGTTAGGCTTGTTGCATTTGAAGCTATGACCTGCTGGTTACTGCAGATGTCAGTGGTGATCGTTTAATTCTGTGACCCATCCTGAGATGTCATTGTTCATTGTAAAGTTCCTATTGTTCTGGCGATCTAGTAGGATGGCTGTAAACTGTGAGGATAAAAGCTCCACACGGAGACCCCATAATGCAATAAAGTAATTAAATATATATTTCAGCTCCCAAATGAGTGCTGTGGAACATTTATCGCCTGCAGCATATACTCTTACGACTACCAGATTTGCTTTAGCTGTTGCACCGCCTCTCTCTTGACGGCTATTCTCTGCTCCACCTGCTTGACAATCCCCTGAAAGTCCTCATTGGAAGCGCCTTTGGATTTGGGGAACGTTTGCTCATTGCTTACAGAGAATCCGAGGACTCTCAGGGCAGGGAGTATGAAGCACTTTCTCGCACACGCCAGAAGACATCTATATAAGAATCTCAAATCAATAACATAAGGGCATATCATCAAGAATGGCGTCAAAATGATCGCTGGTTCAGCGGCAGAAAACTGCAGCTAAAGCTGCGATAATGGGCTAGATAAAATGCCCTGGAGAATTCCATGTTCACACCAGAATATGGACTTTCATTGGAATTCTCAAGGGCATATTATTAAGCCCATTATCTCCGTTTTAGCAGCAGTTTTCTACCGCTAAACCGGCGATAATTTTTACCGCTGTTCTTGATAATATGCCCCCAAGAAATCCATACATAACTTAGAAAATGACTGAGTAAAACATAACCACTCATTTTGGAATATGGGAGTAAAGAGAAGACTATATGGGGTAAGAGGGAGGTGCAAGGGGGTCAATCTAAGAGAAAGGACCAACGGTGGAAGACATAATCATTTTAAATTAATTGTTACAAGGGTTCATGGTAATGGACTTCATGTTCTTGAGTTGATTTATTTTGAACTACATCCAGCACACAGGTCAGTGCCGCACCGAAAGGCATTTAATCACTATTTGTTTCAGGTCTGGACACTATGAACCATCTTGCTGTAACTCATGGAGGAGGGGTGAAGAACAGCCTTAGCAGCGCATAGAGGCTCTCAGTGGAAATATCAAAACGCCCTCTACCTTGGGATAGCCAAGAACTCATTTAAGCATCTCCCAGCCATGCAGGTCCACGGTGCTAAACTGCTTCAAGGACTTCCCTATGTTCACTCCGGCATCTATACCTTGATAAAACTTCATTACTTCAGTGCTATCTTAAGGATTTCTTGGGCCACGTGCAAAAGACATATTTTGGGACCCAGTTTTCAAACAACTCAAATTGTATTATGTCTTTTGTTAATTGTTAAACTTTCAGAAGATGCTGGATTATGCTGGGGTCGAAATATCAACCTACACCAATATCGTACCTACAGCATCAACCGCTGTATCATCAAGGTTAAGTAGATGTGGAGTTAGAAATAGTGAATCTAGACTTAACTATATATACTTACCTTGACCATCAGATGGAAAGGTAGGAAGAGAGGTTGCGATTGAAAGAACCTTCTGACCATCCTGATTGGACCCTTGGAAGATGCTGGGCAGCCGGCCACTTGGGATGTGCCTCAAAACAGCTCTGGACAAGCTCCTTCTAAAAGTTACAACCTCTTTTCAAGTTCTTTGCATTTTGCACAAATTCTTTTTTTGATATATCACAAAACTCTCTGCAAGTCACTTTGTATTCTTCCACCAATCTTTACGGTCATCGGACTAGTTTTATGATTAACTCTCTGCTTTAAAATAGAAGCATTTGGTGGCAGAGCGTTTTCCCTTTTAGTGCATAGCTAATATTTCTGGAACTCACTTCCCCTGGAGTGAGGAGCAATGCAAACCTGACCTCCCTCTATTTCTATGAAGATTAGAGCACATCACGTCTGTTCTTTAGATGACTGAAGCTTGGGAATCAGCGGGTGCTGCTACAGATTGCTAAGTATTCCATTCTCTTGCGCCCAGGCATCAGTTGCACGCCCTGGCTGGTGTACATGTAGGGCTTTGTCTTTCTGTCTTCTTCTTGTTCAATGGGTTTGGGTATGTGTTTGTATCCACTGGATTCACCCTGGGACTCCAAATTCACTTGTATTCAATACTTGAAAGTGTATCTATATTTTATATCTTTTACACTAATAAGATGCAAAGACAGTGTCAGCCTATGTGACTGTGAGGTTGTGCTCTTAAGCAGACACAGATCAACGCTTGTTGATCATCAGTGGACTAACCTGAAAAACTCTGCCGTGTTTGCACCTCAGGACATGGCCATGGATGGAGGTTTGTCCATCTTAGAAAAAGTGTTGAGGAAAGTATGAGAGGCCGGGTGGACTCTCATAGCGGAACATTGCAAAGTGAATAACATTTCGGCACTTCCAGGCAGGTCACGCTGTCCAGTGCATATTCATATTTCTTGCGCTTGATGCTGGTCTTCAGACACACTTCCACAAGTGCTCGAAGCTCTGGCCAGATAAGCATACTGAGGCACTGTTGGGCAAACACATTTGCTCTGGATCAATTGACTTTGGTCAAATGGAGGGACAGCCAGGGCTAGGAGTCAGGGCTCCTGGTTCCGCGGTGCCACATCCCCTCCGTGAATCGTAGGGCGCAGCCGTTGCCGACTTTGGGAAGATTTGTTGCTCGCGAATGGTTCAGGGCTAGACATTAGCTGTGCATCTGTGCACCTAGCAGGGAGCTGTGAGATGAAGGGGGTGGCATGTTCCTTCAGAAGTCAGCAAACATCCCCCCTCTGCTGCTGGCAGCAATATTGCCACAAATCCAAGTCCTGCTCTGTGTACTAACAGCTTGCAGGTGCTCAGAGACAACTGAGCCTCTTCCCCGACCCAAACTGCAACAGGAAGAGACATCTGCCAAGGATAACCGCCCTCAAAACATCACTAAACGTCTTTATTGTGCTAACTTAAACTGAAAATAGACACAGTGAAGCCTGTAAACATGGAAGAGCAGCACATCATATAAATATGAAACATTTTCTTTTGTGGTAATTGAGTTTTTCATTTTGTAAGTACATACTACTCGGCGCAGGCAGCTGTTCTTGCACCTTTGTTGCTCGCAATTTGTCGCTGCCCGCTTTGGCAGGATCGTACTTACATCTGAGCTCTTTGTTGCTATTTTAGATTCAGATACAGAAAGAATCAACACTTCTTTCACAATGTTTTTTTGTTACTTTCTTTGTTGCTTCTATAGGGCGCTCGTAGCAGTGGCGTAACAAAGGCCCCTGCAGCCCCCGCAGTGCAGGGGGGAGGGAGGACGCCCCCTCAGCACATACATAGGCCCTAGAGCTCCCGAGTGGGGGCTCCTCCATGTACTTTGCGGGGGGGGGGGGAGGGGGGGGCTGCGGCATTCAAGTTTCGTTGCACCACTGGCTACGAGCGCTCAAGGCTAGCAGCAGTTCAATGACAGGGTTCAATGGTCCGTCAAAAACTTTGGGGTTAAATGACTTGTGACGTCCTGATTTTTACGCAGCCCTAAACGTCATCAGGGGAAGTCCGGAAGATGGCCTCGCCATTGGTACGTAGACGCCCATTGTCGGTCTGCACAGTTTTCTCTGTATTCTTCTTTAGGGGGCTCAGTGGAAATGTTCTGGGGTTGGTGCGACTTTGCCACGGTTCGCTCTGTTGTTGCCTGGCTCTTCCTTAATTTTTGATGCACCTTGCAGAACACGCAGCACCACTATGCAAGAAAGTGAGGCTGTATAGATGCGTCCCTTTCCCTACGCCACCCTGAGAAATCCTTGCTCCACCATGGATACGACGTATTACAATACGGCGCACCATGGCGCAAGAATTGACAGATGCATCAGAAATTCTGAAGCATCTATTGGGGCAAGAGTCACGAATTGTTGGAGTCGTGTCGCAAGCATGACGCAACCCCAGCAATGCATTTTGATGCCTATTCCCACTACACTGCATCACTCCTTGCACCTGCTTCAAGCAGGTGTTAAGTTTTGACACAGTGGCATCCTAGAAATGACGCAGTGAAATCTTGTAGATTTCACTGCGTCACTTTTACAAGTCTTTCCTGCGTGGGAACACCCGCCCTACATACATTATACCAGATGCAGGTATATTGTGATGTAGGGCTTTACAACATGATGCATCTCCCAAGATGTGTCACGTTGTAAATTGGCAGCATTTTATACGCCGCCGCTTGAGCCAAACACAGCACCGAAACCGCCCTCATCGCAGCTACAGACGACATCCGAATGCTACTGGACAACGGAGAAACAGTTGCCCTCATCCTACTTGACCTCTCCGCCGCCTTCGATACAGTCTGTCATAACACCCTCCTAGAACGCCTCAGCAACATCGGAATACAAGGGAAAGCGTTGGATTGGATCATCTCGTTCCTCGCCGGAAGAACCGAGAGTGTCCGCCTCCCCCCATTCAAATCAGAAGCAACCGAAGTCATCTGCGGCGTACCACAAGAATCATCACTTAGTCTCACCCTCTTCAATGTGTACATGAGTCCTCTCGCATCCATCGCGCGTCAACACAACCTCAACATCATCTCCTACGCTGACGACACCCAGCTAATCCTCTCCCTCACCAAAGATCCCAACACTGCCAACACCAATCTACACGAAGGAATGAAAGAAGTAGCCGAATGGATGAAGAACAGTCGTTTAAAACTAAACTCGGACAAAACGGAAGTCCTCATCTTGGGATCATCCCCCTCTGCATGGGACGACTCATGGTGGCCACCGGCTCTGGACACAGCACCCACACCCACAGACCACGCACATAACCTAGGCTTCATCCTAGACTCCTCCCTATCGATGAGCAGACAAGTCAACGCCGTCTCTTCATCATGCTTCAACATCCTACGCATGCTCAAAAAATTTTCCTCTGGTTCGCCACTGAAACAAGAAAGATAGTCACCCACGCACTGATCACCAGCCGACTGGACTATGGAAATACCCTTTATGCCGCAACCACAGCCAAACTTCAGAAAAAACTCCAGCGCATCCAAAACGCCTCAGCCAGACTCATACTAGACATCCCCCGTCAAGCTCACATTTCCGGTCACCTGAAAGATCTCCACTGGCTTCCCGTCAACAAAAGAATAACGTTCCGTCTCCTCACACACGCACACAAGGCCCTCTACGTCCTAGGACCCGAATGCCTCAACAAACGACTATCCTTCTACACACCCACCCGCCAAGTACGTTCATCAAATCAAGCTCTCGCCACAATCCCGCGCATCAATAGATCCACCATGGGAGGAAGATCTTTTTCCTATTTAGCGGCCAAAACCTGGAATTCCCTCCCCACCCACCTTCGCCTCACACAGAACCACCTCTTCTTCAGAAAGCAGCTAAAAACCTGGCTATTCGATAAATGATGTACTAAAACACCCACCCTCACTCAAGCGCCTTGAGACCCTCTGGGTGAGTAGCGTGCTATACAAATCACGGAACTTGTGACAAAACTGATGCAATGGTGGCGCAAAAGTGTTGCAAGGGGCTTGTAAATCTGCCCCTATGTATTAAATGAAAATTAAAAAAAAGTACTTGTCTGTATGGTACACTGAAGAGACCATAGAGTAGAAAATGAAGTCACCAAAACAGACTGTGTCAGGTCATATTATGAAATATGGTGCGTAATTAAAATAATGGCTTTCAAAAATATATTTAAAAAGTATGTGTTAGCAGAGGACCGACGACACTTATTGGAAGGCTTGAAAGGCTCAGAAGCAAGCAAGGTGACATTGACAACATAAAACCAGCTTTGAAACTGCTCCCCTTGCTACCAGTACCTGGACGAATCACGTCTATATTTCTTCGCTTCGTACACTGGGCTCACAGGGTGATCACAGACACTGCCCACCAACAACATGCCCAACAGAAAGCTGCTCTCAGCTGTGCAAAGGGTGTCTCACAGTGACTGTCAGATGGAAGGAGGCAACTCTCAGGGGGTCCAGGGACCCAGATTGTGGAACTCACTGTGGAAATGCCACAAGGCAGACTTAAAACTCCCATCTCTTCCAGAGATGCCTGTAATGTCATGATAAGTGACGGCACAGTCACGTCGCGACGTGCGGATCATGTGACCCTGAAGTAATAAAAGTAAGGGGCGTGCTCACATCAGCCAGTTGGCGACGGAGACGACACCCGATAGTTAGCCATGACATATGCCTCCTGTGAATATTACATAATAGGCCCCCAGCCCTTCCACACCTACCTGTGCCCCACAAGTGTCAGCGCTGTCCAGCGCGCCCAACACAACAATGCCTGGCAGTTGAACTCTTCCAGCGTGCACACTCCAGGCCTAGGGCAAGCCTGAAAGATCCCTCCTTTCTGTATCTCAGCGTTCTCCAGTCCATCTAGCTTCTTGGGTGGCAGTAAGGAGATTTTAAATAAATTCATATTTCTTATAACTCGTTCAGTGTGTCATGACTGCGTCACGTATTTAGAACTACAAAAACGAAAAATATAATTGACTGTACCTTCAAGGGTGTTGGGTTCTATTTTAAACGAATCCTTTTGTGGACTCTTTGTAAATTACTAACTTTCCTCCCCCTTCCCAAGGGCTCTCATAATTTTGTATTTTTTGTATTTTTGTATTAGTATTTGTAGAGCGCAACGGTCACTCCGGAAGGAGCATCCTGGCGCTATTCTAGAGGTATGCAGTCAGTTACGTAAGCAGAGTTAGATGGCGACCATGACATAGTCGTCTGGAAGATTAAAAATCCAGGTTTTCAGTTGCTTCCTGAACTGGGATTCTAGAGTAAGGGACCTGAAGTTTTTAGGCATGGCGTTCCAAGCTCTGGAGGACAGATAACTCAAGGTTTTGCCCCCTTTGGTTTTGAGGTTAAACCTAGCTGTCTTAATCTGATTGTCGTTAGAGGATTGTAAAGTCCTGGGAGGGTTGTAGTGGGGGTAGCGTCTGCTGAGATATTTAGGGCCTGTGCAGTGGAATGCCCGAAATGCAGTGATTAGAATTTTAAAGAGTATTCTTTTATGCAGAGGCAGCCAATGAAGAGTTTTTAAGGCCGTAGATGCTGAGGATTTCCTGGGCAATTTTAGAACTAGTCTGGCTGCTGAGTATTGTACACTTTGCAGTTTTTTAGTGTAGATTTTTTAACTCCTGCCATCAGACTATTGCAGTAGTCTAGGCGGGCGAGGATAGGAGCCACTGCTACCGTCTTTCTTGAGTCAGTGGCAGGAAGTCGAAGAATTTTTTAAGAGATTTAATGATGCCAAAGCAGCATCCAG
This sequence comes from Lissotriton vulgaris, assembly GCF_964263255.1. Taxonomy (NCBI): domain Eukaryota; kingdom Metazoa; phylum Chordata; class Amphibia; order Caudata; family Salamandridae; genus Lissotriton; species Lissotriton vulgaris. The sequence goes on from NC_141687.1 coordinate 299,506,311, forward strand.
CAACTTTCCTGACGTGTTGATCAAAAGATAGCTCGGTGTCGAACAGGACTCCATGATTTCTTGCTGTCGCTACGGTCTGGGGAGGAGCGGTGGAGCCCTCTGGCCACCATAGGCTGGGACAGAAATTGACATTTTTTCCCATTGGGAGGATTTCTGTCTTGCTGGCGTTACATTTAAGGTGATTTACTTCCATCCAGTGGAAAACTTCCGTCAGACAGTTTTTAAGATTGAGTTCGGCATTGGTGGATTTTTCCTCTAGTGACACAATGAGTTGAGTGTCATCGGCATACGAAGTTACGAGTATGCCGAATGATTCAATCAGAGAGATGAGTGGGATTAGGTAGACGTTAAAAAGTAGAGGGCTCAGGATGGATCCCTGGGGGACTCCAGAGCGAACTTTCTTCTCTTTGGAACGGAAAGGGCCCAAAGCAATGGTTTGGGGTCTGTCTGTTAGGAAGGATGTTATCCATGCGAGCACCGTGTCTGAAATACCAATGTCCTTTAATCTGCCCAGCAGTATCGAATGTATCTCTGATTTGGTCTACAGACACCGAGTGGACCAGAGGTCCTCAGCACAGTGATGCTCTTCATGAGAAACGGAAGTGACGTTTTAATCAGAGTGCTGTCCTGGAGAAGCAAGGTGGCAGAGCCCGGGAACATGCAGGGCAGAATTCTAGTATCATGCAACCATGTCTCAATGGGTATCAATTGAGAGGGCACACATTAGAAGTAACTTAATTATAGAAGAAACAGCAACACGAAACCTAATCTTTTTATGCAATTGTATTTGTCAACAGAGGCAAAAGAATGCTTCAAGGAATAGATACTAGATTTATCCAGGTCTCTACTGGGAGTAGGGTTTTTTCCTGGTGTCTGTAATGTAGGGTAGAATTCTAGGGCAGAAATAACAGGAATTCCACCTGTTCGTCTTTACCCAGCTGTAGGCTGTAGTAGAGGAATGCTCAGTGTTATTGGTGGTGAAGTAAAAGCTTCTAAAATCTCAAATAACCACAACATAGCCCGTTGCTGTGCACTTTGCACCATTTATATTAGTTGAGACTGGCGCATGAGAGAATAGAGATGGACAGAAACATCCCTTGAGCCCTGTGCAGTAGAACGTGGAATAACAAGCACTTGCTCCCCTATGCCTGAACGTCCGCTTGAGCGGGATATCCACCCAGAGACAGTGGTTTCCAGATCCCTGTAGACCAACACAGAGCATCTTGGATGGGGAACAACCTTTACAACGAAGGTTTTACAGCGCGGTACTGTTACCACGCAACTTTTACAACGCAAGTCGTTACAACGACTTGCGCTGGGGGGCGCTCCAGGATAGTAAATAGTTTAATTTACTATCCAACTCCTTCCCTACTATCCACGGGGACTGGAGTTGGAATAGTAAATTAAAATATTTACTATCCAGCACCCCTCAACGCAAGTCGTTAAAAGTTGCATAGTAACAGCACGCGTTGTAAAAGTACGCGTTGTAACGTCGTACATCCATCTTGGATACTGTGGTTGGCCAGCATGTACCCACAGGGACGACTTTAGTGTTCGTGGAGCCGTGTGCGGGAATCCCTGTTGGCGCTCCCCTTACGCCCCGCCCTGCCCTATGCTTCATTTGTCGATTGTTCTCAGGAGGCCCCTCCCTTTACTGCTACAGCGATGGTCCACTTCAACGAAGTGCACCACCTGCTGCCTGCATGGACTCTGACTGTAATTCAGGTGTAATACCTGATCTGATTTGCAGAAAGTTAGGGAGTTAGTTTTCCCACAGAAAGTTTTAGCAGTCGGTTGATGCTGAAAAGCCACAGACTCTGAAATTGCACACATGAAATATTCCAATACTTTATTCGTAAGAAAATTACATGTGAACAGATTAATCAAGTTAACCAAGATCAGAGAGAATTATGGAGTATGCTATTATGCAAAGTAGCTACAAAATGCACACAGAGGAGTGACTTGCCATTTTAAAGGCAGGGTGATAATATGTCACCTTCAAGAGACAAACATTCCATAGAGAAACGACTAGTAAAGGGCCCAAAAAGACTTGAAGTGTGCAACTCACATCAGCCATGATCTGCAGCACAAAACAGTTATGCTAGGATTGAGACTCTGAAGCACCGTGCCAATAAACAAGAAAACCTGATCTGTAGCACATCTGTTATTCCAAAATGAAGGCCCTCTCAACCTTTGAGCCAATACACTCAACTCAGAAAGTAGAACAACTGTATTACGGGACCAGCCACACAAACCGCTCTCTGGATGCAACTCAACTTTGACCTGCAGCAGCTCCTGCTATTCCAGCACTAGGACCCCGCATAGATCTGGAAGAGCACAATTTTGAAGCACATACTACTACTCAGGTACTGGGGGGCATCATATTATCAAGGGCTTTATCTCTGCTTTTTTGGATTTAAAAGCCAAAGAAGCAGAGATAAAAAATATCGCCCGATCAACAACAGGGTGCTAACATGCAAAATCGTAAGTTAGCACCCTTTTCCACTACGCTTCCCTTTGCATCTCTAATGAGATGCAATGTCAAGTCAAGTCAAGTCATGCAATTTGTATAGCGCACTACATACCCAGAGGGTTTCAAGGCGCTTAGGAAGGGGAGGAAGATTATTTGTCAAATATCCATGTTTTAAGCTGCTTTCTGAACGCTAGGTGGTTCTGGGTGAGGCGAAGGTAAGCGGGGAGTGAGTTCCATGTTTTAGCAGCCAGGTAAGAAAAGGATCTGCCTCCCATGGTGGTCTTGTTGATGCGAGGTACAGTGGCGAGGGCTTGGCTGGAAGAGCGTAGTTGGCGGGAGGGGGTGTAAAAGGATAGTCGAGAGTTGAGGCAATCTGGTCCGATGTCGTAGAGTGATTTGTGTGCGTGGGTAAGCAGTCGGAAAGTGATCCTTTTATTGACGGGTAGCCAGTGGAGGTCTTTAAGGTGACCCGAAATGTGTTCGTTGCGTGGGATGTCTAATATGAGCCTGGCTGAGGCGTTTTGGATTCGTTGGAGTTTCTTCTGGAGTTTGGCGGTGGTGCCTGCGTAGAGGGTGTTACCGTAGTCCAGTCGGCTCGTGACCAGAGCGTGGGTGACTGTTTTCCTTGTTTCGGAGGGGATCCAGCGAAATGTTTTTCTGAGCATGCGAAGAATGTTGAAGCAGGAAGAGGATACGGCGCTGACTTGTCTGTTCATTGAGAGTGAAGAGTCCAGGATGACGCCAAGGTTCCGTGCGTGGTCTGTCGGGATGGGTGCTTTTCCGAGGGCTTCCGGCCACCAGGAGTCGTCCCAAGCAGAGGGGGATGTACCTAATATGAGGACTTCTGTTTTGTCTGAGTTCAGTTTTAGACGGCTTTGTTTCATCCATTCGGCAACTTCTTTCATTCCTTCGTGTAGGTTAGTTTTGGCGGTGCTGGGGTCATTGGTGAGTGATAGGATAAGTTGAGTGTCGTCCGCGTAGGAGATGATGTTGAGGTTGTGTTGGCGTGCGATGGCCGCGAGGGGGCTCATGTATACGTTGAAGAGGGTGGGGCTGAGTGAGGATCCTTGAGGTACTCCGCATATGAGTTCAGAGGCTTCTGACTTGAATGGAGGAAGGCGGACTCTCTGGGTTCTTCCGGTGAGGAACGAGGTGATCCATTCAAGTGCTTTTCCTTGGATTCCGATGTTATTGAGGCGTTGTAGAAGGGTGCTGTGGCAGACTGTATCGAATGCTGCAGAGAGGTCGAGGAGGATGAGGGCGACTGTGTCTCCATTGTCCAGTAGAGTTCGAATGTCGTCTGTTGCTGCGATGAGGGCGGTCTCAGTGCTGTGTTTTGCTCGGAAGCCAGATTGTGAGGGGTCGAGGGATTTGTTGGCTTCGAGGAAGGCGGCGAGCTGGTTGTTGACGGCTTTCTCGATGACTTTGGCCGGGAATGGAAGAAGCGAGATGGGGCGGTAATTTTTGAGTTCTGTGGGGTCGGCTGTTGGTTTTTTCAGAAGGGCGGTGAGTTCAGCGTGTTTCCAGCCTTCTGGGAAGGTCGCGGAGTTGAAGGAAGAGTTGATGACGTCTCTGAGGTGCGGTGCTATGACGGAGTCTGCTTTGTTGAAGATGTGGTGAGGGCATGGGTCTGTGGGGGATCCTGAATGGATGGAGTTCATCAGGCGGATGGTGTCCTCAGTGGAGATTGGGTTCCAGGCGTTAAGGGTGTTCACGGGGGGAAGATGGTCAGCAGATGGTAGGGTGGGAAGGTTTCCGGGTTGGTTGTCAAAGCTGTTGTGGATGTCTGCAATCTTGTTGTGGAAGAATGAGGCTAGTGAGTCGCAGAGGGTTTGAGAAGGGGTGATGTCGTTGGAGTTGGCCGAGGGATTGGAAAATTCCTTGACGATGTTGAAAAGTTCCTTGCTGTTGTGGGCGTTGTTGTCAAGTCGATCCTTGAATGCTGTTTTCTTGGCTTTTCGGATCAGTTGGTGGTGAGTGCGGGTGGCGCTTTTGAAGGCGTCCTCGGTGCTGGTGGTTGGGTCTTTTTTCCAGGCCTTTTCAAGGGAGCGGCAGAGTTTCTTGGACTTCTTGAGATCATCGTTGAACCATGAGGCCTTCTTGCTGCCAGGTTTGTTTTGACGTTTTTTCAGAGGTGCTAAGGTGTCAGCGGTGTTGGATAGCCATAGGGTGAGGTTGGCGGCGGCTTCGTTTGCGTTGGAGGAGGGGGCTGGGGTGTGTTGAAGGAGAAATGTCGCTAAGTGGCATTTCTCCTATTATCAAGCTTCACACTAACCCTGTTAGAGACAAAAAAGCAGCGCTAACCACAGTTAACACTGCTTTTTTACGTCTGCTACTTTTCAGATTTAGCTATGTAATCCAATAGGAGGTGGATTACATGGCAAGTCCACCATGGGCTATCAACAAGGATATTCCTATCCTTGTAGTTTTATCGCTGCATTACCAGCGATAACCTCCTAAAATGGCGCTATCACTGGATATTTTATCGCCTAGGCGGTTAGCGTTGTTAATAACGCGATAACCAGGCGATATTATCTAGCGAGAGCGGGCGTTAAAAAAATGAACGCTAAGCGCCAATAGCGTTAATTTTCCCTGGTCCCTGTTAACCCCTTCGACACTGATGACGAGCTCAGCTCGTCATGAAGTACACCACTCGTACGCTCATGACGAGCTGAGCTCGTCATGAACCGCAGGATTTTAAAAAGTTCAGCGCACAGCGGGAAAATGCTCCGCACGGATGAGGTTAATATGCTCCTGGGTTTGTCCAGTTGTCTCACACAGTGTACATAGAGAGTCTGTGTCTAAATTAGTTCATGCAGCAGTAACAAGAATAATAAAAAGAATGCAAACTGCTTGACGGCATTTGTAACAGAAGGTGAACTGTTCAAACTGGCATCCACCTGTTTCCAGGTCAGGGACAACAAGTTTGGTCTGTGACGTTTCACAAAACCTCACAAGTACCATTTACAAACAGTGTTTCTGCCTGATATTGAGGCTGAATTAGTCCACTTCTCATTGAGATAGCATTAGTGGTCTCCTTTATGTTTTGTGTTATATCTGAGTAGGGTTTTTAGTAACAAGAGAAAGATTGGCGCTCAGGCTAGATTGTGTCGTATTTACTATGCTCAGTGTATGAACGGTGCTGCCAAGTTGGGGGAAATACCCTGTAACCCCCGTAAATATGCCAGTCAAGAAACCCACAACAATAATGAGATACACTGTCCCGGGCACACGTAATTAGGATATAGTTCTGGTTCAAAGTGTCTCGTATTCTAACAATATCTGTGGTCCACATCAGTGTGATGATTAAATGTTTTTTAATGATGTAACAACGAAAAAACAACCAGCCAACACGTGTTTCGTCACATGAGGGAGTTATCCCGTGACTTCTTCAGGGCTCTAAGGAGCTGCAGAGTGATGTGGAGAAATCGTGCGGCCGGTGATAATTCCAACCCAGCCCGGTTGTCCAAAAGGGGAAATGGTCCCTATGGTATCATAACTGATCCTGTAATGAGGGAAATCCCTGTGGTGAACCCCTGTGGGTAGGCTGTATGGTGAGCGGTACGGCCCCTGAGCAACAATAGACCTAATTAGAGTTCGTTAAATGGGATGTGAGTCGTGGACGCATCGGTGTGAATGATCAAGAGGTATTAGTAGCCGATTGAAGTGGATAATAGAGCCGTCCAGTGTCCAGGGTGAGAAGGGCGGATGCGCCGCAGTAGCAAAAAGAACTAGAGTCAGATGTAAAAAGTTGAGAAGACACTGGTGCCGTCTCGCTTTCCGGATGCGGAGATATTGTTAGAATATGAGACACTTTGAACCAGAACCTTATCCTAATTACATGTGCCCGGGACAGTGTATCCTTTATGTGTTGTGTCAGGGAAACATAGCCCTACGCATGTACACCAGACCCACACTGTTGCACCCTTACTCATCCTTACCATGGGTTTGGAAGGCAAGCAAGCTTGTTCTGTTGTAGACCACAACAGGCTGATCTGCAGTGTAGGTCATTGCCAGCACCAGGGTGGAGCAGTTCTTACGCACGTGCAACTTTACGTTGTTCAGGTTCAGCACGTCCTGGCAGCCTGTGCGGGTGCACATCGTGGGCTTGTAGTGACAGATCTTGGAGTGCTAAGCCAAGTTCTGCAAACAGTTAGAAAAACAAAATGTACATTGGTTTATGTTAAGTTGTGGTCCAGGCTAGGAACATTGTGTTTTACTGATATCTCTATAACCCTTAACTCTTGTGAGGCCCAAATAACTTTCTTTGTTGTCACTTAAGTCCTACTCAACATAGACAGAATCATGCATAGGTCGCATGACCACATCAAACAGCAGCCATATGAATGTACACATCGCATGGCCACAGCAGCCATCCCCTAGGCATGTGCTTCTCGTAAGCTGACGACATGGCCAGACCGGTTCAGCTTAAAGGAAAACACCAATGTGGTGTACGATTCACTTGACACCATCAACTCTGAGTCACAGACACATATTGTATTCCTGACCATATCAGTTCTGAAGAGAAATGTATTTAATTAATTGCACCATGCCAATACCTAGTCGGATATATATATATATATATATATATATATATATATATATATATATATATATATATATATATATATACAATTTGCACTGCTACACGCTCATATTAACATCGAACATACACTGCTCACCAACACTGAACTGGTCACACTTAAATGTGCTGTACGTGCATTTAGTGACACATCCTCACTAAAGAAATAGTGGTACAAAACTTGAGACACTGCTTTAATTCAAAGCATACACAGAGCTGTTTCAGACACACACCCTTACAAATGCAGCATTTTTAGATAGAGACCCCCTGCTGTCAACCAAATGCATAAGCGAAATGTCAAGTCAAGTCAAGCTAAATACCACTTTATTCTATTAATTAAATCATAAAAGTATGCTAGACATTTATAAAACTATTTAAAACATGTTTAAAAGTCAATTAATACAATTTCAGTCATGATGACAATTAAGACCCATTATAAAAAGATAATTACACAATTTCATTTCCATTTGAGCCCAACAATCCATTATTTAAATACATGATACAAAAATAGTTAGCTTCCAGCGTTAAAGGTCCAATCTGGATCTCCTAATTCTTACAGATGCAGCCAAAAAACTGGCGATACAGTACATAATTACGGGGGCTTCCATCATTTGCAAAAATAGCAATGCGGGCTTATACTGCGTAAATCTCAACTCTTTCAGTATTGGTTTTACAAATCGGTTCCGGGGTTCAGAATACAAGGGGCAGAAAAACAAAAAGTGCGCAGTGTCCTGGGCGAAGTGATCATCACATTTACATGGAGTCGAATCCTCAGGCCTACACCAACCTTTCTCATCCCAAAGAACCATATGGATTTGATTGAAACGGAATTTTGTCAGCAACCATCTATGGAAAAAATTTGTCACCACTGACAAGTAAGGAGCCAACTCAAGGGATGTAGTTACCATTACATGTGCCCTCACCGAGGGTTTACCTATCTCATCCGCTTCACGCTCGGCAACACAGAGCCTAGTGAAATTAGTCTTCACCCACACTAGATCTGCTTTGCACAGGGATTCTGGTCTAGCAAAAATCTCAGGGCGTCCTAGCTTCACAGCCAAGGACTCTACATAAGACAACCACTGAATATCCCTCATGTGATCTAGTTTAAGACAATCTTTTATGATCTTATTATTAAGGCTAAGGTTTGAATTTAGCCAGAGCTTAATCCATAACAGGATCGGATCTAGTTTTATCATGTCTGTGATGTATCCTAGACCTAGCTCAAGGTGTAGGGAGTAAGTTGCTGTTGACTGAGGTAGGCCCAGCAATGACCGCAGGAATTTGTTTTCCTCCGTTTGGATGCGGTCAGGTTTTACAAAACCCCAAATTGCAGCCCCATATCTTGCAATAGAGACTGTCTTGGCTTTGTAAATAGCCAAGATCGCCTCTGTGGGTTTCCCCCCTAATCCTTTAGCGAACCCCAAAACTGCGGAGGCTGAACTTCTCACCGCATTCGCTTTGGATGTTAGCTGTGGTATCCAAGTACCCCTATGGTCGAATACTACACCCAAGTAGGTGAAAATCTTTACGCTAGAGATAACCTCGCTGCCACAAAAAAAGGTTTTATCTTTACTCTTAGAGCAACCTACTGACATTGTGTGGGTTTTGCCACTGTTAATCACCAAATCCAGACTGGACATAAAAGTTCCAAAAGAATCAAGCAGCTTTTGCAGGGCAATTGGGGTCCTGGCTATCATCGGCATAGAGGAGCACCGGAATTGGTGCACCCCCCATGCACGGAATATCCTGAATTACAGCTGTTAGGTTAGCATCCAATGAATTCACGTATAACGTGAATAACATGGGGGCCAAGATACAGCCTTGGCGCACCCCTCTGCTGGACCTAAAACTCGCTGTACATTTCCCCTCTGTTGTCATCCTAATGGAGACATTCAGATCTTTATGCAACTCCGCTAGGAAATGCACCAAGGAGCAGTCAAGGCCCATCTTCAAGAGCATAGTCCACAGCCTTGATCTCTTGACTAGATCAAAGGCTGTGGATAGGTCCATGAAGCCTAGGAATATGGATCCCCTTTTGCCCTCGTGTACTTGGATATTATGAGGTGAAGATTGAGGCATTGGTCCTCCGTGCTCCTCCCCGCTCTAAAGCCGTATTGAACATCTCTCAGAATATTATTCTCTTTGGCCCAAGATGTTATTCTAGCCAGGACAACCTTCCCTAGTATTTTAATAGAGGAGTCCAACAATGATATAGGCCTATAGCATCTTGGGTCTCCCCTCTGACCATTTTTAAACACTGGGATTATAGTAGCTCTGGACCAACATTTAGGAAATCCCACAATGGCTTAAGCATTAAAAACTTTAGTTAAAATATCAGCCCAGTACAAAGAATTTACCTTAAACATATCAGCGGGAACCCCATCAGGGCCCGGGGCCTTACGACCCGCAGTACCCTCAATTGCTTTAATGACTTCAACTGTATCAAATCTAACAGGCGCCAAGGGGAGTTCAGACACAGGGACTTCAAGAGATTCCTGCTCCATGTTACTACCGTAGATTTTTTCAAAATGGCTAAGCCAGTCTTCCTCAGAAATGTTAAGTTCCAACACCGCGTTTTGGTCACGAGAAAACAATGGGGTATTAATAATTGACCAAAACTTTGCGCTGTTTTTTAGGGTGGCTTTGTCCATGAGCTCGGCCCAAGCTTCACTCTTTAATTCATTTTTACGTGCTATGATTGCCCTGGAATAATCCTTTCTGAGCTGCACCACTAGGACTTTGTCCCTCGAACAAGCATTAAGTGCTTTTTTAAGGAGGTTATGGGCTTTACTGCAATTATTATCAAACCAGCCCATTACCGGTCTATTTTTAACTCCCTGGCCTTTAGCTGTAAAATTCATGGCCACTGTCCGACAGATACCTTCAAAGGAAGTTAAAACCTCCACGCCCTAAGAGAGGGGATTGACACAAATATTTAAATCTTCTGCAGCCGTTGATGTTAAATTTAGGAAAAAATCATCAGGAACTACCTGTCCCCATTTGATCTTTCTCCCCTGATCTTTAGCTTTGACTGATATTACACCCTTTGGAGTAAAAGAAGAATTTAGGAGCGAAAAACCATTAGTTTTCCATCCCCACGGGGTTGTGATCACTCAATGGCATGGATAGAGCATTATAAAAAATCACATATTTAAGAAGACCTAATGATAGAAAAATGAAATCAATTATCGATTCACAATCCCTTCCAGCATATGTGGCAACTCGTGAACTTTTATCATAGAACTCTGCCTCATACAGATCATTACTAGTTAGTAGATTTTCAAGAACCTGCCCCTTCTGGCTATGTTCGAAGTGCGGGGGAAAATACTGTCAGGCCCATCTGAATCGATTAGGTCACAATTTGAACACAAATGTACATTAAAATCACCCATCAGAATAAAATTACAATAAGTGGTTTGCTTTTCCTTATATGGAGTTAAAACATCTGTTAGCCACACTAAATGCACATTAGCAGGTTAACCATATGGTGAATTATAACAGTTTACAAAAAGTATTTTGCAACCATCAATCATGGTTACCTCTATAGCAAGGAAATTATTTGTGTCACAATCAACCTTTATAATTTTACCCTTTACATTCACCGAGACCAACATCAAGAGACCCCCTCTATTCCGTCCCGCTGGAGAGGGCAAAGCAGGTACAAAAAATGAAGTAAAGCCATCCAACCAAAAATCGCATTCCGTGTCCCTAGTCTCTTGCATGGCGACAATGTCATATAGCTTTACAAAGATTAACCAGTTGGGGTCTCCTCTCTTGGACCGTAGACCGGCAATATTCCAATTTAACAACCTGACCTTATCCCCCTTGTCAGGTGAACCCAATACCGGTTTATATCCATCGTTAGCAGAAGAAGGTACAGGAGCCATAGGCGCAGAGTCCACTATAACTTCATCAACCATACCCTCTCCGGCCCCCCGTCAATCGCACATCTCGAGTCCTTTGAGTGCGTCAAACCCATTATGTGTTGCGATGTGAGCTCCAAATCTAAAGAAATTCTCCCTACCTAATCCCTGACTTTGACAAGTGGACCGTGGCCCAAACGGTGTAAAGGGACTCAATCCTCGGCTAGGGGTGGAGGCTCCTGTAGGGTGATTATAAAAATATCCCAAAGGGCGCACAGAGATGCTGTTGTCATCATTCGTCATCGAGGCTGCCCTTAACAAGACTGTGGCCACGTGTTGAGGATATTTAAAATTTACTATCACGCAATCCCCTCTACAGGTTTTGCGTGTGGGACCAATCCAATTTGCCCTCCTTGTTGGGATAATTTCTACTGCATATTTTGTAGGAAAACCACAATTTGAGCTCAACCATGATACGACTTTATTTTTGAGGGAATCATGTGATTCCTCGGGTGACTCAACCGGAAGCGAGTTTTGAGGCGGGACATTTGTCAGTACAATTACATAGGGGGCACAATCCGGAGGTAAATTAATAAAATTGCTTCTCCTACTTGGGGCGGCAATCGGATCTTTAACAGGCCCTGTCTTTGGGTGTACTACTGACCTAACTGATGGAAGAGGGGGTGGAACTGAGGGAGCAGGGGATTCTGGATCAACTCTAATAGACTGTTGTAAGGCATGAGTTTGTTTATCCACCTTGGCTACCTTCTTCCCACCAATCTCTGGGTGATCTCTACTAGATGAGGGAGGCGAGGGGTTAACCTTATCTATGTGGGCTAACTGTTTCGCTAGCAATCCTCCTAGTCTTTTTACCTCTGCGGTAACAGTATCCAGTTTGCACAGTAGAGGTTGGAGAGATTCCGCAAGTTTTGATTCAAATTTGGCTTCTAGGGTACGAATTAACAAGCCAAACTGCTCTGGGCTCAGGGTTATATTTGCCTCGTTCTTACCCTCCAGGATCGCAGTTGCCTCAGGGGAGGTGTGGTTATCTGGCAAATGAGTATCTACCCTTCTTTTATGAGTGTTCCTTCCCCCCCCTTATCCTTTGCTGCTTCCTGCAGGTTCTGAAGGGTCTAGTGTTTTTATGGGCAGGTACCACCTCTTCCTCCGAATCCGAGAGTGACTTGTCAAGAACTTCTATGTCTGGAGCCCGGTGGATCAGTGCTTCTACTGCATTGACTACCTCGGGGCCAATATCAGTGACAATTTCGGTCTCTGGAGGAACCTCCAATGGGGAAGGACCCACTATGGATTGATCCTGATCTGATAGATTACCTCTACCCAAGGAAGCCCTTCTATCACTATTGATCTTATTTACCATTTTCACTAGAAAGTTGTCAATGGGACCCGCCCCCACAGTAGCCTTGTCCTTCTTTGGCCCCGACATGAATACAGGTATACTTTAATGAGAGCTAACCTATTCACAAACTAAGCAAATGGGCTCACCACCCAAAGTTAATAGTGCCGCAGTTACGATTAGTCCTTCAGCCCTTCCAGTCACTTTACCGTGCAGATGATGGTCGCTGAATAGTTTGCACAGGGTCTCTGGCCCAGCCCAGCCTCTTCCTGCCCCTGACGGCCACAGATGGCCCGCCCTTTGCCCGGGCTTTGCTCGGCGTCCCGCTCGCGTCTCCCGAGACGGGGGTCGCGCTGGTTAAATGCGCCTCCCGGCTCTCTGTGAGCGTCAATGGTGCGCGCCGCCGCTTGGCCTGCCGGGCAATGTAGTCCCGGAGCGGCGACGCAAAGGAACTGCACCCGGTGACTCCTGGCGGTGGCGGCTGAAGTATGCCTTCCCCTGGCTGCCTTTCGTGTCAGGCAGCGTTCAGCGTCCTGATACTGGTAAGCGTGGCCTCACAGGAAATTTATTCCTATGCAATACTTTATAGGAAGGAATAGGTGATTGACGCAGAATGACGGACTGGGCAACACTGAAGCTACCGTCACCACTAGTCATTCGTCAAAGCCACTGGAGCAGGGAGTCTCAGAGCCTAAAAATAAGTGCCAGTGGGTGGCACAAATAAAGTACAGTGCCCCCTCACAGGCCACCAAGGGGAGAGGATGGAATTGGCGCATGTCCTTTGAAAGCAGCGCTGTGGGGGCTCCAAGTGGTGCATGTTTTCATGGTGCATGTGCAAATGGCATCCCCCAGCTTGACCCCATGTACTGTGGTACTGCCCGAATCGCCCTTAAGCCGGCCCCGTGTTGCCAATCAGATTGGCTGCAAAAGCCTCAGCCAATCTGATTGCTTTTGGTTTGTCCAATCAGATAGAATGAAATACCCCATGTCTTGTCCCTGCCCATGTTATTATGGGAGGGCAACGAGGCAGCCAACAGACAGAACGGAGATGCCTCTGCTGTTGAGGACAAATGAGGGGATTCTGAAATCCTAGCGGGGATCACAGGATTCTTCTTTCCAGCAGAAAGAACCACTCACACCCCTCGGCGAGCACAGTATAATGTAGAGGATGAAACCAATAAAACGAGTAGATAGGTAGTCGAGTTGAACAGAGTGGGTTTATTACAACCTCAGCCAAGCACAGCCACAAGTAACTGCCTAATACAGAATCCTGCAGGCAAGTACATTCTCAGAACCAAGAACGATGGGGAGAATGACATAGCTTAAAGGGGAAGAACATCACACATCTCCCTTCCTTTACAAAAAATGAAAAAGAACATCACACATCTCCCTTCTATTATAAAGCAAGTAAAGAGAAATAAACAAAAGAAAAACAAGCTAAACATAATCTTTCAAGTGGTATGGAGCACTACGAATCCTTTGACTTCTTGTAGAAGGAGATGAAAACCTGTCAAATGAAGAGTTGGATGCAAAGAACGAATTATTGTACAAACCACTAACATCATGAGTTGTGTCAACAGACAAATTAGGATTAACAACCACAACACGACTCCTGTTCCAGATTCTCCCATCTTCAGTCTTAACAGCATTTTTAAACACTTTTATAACAGATCTAACATCGGTATATTTGGACCATGGTTTGCGTCCAACGGGAGTCTTTATTTTTACCAAATCACCGACTTTAACATCTTGAAGATTTACGCTTTTCCTTTTGTCAAAGTAAGTTTTGCGAGCGTTCTGCTTGTACAACTCTCTTTCCCTCCAATCACCTATGTCATTATTCACCAGACCTTTGTTTAAGCACATCCACCCAGGACACAACAAAGTATTAGGAATCCTTCCTTTGAATAGCTCAAATGGAGACCTCCCAGTAGTGGAATGAGGGACAAAACGATATGTATTTATCCTGTCTTGGAGAGTGGTTTTCCAATTTAAACCTGAAGCATGAGCAAGTTGGATTGACTCTTTCAGCGTTTTATTGACCCTCTCTACTGCACCATTAGTCTCTGGGTGATAGAGTGAACACTTCTTATGAGTAACACCACACCTTTTTAGAAAATCAACAAAAATAGAGGAACAGAACTGAGGTCCATTGTCAGACAGAATACTATTCGGGAAACCTTCCTTGTAAAACAGAGGTTCCAAGAACTTTATGATGGAGTCAGAAGTGATTTCCCTGACAGCAGAAACCTCAATCCACCTAGAGTAGAGATCAATAAGTACAATAAGGTAAGGAGTATCGGAAACGCCAGATAAAGGACCCAGGATGTCAATGGCAACCTCATCCCAAGGATGAGCAGGTAAGGCCCTCTTTACCATGGGCATTTGTTTGGTTTTAAGAATCTTATCGCTAGAACAACACTCAGAACATTCTCTAACCATCCTTTCAATTTCTAGATCCATACCTGGCCACCAAAATTGCATACGTAAAAACTCTTTTGTTTTCACAATCCCTAAGTGACCACAATGAGCAAGAGACAACAACTTCCCTCTAAGAGAAGATGGAGGAACAAGTTTAGTGCCTCGAGTCAACAGACCATTGTTTACGGAGAGCTCATCTGAAACCAAAGACCAAGGTTTAGATAGACGAGATTTACTCATCAAAGAAAGAATTACATGAGAAATCTCTTCATCTTTTCCCAACTCCGACCTCCATTCAGTTTCATCAATTGCACCATCAGTAATTTCACAGACATTGGTACACTCATCCGGTTCACAAAGATCATCCTGGTCAGCATTCTCACAGTCAACCAATCTAGACAAACAATCAGCCGACCTGTTGGCAATACCAGGAATATATTCAACTTCAAACTCAAATTCCTGTAGAGAAACAATCCATTTCCTGATTCTTGAGGAAATGGCATCAAGACCTTTCTTTGAAAAAACTTCTTTCAAAGGCTTGTGATCAGATAGTACACACACTTTTGTTCCCCAAACAAGATTCTTGAACAAACGTATCTTCCTTTTCCTGCGCAAAGGCTTATTCTATATTTAACCCTTGTCAAACACCTCCCGCTCTCCTCACCAACATGTTAGTTTGCAATCCGCCGCTGGGAAGTCTTCGCTTCACTTCGATTAAATTCGAACAGCCGCTGGAGGAGAAGGTAGGACGGGAAATCTTCTGTGTTGTCCTGTTGAGGTCGTTTCGCTTCGTTTCCAATCGTCGCCAGTATAATGTAGAGGATGAAACCAATAAAACGAGTAGATAGGTAGTCGAGTTGAACAGAGTGGGTTTATTACAACCTCAGCCAAGCACAGCCACAAGTAACTGCCTAATACAGAATCCTGCAGGCAAGTACATTCTCAGAACCAAGAACGATGGGGAGAATGACATAGCTTAAAGGGGAAGAACATCACACACAGCTTAACCAATCCAATCATTCACCAGCTCCCACACCTGGACCATTCCATTGAAACCACGAGGGGTGCAAAGAGTGACTGAACGGAGTGGGATGAGTCACTCACCTCTTACAACAGAGGAGCTATTCATTTTCATTTCTAAAAATAGAAGCAAATGTTGCATTTGCAAGAAAGCTTTTCTCAAAATACAGTTAAAAGCTATGGATTTCAAATGATGTTTTGAAAGTAAGGTCGTTAAAGAATCAAACACTTCAATGCCCACCTTCAGGATCCAGATATGTTATGATTCAGCACTTAAAAATGCATTTACCTGCACTTCAAAAGCAATACACGCTTGGTGTATAAAAATAACTAATGGTAAAGCCACTAGTCTCCCCTTTTGACTAATGCACACCCATTGACTTTGCCAATGCTATTTTCTGATGCCGTTCAAAATCGAGAAAAATATGCTCATTGCCAAAGATGAATCGCACAGAGAAAAAAAGGCATGATGAAATATTTGCGAGCATGTGCAGCCACACATCATCACTCAGTGGTAATTTTTTTTAATTTACCGATTTATATTGCAGACATCCTTTGATGGGCGGAACAAATAAATCAATAAAATCAATAAAAGGTGCGAAAACTCGTGTTTGCAGAAAAGAGTGGCCGATAAGACAGTTCCAGTTGCTGGAGGATCCCAAACACATTTTTTTTAAATTAATTAGAAAGAAGCTGTATGGCGGGGGAGCAATGGAGGAGCAGGGTAGCAAGGGGACAGGTTGGTATGGTAGGTTGGTATGTTAGGTTATGTTTGGGTGGTAGGTTAGGTACGAGAGGTTAGATATGGTAGGTAGGTATAATAAGTAAATACGTATGATGTGTAGATTTGGGAGGTAGGTAGGTGTGGTCAGTTATGGGCGCTAGTATGTATAATAGGCAAGGTACTTCAGGCAAATTAGTTTAGGTATGGCAGGTAGCTGTAGTAGACAAAGTAGGTTAAGTATGTACGGTAGTTACGGTAGTTTACTAGATAGGTACGTTAGGTACATAGATCTGAATGGTAAGTCATACTAGGTACGGTAGTGTAGGTATATATGCTAAGTAGGTATCTATGTAGATAGGCTAGGTATAATGGGTAGCTAGGTATGAAAGGTAGGTGTGGATGGTATGGCAGGGTTGTTTTCCTTAGGTAGAGTAGTGTAAGTATGGTTAGAATATTAAACAGGTATGGAAGGTGCATAGGTATAATTAATTAAACCCGCTTCATAATTTGGTCCTCCCCTGCTGCACACGTTCAGTGGCCCTGGCTGTGAGCTCTGGTAGGACATATGATTTGTGTCTGGAAATTAAATGTTTCTGCTAGACTTCTAGCTTACACATCATAGCACTGTTATTCAGAAGCGCTACTATGTCCTGCTACACGTTTGACAAAGGGACATTGGGGCATATTACCAACAACTAGCGATAATTATCGCTATGTTGGTTTAGCGGGGATATTTTTATTGCCGAGCTTCGGCGATTTTTATCGCTTAGGAACCTTGCTATTATCAAGGTACATCTCCTAAGCGATAAAAATCAGCCGAAATGCATGAATATCGCTGAAAAGTCAGCGATATTCATGCATTACCGAGCTAATGCTCTTAGCCATGTTATCCACCTACCATTGGATAACATGGCTAAGAACTGCTCAGGGCAGGTGTTAGCTTTTGGACATATTCGCGCTTAGCGCGAATATCTCCAAAAGTTGGTAATAGGAGATAGCGATGTTAGCGACTGTTTCCAGTCGCTAACATCTTGGCACGCCCACTTTGCATGTCATTAGTGATAAATATCACTGACATGCAAAGCGGGGCCCAAGATGGTCGCTATCTCCTACTAGCTGTCTCTAACTGGTGTTAGCGACAGCTAGGTAATAGGGAGATAATTTTATCTCCGCTTTCTTGGCTTTTAAAGCCAAAAAAGCGGAGATAAACCCCCTTGATAATATGCCCCCTTGTTTTTGTTCTATTATTAAGAAAGGCTATACGCACACAAATCTTTATTTTGAGGACATAAAACAGTAAATTCAAAAACGTGATCATGACTGCAAAGCATATCAAATGAATGCTCAGGGATTGTTAGCGGCTTGCACTATGCCCTTATTTTATGATAGGTTTAGGCATCCAACAGCAGTAAATTCATAAATCAGAAATTAAAATGTTGATGCACAAACAAAGTTAATATATCAAATAACCCACACTTGGACTCAGTTTCAACCTTTAGGCCATGTTGCATGTGAATCTTAACAAAAGACTACTTGATGTAACCATCCTCAAAATGCTTTGGCCTTTGTGAACAGCCATTCCAAGCAATGGCAATCCATTAAAAACACATGCAAGCCAGTGAATGAAGAGAATCGATCCAAAGCCACTCTGTTTAGTTTTTTTGATGTATTGCTGACAAGAGTTCCACAACAGACAAAAAAGCTGTCTACAGGAAGTAGACAGTTCATGTTTAGGGTCTTTGGAATTGTAATGAAAATTCTTCTTTAAAGTTAAAGTCAGATTTTGTATTGTAATTTTGAAAATGCCACTTTTAGTAAGCTGGCAAATCCCTGCCGTAGCCATTTTGAGGTTTAAATTTGCGTGTAGCTGGCAGTAACACTTTGTGTATTCCTCCCAGTCACACACAATAGAGCACCTTTTTAAACGTAGAAAGAATCTGTCTCATTTAAGCAAGAAATTAAGCTGAATACACACCATTTTGTCATGTTATGCTCTATAGAGCTCACTCTCCTTTACGAGGCACTGAAGGGGTTGTGGATGGATAACACGCTTCACCATGGAGCCTAATTAGCTTGCAGTGTTAGTGGTAAGCATTGAAAATAGTCATACATCATACAACAATATTGCGGTCAGATACCGATTAGTCACATGGAGTTTATAGTCTAGAGGAAACATAGTTATTAATTGTTGTTATTGATTTAGAAATGATAGTTATTTATCAATTTGCATTCACAATTGTGTCTCTTCGATGTAATGGAAAGAGGGAAAAGTGTATTATTTTATTATTTGGTTGTCCTAGAGCACTATATTATTTGATGGAAGTAGTGTTGTTAGTTATTCGTATTTAGGGTAATGATTATATAGGCTGGGCCAGAAGAGCTTTTCTAGGAGCACTTTAGTTTGGAAAGTCAAGCAGCATCTCTAGTGGTTCTTGGGAAGCCATCAGACTGCAGACTAAGAAGTGTAAATAAAAAAAAACAAGACTGCAGGCTTTTCCCATCTATGTACCCAGGATATAGAATAGCATCCTCGGATTAAACAGGACCACCCAAAAGCTGTTCCAAATTCAGAAAGAGTTGAAGACATATATTTTTAGGGAACATTAAACTGCAATGCATTAACCATCCACCCCCCAGTTTCCTCTCCTCTTACTTGATGGCTTTATGCTTTTACTGGAGCCTGCACAGCACTCCTCTGTCTTTCGGCTTGATTTCCACAATATAAATGCCATACACATACATGCATACATATGTATATAGGACAGAAGAAGATATGAAATAGGCCTTTCTAGCAAGCCATGCACATTTAGGTGATGGTGCACCTCTGAGTTATGCCAAGGTGTACAAGTACAAGAAGAAATTTTTAATTGACGGATTATTATTTGTAATCACAGGGCTGTATTCATCAGATAATGTGAGCACTGAAAGTTGTAGGAATTTTAATAGTGTTGCTCGGTAGCTATGCGTGATAGAAGCAGGACTTCGGGGCATATTACCAAGGGGGGCGATAGGCAATTATCGCCGATTTAGAAACCGTTTTCGGCCGCTAAGCGGCGATAATTCTATCGCCTTATTAGCAAGCTATCGCTAACTGATGTTAGCGATAGCTTTTAGGCGATAGCGAGCGGTTTGGGTCCGCTTTGCATGTCAGCGATGTTTATCTCTAATGACATGCAAAGTGGCAGTCGCTATCGCCTATTAGCAAGGCAGGCGTAGCGTTGGAAATATTCTCGCTAAGCGCGAATATCTCCAAATGCGAACACGTGCCCAGACCAGTTCTTAGCCATGTTATCCAATGGGAGGAGGATAACCTGGTTAAGAGCATTTTGTCGCTAATGCGTGACTATCGCTTTATTCTCAGCGATAATCACGCATTTCGCCGCTATCAGTGGATATTTTAGCACAATGGAGAAAAACTTTGCTAATAGCATGTTTTCTCCGCTAACATATCCAGCGATAAACAAAATTGTCGCTAAGCCTATTTAGCTATAAATATCGCTACTTGTTGGTAATATGCCCATTCATTTTTCATTTTTTATTTTTATTTTTCAGTAGTATTAAATGTGTTGTTCTAGGGACTCTAATTTTTAGTTCATTGTCAGGAGGATGCGTTCGGTCTAGTTCGTTGATGTACGCTAGGTCCCCAATTCCTGTTGGTTGTGAGCGTCTTACTCTAGTCTATATTTCAAAGTGCAGGTGGGGAATAGCCACATTTTCAGTATCCTTCAAAACTCCAGGTGATTTATAGTAGTGAGTTCCATGGTTTGCCAGTTTGGACAGAAAAAATTAGCATCAACAGTTATCTTCTTAGATCGTAGAATAATTTCTAGTCTTGAACCTAGCATCCTTTTCTGGGACTATTTCTTGACTTTCATCTGTTCTGCACGGTTGTTTGAAGGTAAATCTTCTGGAAATAGCCAACGGTGAGATATGGTCATGAGCTGAAAAAATGTGGTTTATCCGGTTTGAGGAATTTCTTTGTGTCATCAGTACAGTTACAGCCCAGATCTGGGGGTTGGTTTGTTGTAGACATTGAACAAAAACAGTGAGACAATTGATCCTAGAGGTCCTCCTCTATTAAAGTTGTATGGTTTGGAAGTGAATAGGAGGAGTGAATAGGAGGATGAGGATAATGTTCGACTTGTGCAGATGATCCACTTAAAGATATTTCCTTTGATACCTATATCCTCTATTCTAATAAGTGAGATGTCATGATGTACAGAGCTGAATGCTGCTGACAAGTCCATAAGAATGAGTGCTGCTACTCGATCTTCATCCACTGTAGCTTTCAGGTCATCGTAATCGTAGAGATGAGTGTTGATTTAGTCCCTCCTAACAGCCAAAAGGCTATTTTGTTGGTTGGACAGTACGGAGCTTTTTGAGAGGGGGAGAAAGCTGCCCTATCTATCCCTTTTCCAAAGATTTGTCCATTGGAAATTAGTTTAGTTTTTGGCAATTAGCGAATCGCAAATTGAGAATGCGATTTCAAGGGTGCAGAGGTGTCCAAAGGACACCCTGTTGCCCCCCTGAAATTGATCTGTGCACATATGTTGCGCACACACATGCCCTTAGGGCATGTGTGTGCGCATCATGAAACTTTGAAAAATGCACTTTAGTGCATTTTTCAAAGTTTTTGCAAATTACCATGAAGTTCAACTTCATGGTAATTTGCGAGCCCTATTAGCGAAATCGATATTTTTTAAACTTTAATGCAAGTAATCGCAATTTTGCGATTTCTTAATTTGCGATTTTTGCATTTGGGATGATGCATCCCACATGCAAAAATACCGGTCGCAAAGGGGCAGATTCTAAGAATCTGCCCCTTTGTGAGCGGATTTTACCTTGATGCATCTATGCCTTAATCTATTTGATTGCATAAGCTCCGAGATTGACGCGTTGATATTGTTATTCAATCTGAATTGCAAAATTCTGATAGACTCTTGTGCAGTTTCTTCAAGTGACATTTAGCTGTGATAATTCCATTTGAGTAGTAGGTCTCCTTTACTTTTTTGAAGTATGATTTATGATGTATGATTTGTATATGTTGTTGTATCTTTGTAGTTGTGTTTGTACCATGATGGTGATGGGTTCCTTTATCTTTTTTATATCATCATTCAGTCAGGATTTCTTCTGTATCCTTTTTTATTGCCTTGGCATTTTCACAGGGACATCTTGGGTGAATGTTGTGTCCACCCATTCATTTAGATCCTCACATGAGGGATGTATGTTGTTACTACGCATGCTTTTACAACGCAAGTCGTTACAACGACTTGCATTGGGGGGCGCTGGATAGTGAATAGTTTAATTTACTATTCCAACTCCAGTCCCCGTGGATAGTAGATAAGGTTTTGGATAGTAAATTAAACTATTCCCTATCCTACAGCGCCCCCCAGCGCAAGTCATTGCAACGACTTGCATTGTAAAAGTTGCGTCGTAAAGGTACTGCGTGGTAAAAGTTGCGTTGTAAACGCTGTTCCCCCACATTAGTTTATCTGGTCCTTGTGTACGTTTTTTGTATGTATAAACTCATGGTTCTCCATAGATAATTGTTTGCATTTTCTGTATGTTGTCATTAGAGACAAAGTGGTGGTTAGAGGTTGTGTTGGCATATTATGGTAAATTTAAATGAGGAAAAAATGGCCATTCCACTGGACATGAGCAATTTCTGTGATGTTCACTAACAGTTTCTTCTATATCTAACACATTCCTAAATGATTGTTATAGGTTATGCATTTTTATACTTTGCTGGTGTGTGATGGGCAGGGGATACATTTCATCATAGAATACTATGCTATAAAACAAGGTTAGCCCCAAATATAAATGTGTGTAGGAGTCTATTTTTAGGCTGAGGGGAGAGCATAAGAGGCAAATAGCATCCGTAAAGACTTTTTGCGCCCCCTTGCGGCGTATCCCTTCTGGCACACATATGAGTGTTAATGTATCTGTAGGGCTGGTCAAAGACAATACTCTGCACATAATTTATATTTAGTGCTTAATTTAAGACTCTGGTTATTCAAGTAAAAATGCATACACATCTGATACACCATAGGACTGTAACACTTATTCCACTAGTTTTCTCTTCCCAGCCTCTGCTTTACAAATGTACATCAATGTTCGCTGTTAACCACTCCCAACCATCTACTGGAGCCTATCTCAGTAAACACCAAAAACATGAATCCGCAACTCAATGAGACAGTTAACTAATATGGAACTTACCCATTAAGACTCCTTTCAGCAAATCCTCAAAGCCAGAACCAGTCTCTGGTCTGCAATTGATATCGCAGAACCTCTTAGAAAAACACCCTTGGACTAGCAAAATCCATGCAATGTCATTCAAGTCACATATTGTGTGCTATGCAAATAACCAGGGACACTGGAATTATTTGAATATACAGGTGCAAATTTCTCCACAAATAATGAATCTACGATACATCTACCCCCTTCTGCCATTGGTATACTATCGTAGAGCTTTCCTAATCTGGGCGTCTTTTTCGTGCGGGTCTGACATTTTCATAGACAAGTTGTGTATGGTTAGTTGGTTGTGCTTAGTTGTGTATGATTACTAGAGTTTTTAAATCTCTAGTTTGGTAATGGTTTATGTTGGCTAATGTGAAAGTGAAATTAACTAGATCCTGTTCAATGTCTTTGAGTGTGTTATGTGTATGGATGTGCATGGATGGCTAAAGACCATTTTTAGTTGTGTCACATGCCAGGTTATCCATCGAACAACCTATGGAAATTGCTGTCTATACAACATAGTTATATTTTATTAACAAGAATTAATAACGAGTAGTCTGCATACCCGTGTGACATCCGTCATTCACAGGCATAGGCCCCTCCCTTTTTCATTTGTCACACAGTAGGACTGCATGCAGGCACATGTGATTTGGCGCCTTTTTCTAAGTAATGGTAAGTGTTATAGTCCTAATCTCGTGTTATGTATATGGTACTGTTGAGACACCTGGTCACACTAACCTCCCCCACTGTGACACCCCAGGACCTGCTGCAGGTCGCTGGCTCCTTTAGAAAGGGAGCTGCTGGATTTGCTGCCAAGCCAAATTGATCGAAAAGATGAGCTGGGTTTTTGTTCCTTCGCGAATATGATTCAAATATCTTACTCAAGTGCAAAGAGAGAAATATGTTCCTATAATATACACAGTTATATGCTGTATGGTGTTAAAACTGGCCCTATCTTCATGCCCTTAACAATAATGCCAAAAACATGGATTGATTTACAAACAATGAATGCTAAAAACATTAAGGTAATGCATGTCATTGATTTAGTTTTTCTTTTGTTTCACATGTTTTACTTAACCTTGCACTCCCCAAGAGTCTTAGCTATTTCATCTTGTTGTGTAACTCTATTTTGTTAGTGCATCTGATAATTCATACTTTAGGTTATGTCAGGTGTTTATGAGGGGCTTTGATTGAGAGCTCTGGTGCTGAGGCTGAAGGCAAAGCAAAGGGCCTGTTAGTGGGTTGGCCTCTCTGTAGGGTACACGGAACAATGGTCATATTCCAGTTACAACTGAAATTCTGTGTAAATGTGTGTGAAGGGGGATACACAAATATCAAAATATTTACAAGGCAGAAGTAAAAGAAAAAGTGCTTGAATGACTGAGTGCAGGATATGTTTGGAGGTGGTGAAGTGCAGGAGATGTGAAGGGTGCTAAAGGCGAAAGAAATTAGGTTGAAGATGGAAGAGATGTGCAGAGAATTAGGGCATACATGTCGAACATAAACACACACATAATTGGAGGTCAATACTCTTTCCACAGGCCTCAATAATATTGAATTCACAATCTCACAATTTAAGAATTGAACCCTTGCTAATTTTAATAATCTATTACAAATCATTGTTGCTACTCATTTATTTTAAATAGTTAACAATCGTTGACAAAGTCAATAGTGATGGCAGGTTTTAGTTGCATATCAATTGTTGTGTTATATATCTGTATGCAATAACATCTCATAAAGAAACCAAAATAATGGTCGGGTGGCACAGTATGGGAATCAGAGTAATTTATTTTACGTATTCCCTTTTAGAGAGCCCCTCCTTTTTTCCATATTTCTATGTGACTAATTACAGTTGCAAGCTGTGGGGATTCGCAAAACGTGGTTTGAGCATTTTCTTCCAAAGTTGATACAGCATGCAGTGCAAGACACTGGGCAAGCACACCCATTAAAGGGCCTAAAGTTATTGCACTTTACAATTTGCACATTGCAGTAACGGTTGAACATTTTAATGCAGTAAGATATGGGGCAGTTTTTAATGTGTTTATTATTTCAAGACTATTTGTTCCCCCTGCTTATATACCTTGTTTTCTCACTAAAATAATTTGCTTTAAATGCACCATTGGCTAATCGTTCTTCACCTTTTTCTCGAGAGGAGGACCCCTCTGGACCCTACATTTTTACATTATTAAGTTTGCTCACTTCATTTGCTGCATAAAAGTTGAATCCAACTTTTACGCCCCACCACATACACCACTGATAGAAACTAGTGGGTGAGGGTCTCCATACAATTTTTTAGGAGACTCTGGTTCCTAGGATGGTGCGGATACACAACCCTTTGATGTTTCTGGTACGGTAGAGGGTACACTAATATAATTTTCAAGGTTGAAAAAATGCATGTGAGAGGCAGTATTGATTTTGGGTACAGTAGAACATCTCACAGATAAGAACTGCAGCAAAGCAAATAGTTAGAGAGGAGAGAAATAGGATCAGTGGTTGATGACAAGAGATGCAGTGGAGCACTGTTCTAAAATCCACCCACAAACAGTAGTTCATTTCAGAAAAAGCCACCTTCTCCACACCCACCCACATCTCCAGGGACATTATACTTTTTTGGTAGAAAATTGATCAGTTTTGCCAAGTCAACAAACTTTGAAAGACTGTTTGGGGTTACTGATCGCAAACTGCAAAGTAGCCTGTAGATGGGGCAGAAGGCGGGCCCCTAAATTCAAAGAATGGCTGCAAGATCTCATAACATGGCAGGAACAGTCATTTGCGTACGCAGAGCTGTTCCCGCCTTCTTCCAGGCCAAAAGACTTATGGGATCCCATGAAAACTTACCTTCTGTCCTCATCAGATGATACAGAAGATACCACAAGCGGACAAGACGAAACAGGGACTTAAAGACACAAAAGATAACAGTTGGGCTTCCCCCTATCACATACTAAAAGTATACACGGGCCCCCGACACAGAACATACAGTGGCATGAGATGAGCTGGTAGTGTAGGTATTTTAACCATCATACGTATATAATATACATTATCGTACAACTTTGAAAAGATTTACTATCAACACTGATGGCAATCTGGATGATACAAAAGTGTAACATGCAATGCTTAGAAATGTAATAATGTGAATATGTGCCGAAAGTACTGTTCAATGCTGTTTAAGACTGGAGAGTCTTGTTGTTTCTTTGTGTTTGTTTGTCTGAAAAAGTACAATAGAACACATTTAAAAAAAAGTAACCTGAGGGCTGTTGAGTATAAGCCTCAAAATTCCATGCATATTCAATTTACAAAACTACAGAAGGTCCTTACAATTGTGTTAGATTGAATGTGAGGTATTTCTCTGTGCTTTTGGGTTGGCAATATTCTTCACAACATTAAAGATTTCTTTTGTTTGGTTATGGACCTCACTGATGGGTTCATCAAAGTAAGTTTTTTAAACTATCTAATGGATTAGTTATAATACTTTAGAGTTTTACAAAAAGTCCTTATGAGTTTTAGACTACGACCAGTGCCTTTCAAGCTCTATGTGTTTACTCAACCTTTCTAGTTCTATCATCTTTTTGTTGTGGGACTTACCAGAGCATTTAGGTCCCTACTTTCGTCATCTTAATATGCGAGATTTCATATGTGATGGGGTACATTTTACTGGGCAGGGTTGCAGAATGTTAAAACTGAGCATTGTTGTGCTCATCCTACCATTGCCACCCCACTCATTAGAAGCTGCACATAAACACTCACCCACAAGGCATGGCTAAAGGGGTGAATTTCACAGTGGCAATTGTGACCATTGAGGGAGGTGGCAGTTCTCACATTAAGCATTCCAGGGCACACCAACGCCATGCAGGGAACTGGAGGCAGCTGCTAGGTAAGCTCAGCTCAATCTGGTTATATCTCACACTCTCACATACTCCCAACCAGCACACCTGAATTGAATCAGGGAAAGGCCTACAAAAAGGAACAGCTCCAGAAGGGAAATGTCTCAACTACATCAGTACAAGGGTCAACCAGCTAAGACTACTCTTGTTGAAAAGTGAAGCTGGCTGCTGCTTTCTAGACTTATTTATGTAATTAGTCTTTGCACTGACCTAGTTACAAATTCTCCCTTACCTTCCTTCCTCTTTAAGGAGAGTTCCTTTAATTAAGGGGTCTCCAACCTCTTCTGTAGTGAGAGCTACTTCTGATCAGGGAAAATCGTTGTGAGCTACTGAAGCCAAGCAACTCATGCATTTTTGTCAGACACTCGCACACCCATCTTCACTGACTTTAAGTCTAATGTCAATTGGTTCCGATACTGTGGTTTGAACAAAAATACATTGACAAGGGGCACTATGACCGGTTTGCCATGTGTTTCAGTGAGAGCGTGGTATTTGGGGATGTATGACCATATGTGCGTATGAATAGGATACATGTGTATGGGTGACTGAGAGCCTGTGTCATATGTAGTTTGGGCACAGGAAATATCTTTCACCATACGTGTCACTGTTACATGTATAACACAAACATACAACGATTTCTTTGGGAGAAAGTGCAGAAAAACTTTCTCCAAAAATGTTCATAATATGAAACAATTGTCTGCACAATACATTTCTCCCACTTATTATAAATGTTGTATTTTTCATTTATAAATATAGCACCATGTCTACCAGCCACTGAAAGCAAGATGCTTGCTGTGTGTAAAGGTAACGCTTTGAAATGGGATAAAATGTAATTGAAGAGTTAGCTTTATGTCTATATGGATTCCATAAAACTCATAATTTACATTTTCGCCTACTTCAAAGTGTTACATTTACAAACACTGCACATCTTGCTCCCAGTGGGCATGACACTGAGCCATATTTATAAGGGAAAAATACATCCATTTGTTTAAATGGGAGGAATTTAATGTCAAGAAAACATGCATTATAAAGCATTAAGACAAAATTGGCTTAATTGAAATTGAAGAAAAACATTAGGAGCTAATGACTCAAAGAATAATATTTCTTTAGAATGTCTTTAGGTATATTTTTCTTTTGCTCATACCTTGAAAATCTGGCACGGACCCACTCCCCTTCGACCCGTGGTGGAGAAAGGACAGACCTAGCTGGAAGGCAATGGAGTGATATACGAAAGAAGAGGGGACAATTACGCACATGAGATAATAATGATAATTACGCACTTATATAGCGCACGATTACCCGGAGGCATCTTGGCGCTTGTACGAATACCGCCAAGGAACCCTTCCTGGCCTTTACCTGTTAGGAGCCCACTCCTGGGCACCCCCAAGGTGAAGTCAGGCATCCTCAGCGTTGTTGGGGCCGTTGTAGAGATTAAGCAAGCTATTGCCCAGAGATGCAGAGTGGGGCTCATGATCAGAATAGGCACCGAGGCAGGAATTATCAGGTCCCAGGAAATTGAGCCCAAGACCCGCCGAGGCAGGAATTGAACCCTGGTCCCGACCAGAATACGGCATCAGTGTCTGCCGCTCTAACCATTGAGCCACACTTCTTAACACAAGGAACACAAGGGACGGGTTAGGTTTGAGGTACGGGGTCTCGTTGATTTTGGCCAGATTGACCAGAGGCGCCGGTGGTCATGAACGAAGAAGCTTAGGGTGCTCATCACCACTTATGGGCTATTCAGTCCCAGTAGATCAATGCTGAATCAGCCACTGTGAAACAATGAATATACTGCTACAAAAGTGACTAAAACCGTGCCAGCATCATTTCCTTCAGAAGCTAACCTGGGGCATGCGATTTAATACAAATTTATCTCAGTTCAATTTCCATCTCAGGTCCCTTTTTTTCTTTAAATCAACGAGGTCATTCCTCATGGTCAGGACAGTTTATCTTTCTGGGATCAATACTTTCTCACTTGTAAAACTCTAATTTACAAATCTGAGGGCTCTGCAGGCCTACATAGTGGTTGTAAACAAGGCAGAAGAAACGTCAATACCTGTCAGGCTCCATCAGGTGTCTCACTTATGGCCAGCATCCTCGGAATCAATGGGAGAGTCCACCGGGCGAGGAGCTTTTGAGTGACACCTGCAAATCTGCCTTTCAGGGCTCTGTGCATCTTGTTAATAAGTGCCCCTCTGTGATTAAATGCATTTTATGACGAGTCATGGCAGACGCGCTCTTTTTTAAAAACATTTCTGACATACCTATATTTGTTTTTTATCGTCACAGCCTAAAGTTACATGAGACGTCGAAGTCTTTGTTGATGAAAAGTTTCTTCTTTATTTATTTTTTCAGTAGTCGTATTATCGCATGTAAATGATGAAGCAAAGATTGATTAGTCATTTTAAAGTGGTTTATCTAGTAAAACCGTAGGAAATGTGTTTTCTTTTCCACACTTCAAACACACTGTGACCAAAAAGAGGCAGGTTTCTTTAGGACTCAAAACTAGCAATTAGCATAATGATCGTGACATTACAGCAAATTACAATACATGACTTTAGGGCGGATCATTACATCACATACAATCTAAGCACTTCATTTTGGATATTTTGGAGGAAGTGCCAGTGTGAAGAATCCAATTTGCACTTACAACTCGATGAAATGCCCTAGGAAGGACAGTTTGCTATTAAAAAAAAGCCAATACCAATAACGAAACTTTTAATGTAAAACATGTTTCCAGCCGATCGTTACACTTTGTAAAATTAGTTCTATTAATATTTTATGCGCATGTTGACCAACAAAGGCATCATTGCGCTATTATTGATTTGAAGGGAAAGATTGTCCCAGAATTGTCCCAGATTTGTAGATCTAGATAAGAGAGTGCCCAGTAGTAAACAGCATTTGGGTCGTGGATCTAAGCTATCTTCCTGAAGCATAGAGAGTGAAGGACAGAGATGTTTTAAGACATGGGCATAGTGGGCTCTGGCCCAGGGCCCCCGCCTTTCAGGGGACCCCTGATAGAGTCAGCTCGGTTCTGGCGATTATCTTTACCTGATGGCCTTGAGTAGCTTGTATTAAATACCGTTTTCCTTTCCTTTATCTTTATTTTGGGTTATGTGTGAGAGCCTATTACAGACATTTTACAGAGAATTGTTGTATTTATGTTTCAAGCACTATCCATAAAAAGGTTTCTTTTAGACCAAAACAGGACCTCACATTTGAGACATAATAGGAGGTTGTCACAGAGATTATTTTCAGTTATATTATTGAGCAACTGCTGTATCACAATATTGAAAACCCACGTCACAATTTCTGAATATTAGATGTAAATAGATTTAGAATTTGGAGGGGAATACCTGTGCACTGTCACTGACCTGGCCAAGAAGGCATGAAAGAGGGAAACTGGATCATAAATTCAAAGCTGTTCCGAACAGAAGCACCCAAAATCGTATTGGACCAGGACCCCCCAAATCTTTAAGATGTCTCTTGTGAAGTACCTTGAGAGCAGGTATTATTTTTTTTTAGAGTTGTACTAAACTCTGTGCATACATCATAGTGTCCTAAATTGATTATGCTGTCTCACTGGAGGCCAGCGTAAAGTAGCTTTGCTTACAAAGTTATTTTTTCTTACCTTGCAAACAAATTGAATTTTTGCAGCTTATTAAAAAGATTTATTGGAAACACCAAGTGAAGGACATTGCAACGGTCAATTCTTGATATAATGCAAACAGTGGCCACTTGAGCATAAGGCTCCTGGGGTAGAAAGGTAAAATCCTATTTTAATAGCGTCAGATGATACAACAATAAGAAACAACACGGTTGATTTGTGTAAGAAAGGGAAAGCTGGAATTCAAAGTTACTCTAAAAGATGTATCTGCCTTATCAGGGGTGGGTGCTTCATTGCTTCACTCATCAAACCATTGAACTTTTCAAACATTTCACTCAGCACTTTTCTACATATGGTAGTGCTGCGAGGCAGACATATAACAAAGGACGGAAGGCGCCATAAAAACTCATTAAACAAATGACGTTAGCCTGTTTTATTGCTGAACTCAATAGAACTCGTTAACTCAACCTCAATCAAATAAAAGCGTGATTCAGCATTCCCGGATTCCTATGTGTGACTTTGAACTCACACACAGATCAGATGAGTGCAGCGTCCATTCACTGAATGATCATACCGCCTCTGTCAGGAGTGACTGAGAGGATCTTTCTGTGTCCACACAATCACACTTTTAGGGGCAGATTTACAATAGCTGGCGCATCCCCAGGGATGCGCCAGTTATTGTGCACCACAGCTCCCCTGGGGCAAAAACGGCACAGATGCGTGACGCATCTGTGCCGTAAAGGCGGCGCATTGCTGGAGTTGCGTCGCAAGCGCGACACAGCTCCAGCAATACTCTGGGGGGCCCTATCTGTCCAATGCTGCATCAAGCCTAATGCCTGCTTCAAGCAGGCGCAGGGTTTTGACGCAGCATTGGCCTAAAATTGCCTGCGTGAAATCTTGTAGATTTCACGCAGGCACTTTTGCGAGGCGCACCTGCCCCGGAACGCCCACCCTGCGCCGGAACGCCCACATGTGGCGCAGGGCTTTACAACGTGACGCATCTGCCTAGATGCGTCACATTGTAAATGGGTCACAGGGATATGCCACGTTTATGCAACGGCGGCTTAAACGTGGCGCAAGTCCGACATAAATCTGCCTCTTAGTTTGCATGCTTAGACGCAGTGTACCCTTTCTTGTTCAAATTGAACTCATATCTTCCACGCGGGTCACCGTCCACCAACTAATTTAATTAAATAAAGTATGGAAATTAGATGTACCTGTTGAAAGTGGAAATTGAACTGAACTCAGCTGAAGTTCTCAGGTTTTGCTGGACTCAGGAGGATTTTGGATTACCAACCAACACCTGTTTTGTGCGGCATGAAAAGCCCAGTGGGAGAGACAGACAGCCTCCTCCCAACGCGCACTGCCTCAGGTCATGTGCACATTGCAGAGTTCAGAGGCACCTAACTAACATTGCTGCTCTCTGTAAGCCAATCCTGACGCCTCTCCTACTGTTGCTGCAGCCTTAGGATTCGCTGAGGAAGGGAACCTCACTGCTTATTACTGAGACCGGGGGCTGCAGCTTTGAGTAACCCCTGGCTCAGTAACGTGCCCCATTGGTGAGGATGTGAGAGAAGCCTAGTGCACATGTCATGCTGGCTAGAGAAAGGCAGCCGTCCTACCCAACATGCGCACTTTGGTGTGCTGGCTTCTGTAGTATTATGGGCGCAACAGCAACAATGTTTCTGTTTTAAGCCGCACCCTCTCAGGACTGCACTGGCTTGGCTTCTCTTGGAGTAGACCCGCCTGAGGCCACAGTGTGCTCGATCTGACTCAGTTCAAACAGCCTCCGTGGCTGAAACACTTTATATTCGTAATGTATGAGTACATTTAATTTCGGGTCAGTGTACTGAAATATGAGTGGGGCAATGCCCCTACGCCCTCACGGAGTCACCGCCACTGGAGAGACAATTAGTCAGATTTGCAGAAGTGTGCCAGAGCAATTGAAGCAATTGATCTAGCCGAGCTATTAGCTGTATATCATCAGCATAGACAATTGTTTTACAGCCAAATGATCCAATCAATTTTGTCAAAGGGTGACATAAACATTATACAACATGGGAGATACTGATGGGCCTTGTAGAACTGCACAGTTGATTGACAAAGATGATGTGCAGAAAGGAGGGAAAGAGACAGTTGGAGAACTATTACCTAAAAATTATTAGAACATTGGAATGTTGGGAGCTCCATTGAAACAAAAATGGAGTGCTCTGGGCTTATAATGGCTGGTATAAGCCTGGAGCTTCAACATTCCAATGTTTCTTTGTTCACAGCTCTGGCTGTGAACAAAGGCTTCAGGGAGCCTGAGGGGATTCCATTCCCCTCACGCTCCCAAAAGGCTTTGTCTTTTTTGTTAGAACATTCTGTCCTCTAGTTACAGAATGTTCTAATAGCCTTATAGCCCTTCGTAGAGGGCTATACCGCTATTAAAGTCCCTCTCCCTTGTTAAAGGCCCTCGCCTTAGGCTCGGGGCCTTTAACGCTGGAGAGGGCCTTTAATAGCTGGTATAGCCCTCTACGGCGGGCTATAAGGCTATATGAAAACGTTTAGAAACAGTAGCTTCTATTCCAATCTCTGATAGAAGACTCAGCAGTATATTATTGTCCGCAATATCGAACACAGATGAGAGGTCAAAAAGATGATTGAAGCGGGCTCACTTTGATCTAAGATCATTCTGACCTCTTATACAGCTAATGCTGTTTTCATTTCTACCGGCAGAGAAGCCAAGTTGCTAAGCATCATGGATGTTGGAATCTTCCAGAAAACTTGCTAGTTGTTTTGCTAGCACTTTTTGGTATGTTTTCCTAAAGCTGGAAGAAGGGCAATAGGCCAATAGTGTCTACTACTTCTCTGTCTTCTCTCTGAATTTTCAGAAAAGGAATTATTAACTCTTTCTTTCACTCCAAACAAACTTTGCCAAGAGAAAGTAAATAGTTCACTATATTTATAAGAATTGGAGCAATCCAGAGAGCCTGATTTATTAATGTGGGGCATAAAGATATCTTCTTCTAAATTGATACAGCAAAACTTGCCATACTTTATTTCTAATGTAGCCTCCTCAAGGATGAATGTCTCACAAGAGAGAGATAGATACATAATTTGTTTCAAAGTAAATGTTCTGAATTTTTAAGATAAAAGTCAATTCTTCACCAAATTTTTGCTACAAGAAAGATCATGATGACAAGTATTGTGGAGATAGAAAATCAGTTAAGATTTTGAATAATTCAATGATAGACGTAGAAACCTTTGACATTTGCCTGTGGACATAATCAGATTTGGCTATGAATATTTGTTTCTCTTATAATTTCATTTCTGTTTTAAAAGTTGACCCATTCTCCTTGAAATGAGTTGCTCTCCATTGATGTTCTGTCTTACTTTAAGATGATGGACTTTTAGCATTTCTGGGAACAATTTATTCTGAATTTTGTCGATGAATGTGGTCACAGATGTGGGTTTACATTATAATTTTTATAATATTTTTTATCATTATATTCTCGGGGACTGCATCAGCTTTTTGGGGTTAGAGCTAATGTTTAATCGTGTTGTCAAGAATAAATGCCAAACCTTTTGCTGGATAAGCTCATGAATGTCACTATTGTGGACAGACAGGGAGAGCACATTATGAAGTGCTCCTTATAGCATTGATTGGGAGGAGCCATTGCTTTTTACAGGAGTGGCACAAGGGTGGGCTTGATCAAATCATTTAGGACCTCAGGGCGAGCGTTTTCCTCTCATGGTCCTCATGGTCCCTTGGAGTTTACTCGCTCAATCATTGTTTAAGAGGAAAGATAAGTGGTTGGGCTTAATTAAGTAATATCTTTGGGGAAAGAGAGGGCCAAATAAAACCTTAACCGGCTGCAGCAAAACGTCTGGACTGAGAGGGGATGAGCTTACCTTACCAGCAGCACATCCGCACAGCATGTTTGTTTAAATAGATCTGTTGGCCCTTACACATGCGGCATAACTCTTGGTCTTCAAAACACTAGACTACTGCTGTTCAAAATTTCAGACATGAATGGCTCGCTGGCTATTCTCCCAAGATGGAGTCTCAACAGTTCAAAGCCAAGAAATACCAGTGAATGCTCCAGACTCCCTCCACAAAAGCAATCATGTGGACTGGGGAGCAGGATATTGCTGTCAATAAGGCGACCAGGGTGCAAACACTCTTAACTCCCTTGCACCAGAATACTAATCAAAATGTATAGGTGGTACAGTAAGCTGGTTTCTGTTTTGCCTTTCAGTGCTTTTACAGATTTACACAACTGTAGTCTGCAGATAAACAGGTCACACTTTGCTTGCTATATTCAGTGGCAAAATGTGCAGCAGAGTGCTACAAAGCAGCTCTGCCACTGCAATAAGAAATCAAGCACTGGCAAAGCCAACAGGTCTGGAATTGGCTATTAGCCTTTTGGCTCTGCCAATCTCTGTTTTGTTTCGTTGTTGATTTTGTAAAACATTATTCTTGGGGGAGCCATTGGCCCTCGTCAATGGATAAAAACAATTACCTAAAAGTGAAAATAGACAAAGGACTCCCGGACAGTGAGCAAGACTCGTAAGAGTTGAAACACGCTGGTGTTTGCTCATTTGAAATAAACCTGTGAAACTCACTGAAGACTGGTGTGCAGCGGCCTTTTTAGGTCTCGCCTACACAACGCTGCATAGGAGGGCCTTTAGCCGTCGCTCTTCACTTTTTTAAGCACTGCACTTGTGCTTGTGGCGGCATCCACCTTGCGGGAGCGAGCAGGGGCGCGCCACAAGCATGAGTGCAATGCTTGAAAAGTGAAGACTCTCCCAAGTGCGCATGCGTGCACCACTAGTGGGCTCACCTTCTGCTTCCCTCTCTCTCACAACACAACACACAAGCGGGCCGCGCTTGTGTTCTAGCGCTTGTTATTTTGTATATTTGTGTGTGTATGGAGCCAATGAGGAGTTTGCGCCTGAATATAGTTCATGGGGCCTTATTTATGAAGGCCTTGCGCCGCCGGTGTGTCACTTTTAACATGGGAAAAAATGACGCATCCGTGGCGCAAGGCTTTCATAAATGAGGCCCCTAATTAGAGCAGTAAAACCACACACTGTGGGTTTTTGCTGGAATGATTTTTGCTTCCCACATTCAAAGTTTTTGTAATTTAGGCACAAGTGTATTACTGTGTTATCCCCGTTCTGAGATTTAAAGCTCGAAATGATGAGATAAACGTGCACCTGGTAAATACTGCAGTCGGTGATAATGGTATGTATGTTGCATGCACTTACCACCGGGGATTGTGTGGGAGACATCATGAGACCTATGTCTCATCAATGCTACCTTCTGGCATCTGAGGCATGAGGCAACAATTTAAGCCTCGACATTTGCTTTATATCTTGCCCAGAGACAATAAAGCTGACGTGTAGGTCGCAAGCTGTGAGTTCTATGGAGAGAGACGATCCGGCCAATCAGGAAAGCTGAGGATTTCCCAACAAGTCAAAGGCTTTCAAAAGACATTTGAGCTAGGAAATTGTCAATTATATTTCAATGAAGTCTGCATTTGCCTTCAAACTCCTTTTCTGACAAAATAAAGAACAAGCAGTAGCAAAGCCGATGAGTCTTGCCTTTCGGACCTATTGGCTTTGCCAATGCTGTTTTCCGATGCCTATATATATATATATATATATGTAAGTGTGTTTGGCGCCATTTAGATTGACAAAGCCTTCTGTGAAGGCGAAACGCGTCTCTCTTGCCAGGTGGTCGAGTGAGACCCGAGACATTAAAGAAAGCCATACTTGACTTCCTCGAGTATGTGCCTTCTTCTTCATTGGAGTGGAATGGCGGATTCATTATATATATATATATATGTATGTATATGTGTATATATATGCCATAACATTCCCTCGAAAAAGAAATCAGAGGCCAGAGGGGTTTCCCAGGTCAACAAACAGCTTTATTCATAAGGGTTACAGTGGCGGCGAATGCATTTCGGCAGTAGTGCCTTCTTCAGCGCCCTGCGCTGTAACGAGTCCATCACCTGAGTACTGCTTCCTGCGTGAAATCTGTCTTAGCACTGGTGCCCCTCCCCCTGAAGCAGTCGGCACACCTGTGGTAGTTCCTGGAGTGGTGTGGAACTACCAGCCCCAGAGTGCACTGTGGTGGCGCTGCTGAGTTGGTGGCGTGGGGAAGTGTGTGTGTATATATACATACACACATATATTTGTATAACATTACAATATATGTATATTAGAAACAGCACTTCTGCACAATACTGTTTGGCTGCACTCTGGTTTAATTTCATTTGTTTGCAGCATGTGAAGAAAAGCGACTACCAGGCGCTTTAGAAGGGTAGGAAAGGCAGGCAGAAATCAGCAGGCTGTAGGCAGGCTGTTGTAGTAGTGATAGCCTGCTACCTGTATCGTTGGTGGGGATGGCAAGTATGTATTTCTGACAGAACTTGTCTTTCTCCATGCTGTTTCTAAATTGATCTGTTCAAGCTGTGGTCCATTGGACCTCCGGCCCTGCCCCACTCGTAAGAAGCGGTGTGCAATGTCAGCCGTATGCTCCAGGGTCCTTGTGCCCAATGTGCAGTCTTCTGTCTTGCGAAACAGGAGATACTCCATCCTCCAAGGTCCTAGTGCCCTCTTCTGTCTCAAGATAATGGCAGTAGGTAGAAATGTGTGAAGGACTCAAATATTGTAATGCCTTTTACATTGCAACACATCTGTTACTGAGGTAATGCAACTAATGCTTAGATTTCTCTTAGTTAGCAATGCACGCAGGAAATGACGATGCATATCTTATGTTGATTTATCTCAAACACATTAACTTGGATTTTTAATTAACGAGAAAGCATCTCTTGGGCCATTGATAACAATAATTAGCCACAAAGCAGCAACCTGCCGTGGGCGTGGGGACTAATCATTTACCCCTCATCCAAGTAAGGCTGACTCTGACATATGAAAGCAGAACCAGGGCATATGAAACTCCACCTGGCATCTTTAAGATCCGAACCCTCACCCAATGAGCACCGCTCACGAAGTTCAGAAAGTGCAAGTCTCTATAATGAGCAGGACCTAACCCCTGCTCAATTTCAGTTCCCAAAAGTTCCAAAACTTTCTGTTCAGAACACATCCTCCAAGGTCCTCTCACATTAAGAGGCAAATAAATACTAGTACCTGAGGACTATGCCCAACCTTTTGGGTCATGTTTCTTGGGTCAGGGTTCAAATGTTTTCACAAAAATGCCAATCAGCACTGAAGATGCAAAATATGTTATCAACATGTTCTGGCACCATAGTCCTTAAAGTCTGAGACTTCAGTAGGAAGCTACTGTTCCCAGTGATCTGAGAAGCAGCACTCTGTACTCACTCTGTTGTCTTAGAGCTACATTTGTCAGAGCAGTAATTTCCCAGAAATAATTAACCAGACCTCTGGCACTTGCAAGTTTAACCTATCAAATGAACATGGCAGCTGCCAACTCAAGAAAGCTGCCACCCAAGGAGCGATCTGTGGAGGTATAACTCATGCTCTAAAGTAACTATAACTCAATCCCCCACCATGCACAGTGTTGAGTAGTGATGTTATCAAGGATGTCATAGAACAAGACATGGGTGATGTAATATGTGAGGTAATTAGCAGTACATGGCAAAGGTGCAAGTTATAGTTACTTTAGGACTCGAGTTATAGTTACTTTAGGTCATGGTGAATTTCTGTGGTTTTGTTATTTTGAAAAGGTATGTTTTAACCAACATTGTCAACTAGATGTAAAGTCCCTTTAACCTTTGTTTTTTCTGTGAATTTCTAAGGTTTTTTAAATGTAAAGTAACATATTATTCCAATTCCTAACTATAATGACACTTCAACCTTTGTTTTTTTTCAGTGAATTTCAAGGTTTTTTTTTAAACATAAAGTAAGAGGTCTATCGCTCTGCGCAGCCCTGGCTTGTGCCCACACGCCCCTTGTGCAAAGTTGTGTTATAGTTAGGTGAAAATGTCAGTTAAACATAATGTTTTATACTAATAAAACAGCTGAAATTCAGCATTTATTGTTATATTCTGTAGTGTTATTTTTCCTGGTAACAGTGATGCTGTTTCTGAGCAGCTGTGATGTTTCCACTTCTGATATGTGGTTGTGTGGATTCTGAGCAGGCAGACAGTTGCTGAAGGTCAGTGGTCATTGTATGCAGCTCAATAAACCTACAAGTTTCTGCAATTTCTGTGTTGTGACTTCTTAAATGGCGATGAGGATGAGATCCTAAGGAAGAGGGCACTGTGAAGAAGAAGGAAACCTTGTACGATTTTACATGGATTCTGGTAGCAGCCAAGTCGTGTACTGATTTGGACTTCTGGTCTAAGAAGGGTCATGTGATGGTGGAATGGCTGTGATCTGCAAAAGGATCTAAATCAGGTATTTATACTTAGTGCTCTGGCTCTTTTGGAGAAATTGTGGAGCAGGGGCACGCCAGCGCTGTGAAAGGTGCAGTGTTCGCATTTTAATGGCCTGCGCGTTATCTCCTAGCGTGAGATGGCCGGATACCAGGACAAGCTTCAGTGCATGCAGCTGCATGAAGGTGTTTAATGTGAAATGTGAGGAAGCTCTGGGGCTAACTGAGCCATCATGGAAAAGGAGATGAAGGAAGTCCCACCACTTCATCAATCGAAACAGGGTAGAGGCGCACTCCTTGACCCGTGTGGTGGTTCAAGACAGTGCTCTCAACAAGAAACAGCGTTGTACTGATGTCGGACACTCCACTGCTGAGCGTGTAAATACCTAAATACACATTGGCTTGATCTGTAGACAGAGGTAACCAGGGCAACCAGAACAACGTGAGACATGTTACAACACATCGCCATACTGGATCGGGTGCTTTTGTGGTCATTTGCCTGGGTGTGCAAAGCATGTCTATCAGGAAACGACAAAGTGAAACTTTGAGGAACAATGCAGATTTGCACAGTTGTTTGGAACCAACCATATATACATTAAGGAAACCAAGCTGATGCACAAGATTGTGCTCTGAATGTGTAGAAGTTTGACAATCTAATCTTCATCAATCTGTGCCAAATCCAGTGAAACAGTGGTGAAAAGATATCAAGTGTGCTTGCAGATTTCCACCTTTATAGTTTAATGTGTGCCTTATGCTAATTCTTTATGATTGTCTACTGTTTTATCTGAGTTTGGCAACCAGGCAGGGAGGATTTGTAGATGACTAGAGGAACAGAAAGTCAAAGTTTACAGAATAGGACACTTTGCCCCTCACACTTTTACTTTGCGTGCTATTACCGCGCAGTTTTTACTCCGCAAAATATTTTATAATTTAGGGCTTTACACTGCAAACTATTACAACACATTCCCCATTACAAATCAATTTACTATTCTAAGTCCACTGAGGCGTTACTTTGGGGAATGCGCTGTAATAGTTTGCGGTGTAAAGTCCTACGTTATAAAAGATTTTTCAGTATAAAAACTGCGGGGTAATGGCACTGCAGAGTAACGCATGCGGGGTAAAGGATGTTTCCCAAGTTTACAATCATGACATCATAATCCATACCTGCACCTCCTGCGTTTTTACAGAATCCAAATGTGCCCTGTATGGGGAGCGAAGACTGTAATGAAACCTTTGAAACTTCTTTGGAGGCTATAGAGGGGGATGCATTTGTTACAAAAAAGAAGCCAGCAATCCTTAAACCCAGCTTGGGGATAGAAGGGTGGAAAGTACTAAAACCCCTGCCCAGACCGGCAATGGAAGGAAGGAG
Source organism: Lissotriton vulgaris (assembly GCF_964263255.1). NCBI lineage: Eukaryota > Metazoa > Chordata > Amphibia > Caudata > Salamandridae > Lissotriton > Lissotriton vulgaris. Next base: position 299,546,198 of record NC_141687.1, read on the forward strand.
GGAGTGTAATTGCAGGGTCAGATATTGAAGGATGAATATGACAGTGCTCTTAAAGCCTTGGAAGAGAATTATGAGGAAAAAGATAAGCATTGTGGTCGAAAGGCACCATTCTTTAGCCAGGCCCAAATGCAAGTGGAGACATTAGAACAATATGTGGCAGCTTTGAGAAGACTGGCTGTTACATGCAAATTTGGGATTTCAAGGACAAAATCATAAGGGATCAAATGATCAACAGGACAAACAACATGAAGATCCAGGAAAAGTTGTTAAAACTAAAGGATCCCACATTAGACAAAACCATTAATGCAGCCAGGCATATGGAAAATAATTGTCATTATATAAAGGAGTTGGGAGATGCCAGGGCCAAGGGAGATGGTGATTCTGAAAAGGTGTGTTAAGAGAATGTGGTAAAGAAAGTCACACGGAAAACCAATGAGGAGTACAGAAAGTTTGATGAGAGGCAATACAGATTAGTACAGTAATGAGTCAATGATCAAAAAGAGTTCTTTCATAGGTTCTGTTTGTTGTACTTTGCAGATTCTTTTATTTCTAATATTCTTAATACTGTTAGTTGCAGACAATGTGTTTCGCCCTTGAAGGGGCTTCTTCAGGGCTGTTGGTACATACAATGTAGTTTGTTTTTAAAAAAACGGTAATCATTCTTAACAGAATTTATAAAACAGTAATACTGTTAAAATTGACCTAAGTAGTCTTGGGAAAAAAAACAGAATAGAAAGAAGAACCAGCCGTGAAAAGCCGTGTGAAAGATAGGGAACTCATGCTGAAAACCGTGTTGAACTGAGAGAGAACTAGGAAGTTTCTCATTTCTCTGCACCAACTGTTTAACACGATAAAATAGTAGGCAAGGTTCACATGTTCAAAGTTCGAAACACCAATATAGAGATGTGTCAAAAAATGTTGCTCTGTCAGTCCAGTGTGCGCCAATCCCAGTAAACCAATATCCTAGGTATAGAGAGATGTTGATCTACCTCTGGGTGGTTTAAGCAACAACATAGCGACAATGGTGTCAATACCTTAGGACTAATTCTAAAAATTGAGTGTATGTGGTATCTTCACAGTCAAAGCTATCACAAGTCTTAGTGATAGGTTAAGGATTGCACTGATATAGTTGATGGAAGACGGTAATCCTAATTTCACTCAGCTGTGACCAGAAAATCGGGCATCACCATACATTAGCATATATGATCTGTTGTCCTGTTTGTCTCTGGCGTTTCCAAACGTCTATAAATATTATTCACTGCAAAGTAGAATAAAGGAGTAAAATCTCTAGTTGCCACCAAATTGGTATACAGACATAATTCTTAACCGTAAAAAAAAAGCGAGAAGAGGGGCTTGTCCGGGGTCACCGAACGGTAAGTGAAAATTCAACCATTGTTAGAAAAGGTGACCTCATAAATTTTCCAAAATTAAGTCAATAAACATGATTGTGTACCTCAGTTCCGCTAACAAATATCCGCAATAACTTATTGGGCTATGTGAATGCAAGCTCAAAATGTTGGTCAGACGCACACTCTTGTATATGAAAAACCAATGTACAATGATACGGTTCAATGATAAGATCGGGCGTCCACCCGTGCTGCTTATTCAGAGAAAGAGTAAGCCCATCCTGTAGCGAGCGTGAGTGCTTGCTTGTCAAGATACTCGTAAATGGAAACAAAAAGACCACCTACAGGATTATTTCTCCAAGTTCTCAATGCCCTGCTCCTGTCTTAGTTTGTTTATGCATAAACCAAGTTCAATTCAAAACGGCATAGACCCAACATTAGGAATCTCTAATTGTTTTGTTTTTTGTAGAAGTTTTATATAGCGCAAACTTGACCCGAAATCAGGTATCAGAGCGCTTTATATGAGCACCAGTTGCGTTACATGAGGACACATTCATTTTTGTTAGGCACAGGCGGAGATTTAGGGCCAGATGTAGGTAATTCCCATTTACAGACTCTTAAATACCGAATTTTACCGAATCGGTATTTAAGAGTCTGTAAATGGGAAGGGGGCAGATTTAGGTAATTCCGAATTTAGGAATACCGAATCTGTAAGATTCGGTATTTACCGATTCGGTAAATACCGAATTGGTATTTCCCATTGATTCCTATGGGCCTTGAAGCCCATAGGAATCAATGGGAAATACCGATTCGGTATTTATCGAATCGGTAAATACCGAATTCTGCAAGGGTGCAGGGGGTGTCACTTTGACACCCTCTAGCACCCCAAGTACAGGCTTGTGTGACATGTGGCACACATACATGCCCTAAGGGCATGTCTGTGTGTCACATGGCACAGGTGTGCATGCACAGATGTGCATGCACACCTGAATTCGGTATTTTACCACACAATAGGATTGTGTGGTAAAATACCGACTCTTAAGGGCCTGTGGCACTCTTAGGTGTGTCAGCTACATATGGATTTACCGATTCGGTAAATATACCGATTTGATATTTTACCGAATCGGTATATTTACTGAATCGGTAAAATTACCAAATAGGCCCCCTACATCTGAAAACCGGCCGTTTCCGACCGGTATTAGGGCTCCTACATCTGGCCCTAAGTGATTTGCCCAGAATCACAGGATGTTGAGCTTCATTGCCGAGACTCAAACCTGGTACCCCAGATCTGAAGTCCACCGCCCTAACCATTTAGAACATCCACTCCTTAATATTGTACTCACAGTTATGATAAGTCTTCCCACCTGTACGGTCCGACGTTTACTGCCTCGTTCCATTGCTATACCCGTTTAAGTAGTGGATTCAATTGAGGCACGTCCGTTCCCATGCGTACAAAGGTTGGAGGGTTAACCCTGCGTTCCCAATGTAGGGAGACCAGTGATACACTTCCGTGTCATTGAGAGTGGCAAATAAGGCACGTCCGGTCATATGTGTGCAAAGACTAGACTGCTAAAGAACAGTCTCGCTTGTGAAGCTTTGACGTGAGGGAATTGGGTGAAATGGAGAGGGCATGCCGTCATTATTGTTATAAAACCGCTAGTCTCATCCGTGGTCATATTAGAAAACGAGGTAAGGCTAAAAGTGTCTAGATGCAAGGGACTAAAAGATAGCCACCAACCAGAAAAGATAGGCATAGTGCCTGTAAGTCTGTATCATAGACCCATGTGCTGCAAGAGAGAATGTAAGAAGAGAAAGCCATTAAAGAAAGCGTTCTTTGAAGAAAGAGACATCAATTTGAATACAATTTGTTTTTCTTTATACACGTTATTTGTCTCCACTCTTTAGAGAAACAGGGGGATAGAGTCATGAAGCTCTGATCCTAAGCTATAATATTAACATATTTATTATTCAAAGCTCCAATAAAGGTATAACGTGTTCTTCATATGCAGTGAATGTTACATGAAAATGTGTTGGGACAGCTGAAACAGTGTTAAAGATCATTCACACATGAAGGAGGTAATATAGGTCATGATAGGGCCTATGTTGTTGCAGTGCCCATTTACAAAGAAGCCACTCGGAGAATCATAGTGGTATACTCCAATCACTGAGATTACAAGTAAAAAATAGTGGGAGCATCCATAGGTAGAAAGATATCCATATGAAAAAGTAATAACATAGTGTACCCAAATCTTTCAAAGAGGGGATATTATTTTCAAAGAAAGTAGTGCATATCATTATCCGCATTCAGGCCCTCTTTAGCAGATTGTAAAATACAGATCCACCTAGCTTCCAGTTGTCTGAGGGACAGCTCCCTGTCACCCCCTCTCTTGTTTGATAGGGCAACATCTATTTCGTGAAAGTGAAACCTCGACCTGTCAACACCCTCTTTGCATTCATGTGATACCAGACCATAAGCAGTGTCTCCACTCAAGCATACCCTGCAGTGCTCCTGGATTCGTGTCTTGAGCTGGCGTGTTGTACTGCTGACATACATTTTTTTGCACCTGCAAACCAATACATATACCACAAGACTCGTCAGGCAATTAATGAAGTGATGTATGGTGTGTTCTTTCGCTGTATTGTAACTGAAGCAAAGTCTTTTTGTTGCAACCCAGATTGCAAATGTTGCAGCCACCACAGGTATAGAAACCTAATGGCTTTTTAAGCCAGCTTCCTTTTTGGGGGTTTTTCTGAAGTGTGTAGCTAGGACAAAGTATATATTTGATAGTTTTGCTCCTTTTGAAGATGATAGAGGGCTTGGCTGAGATCAAATTGCCAACACCCGGTACTCCTTTGAGTAGTGTCCAGTGTTTGTTAAGGACTTCGAAAACGTCATGGTTGAGTGCAAAGTGCATGGTAATGAAAGTCAGTCATTGATTGCTCCCCTCTTTGCCCTTTTTCATGACTACAGTATCCCTCCTACTGGTATTCTTTGTTCGTTGTTCTCCTACTCATAACACTTATTGGTCATACCCCCTCCTTGCTAGTCTATCGGTAGCCAGTTTGGCTTGAAACTCAAAATTGCCCGCTTCACTGCAGTTTCTGCAAATGTGTAGCAGCTCTCCATAGGGGATGGCTTTCTTCGTGGAAGGTGATTGTGCACCATTGTAGTTTACTATGCTATTCACCACAGTTTCTTTTCTGTATAGTGTGCTGTGAACCCTGTTGTTGCTGATGTAAAGTTCCAGGTCAAGGAATTGTACCTTTGTTTGGGACATGTTAAGAGTGAAGGTAACATTCAAGGCATTGTTGTTTAAGAAACCAAAATATTCCTTCAATTGTGCCTCAGTACCGGTCCAGATGATAATAATGTTGTCTATGTAACGACCCCAGAATTGTATGTCTTTTGTCCATTAGGCAGCCGCCATGGACCAAGCATATGTGCGCTCCACCCACCCCATGAAGAGGTTGGCGTACAATGGAGTGAATTTAGAACTCATCGCAGTCCCTTGTTGCTGTTTGCACCAAGTTTTGGCAAAGAGGAAATAGTTATTATCAAGAATGAGATTCACCATGTTAAGTAACATCTCGTTGTGGTCAAGGTGCTTGGCCCGTCTGGTAGATAGAAGAAACTCCACAGCCATTCTCCCTAGATTCCTCTTGATACAGGTGTAAAGGGATTCAACATCCAATGTGGCAAACCACACGGAATCCTCGCACTCCAAGTCATCAAATTTGTTTAGGATATCCATGGTATCCCTGATGTATGACATTAGATTCACTACTAGGGGCTGGAAAAAAGTGTCCACAAATTTAGAAAGTGCTTCAGTCATAGAGCCAATCCCAGAGATGATCAGGCAACCTGGTGGGAAGTGCTCTTGATTGTGTATATTTGTGGCAGAAGATATATGCTGGGGAATCCTGGATTGTTGAATCTGAGAAAGCTATAGTCAGAATCTAAAAGGAGGCCAATTTCTTTCCAATGCATTCGTTTTCCATTTATAGCAGTAGAGGATAGTGTACATGGATTTCTGTGTAGTCTAACATAGTGTGTACTGTTGTTTAATTGTTCAACCTCACCATCATAGTCACATCTATTCATAACTACCACGTTGCTACCCTTGTCCGCTTCCCTTATCATTAGTGAATCATTGGTATGTAGGCTGAACAATGCTTTCCTCTCGTCGGATGATAAGTTATCCTTAACATATATGTTGTGTGTGTTGGAGTCTGTCTTCTAGGTGGTATAGATCGTAGATTACTAGATTGTAGAAGACCTCTATGCTATTATTGGTTTAAATCGTTTTATTAGATATGCTGTGGACGATAACATTGCACCCACCTACAACCACTGGCCAGCGGGGAACCTGGCAGTCAATTTCAAATTGTATTAACCCTTTCAACGCTGATGACGGAACCGCTCCGTCATCAGCTGCGGTGGCGCTGTGCTGATGACGGAGCAGTTCCGTCATGGCCCTACCGCCGCGCCTGCGTGGTGCGGATTCCGCGCCTGCGCTGGGCGTTCTATTGAGCGGGCGGGGCCATGACGGAACCGCTCCGTTATGAGCACAGCCCAACCGCGGCTGATGACGGAGCGGTGCCATCACCAGCGTGCGGCCGCCCTGCCCCTTTAGCACTGCGGCGGAATAGCTGCCGCAGTGAAGGTGTTAATGCGAACACAAACAAAAACAAAAGAGAAAAACAAAGGAGAGAGTCAAAGAAGAGTAGAATAGAGCAGAGATGAGAATGGTAAGAGGAGAGACCGGAATTTACCATAGTTCAAGATATGACCTAGTAGGGATCTAGGGTTGAGTTTCCTTCGCTAAGCGCTGCGAGGCCTCCGGGTGGTTATGCGCTATACAAGTGGAATTTTTCATTTCATTTCATTTCATTTCGAAGGGGGGAGTGGGGTCACAGGGGGAGTTGTGGGGAATCGCAGAACCCTGAGGTATCGGGAGCAAGTAAGCTCGATGAATTCGGAGGATAGGTATGCCACAGTGGACCTCCAGGTCTTATGAAACTTAGACAACGTGCGGTTGATCCCCGCAGTGATCCTTTCCATCCCGACCACCTCCCACAATCTGAGCAGCCAATCTAGTTTTGTTGGGATAGCATCTGTGCCCCACCTCTATGCTATTTAAGTGAGGGCCTTGAGGTGTAAACTTGCTTTGTGTATGTAAGCCACTGTCACATGTGTAATCCTGTGTTATAGTCAGACTTTCCAGACTGTGATCTAATGATGACTCATTGTCAATTTCCAGAGACAATAAGGTGGACACATCCTTGATATGTGAAACCGTAAGGTCGGTGTGAGTGTCAACAATTCTTTCCCCCTTTTGATCGTAATTATTTACAGCAAAGTGGCCTTCCAATTTAGCGTTCCACTCAAATTTAAATAGATCAATATGCAAATCTGAAAATACACCCCGAGATACCGGACAGAAGCCAAGTCCTTTATTTAACACAGTTTTCTCATGTGCTGTCAAAACATAATCAGACAAATTCACCACAAGGTCATCAGATATAACATAATCAGATGTCAAATTCATTGCAACATTGGTTAAACCTATCATTGTTTGTTCAGCTGTTTCTTCTGGTTCCCTCGTTAAGACCCTGTCTCTGTTTTCAGATTTTTCTCCTCCCCTCTCTCTTGGTTTTATATTTTCTCTTTGTTTCCTGTTTCCAATCTGTTTACGCCATATCATATATGCTAAGGTATGGTGTTGCCCGATTTTCTGGTTACAGCTGGGTGAAATTAGGACTGCCACCTCCCATCCACTATCCTGGGGCATTAAATTGGAAGTGCAATCCTTAAGCTAACACTAAGACTTGTGATAGCCTATAATACTTTGCCTTGGATCACCTTTCTCCCGCTATGACTGTGGAGATACCACATATACTCATTTTTTAGAATTACTCCTAAGGAATTGACACTATTGTCGCTATGTTGTTGCTTAAACCATGCAGAGGTTGAATGAAATTTCTCTATACCTAGGACATTAGTTTACTGGGATTGGTGCCACCGGACTGACCGAGGGACGTTTTTGGACACATCTCTTTACTGGCGTTTTGAACTTTGAACACACAAACCTTGCATTCTATATTATCATTGTAAGCAGTTGCGCTGAGAAATGTGAAACTTCCTAGAATGTACTTGGGAAACACTTTTTACTTGACAATCATCACACTTTTTTGACCTGTTTTTAAATACTGTCTCTAGAATTGAGAGTATTCTTTCAGTTCAACTCAGTATTCGGTACGAGTTCACTACCTTTCTCACGACTTTTCACGGCTGGTTCTTCTTTCTCTTCGTTTTTATGTTTTCAATACCACTTGGGTCAATTTTAACAGTATTACTGTTTTATAAATTCTGATAAGAATGATAACCGGTTTTAAAAAAAAAAACATTGTATATACTTACAGCCCTGAAGAAGCCCTTTCAAGGGCGAAATGCATTAGCTGTACCTAACTGTATAAAGAATACAATAAATAAAAGAATCTGCAATGTGCAACAAACAGAACCTGTGAAAGAACGCTTATTGCTCATTGACTCATTACTGCACGAATCTGTATTGCCTCTCATTAACCTTCCTGTAATTTGTATTTATCTGTGGCCATGCGACAGCTGGCCATTTGAGGTGGGCAATACATGTGCTTGAATACAATAGTGACTAGACTGGGTAGTGCAGTTTTAACAAATCTTTCTGCCGTTTTTTTGCCTTAAATATGATAAGAGGAGTGTAAAAACTCAAGAGATTGGAAAAAAGAAAACATGCTTTAGAAGTGGGAGTTTAAGGCGCACAGCTGAGGCAAATGTAAATGTACAGGAATTTATATAGCGCAAATCACCAAGCGGTTTCTAAGCGCTTGCTTAGGGAACCCGTCCTGGTATTCCCCTGTGAGATAACCCCGGAAGGGTATCCGCAAGGTGAAAGCCAGGCATCCCGCCGCGAGGGGCCGTTGTGGAGATTAAGCAAGCTATTGCCCAGAGTGTGAACCCATGAATTGAGTAGGCACCGGAGCGAGAATTGTCGAGTCGATGGACATTTTAGGACTCAAGATCCCGCCGAGCTGGGAATTGAACCCTGGTCCCGGGCTGACCTCTGCTTTCAGGTCTGCCTCCTCTAACCAGTGAGCCACACTTCTCCACGTAATTGTCCAGCCATCAAAAGTGAATGTTTTAAATATAAAAAGATGGGTCATTTCTCAAGAGTATGTAGAATGACTGACAATTCAAATTCCAAGAAAATTGTCAACTTGGTGACTAAGCATGAAATATCAGAGTACCAGAGGGAGTCGAGTGTGAGTGAGGGAGATGATGTTGAGGTGTTGGTGGTGGTGGGATGGAGTCACAGTTGAGTGAACAGTCCATGGAGAAGAGGAATGTGTATCGTTCTCTAAAGTGTGTAGTCAGGGTGGACGGGAAAGAAGTACATGTCTGAGCTGATTCATGTTCACCATTTTCACTAATTGTCAAATTGATTTTGGAAAGTTTGGAGGCTGGTAAATTATGTCCCACAGATGTAGAAGCTGAGGGCTATTGTAGTAATAAACTGCCAGTTAATGAATATTTTGTGGCACAGTTGGAATTTCAGATTAGGAAAGCAAGAGGAAAAATGTATGTAATTGAGAAGGGAAGATCCTTGTTAGGATGGAAAGAACAATGCACATTGGGGATGATTCTGGACCTAAATCATCCGAAGCAAGTGTTGTTGAGCGAGTCTGAGGGTGGGAATGACTGGTCACCATGTTTCCGAATGGGTTCACAAAAGAGTTAGGGGTGATTAAAAAGGTTTGAACACTTGATTGTACTCAAGAAAGGAGTTGTGATCCAAGTGCACAAGGTGTAGAACGTTCCACTTGCCTTGAGGGGTTTGCTAAAGGATGAGCTATACAGATTGTGCAAAGAAGGCATAATCAAACCGATTGAGGCCTCGGATGGTTGAGTCCGATTATCATTGTGAAAAAAGCAATGGAAGCATTTGCATGTGTGTGGACCTCGGGGATCTGAACAATTGTATGTGTACCGACTGCCAGCCCTAAATGAAGGAGATGCCTGCGAACGTTAAAGAGGGGAGGTGCTTCACTACCTTGGACATGTCCAGTGCCTACCATCAGGTATGGTTGCATGAGGGATCCAGACATTTGATGTTGTACATTACCCCTGTGGGGGCATACCAATTTATCTGCATACCCTTTAGGCAAGCCTCTGCGTTAGCGGTATTTCAAAGGGTAATACAAGGTGTTGTGAAGAACATGTCAAATGCATTGGTATTCCTGGACGACATGTTAGTCTGGAGAGAGTGCAAAAAAACAACATGACGAGATTTTGAAGGAAGTGTTGAATAGATTAGAAATAGCTGGATTTACCATTGGTCTAGAAAAGTGCAAATTTAGCATGAAGAAGGTGACAGACTGTTACAGACATTTACACAGTTTGCTCAATACCCATACATTCAGTAAGATATGCGTGTTTGCATAGGCGTGTTTGCAGAGTGGTGTAAAAAGGGGCATGTCCTCGGACCACCTCTCTGCAATCCAGCTGTGTGGCGCTTACTGGAGGTACCTGGTGGGCTAGTTGGTCCCCAGGGTCCCCCAGTGTTCAAGGGGACTTAAACCCCCAACGAAGAACGTGCCAGAGGGTGCGTTTGCAGAGTGATGGAGAAAGGGGGAGTGGCCTCCGGCATCTCGCCGGCTTGTTTATTTTTACTTTTCTTAACAAGGGGGGCTGTGTGCCCCCCCCCCCCTTCTTTTATATTTTTGGGGTCCTGGGGACCCCATCCTCTGGGCCTGACCCCTTTTTAAAAAATGTTTTATAATAATGGGAAGGGGGCCACGTGCCCCCACCTCCCCTCATCCCGAGGCAACTTCGGCCCCGGGGACCCCATTCTCTGGGCATGGACAGAATTTTTTTAATGATTTTTTTTTAATTAGGCCAATTTCGGTCCCAGGGACCCCATCACCCAGTGCCAGCCTTTGCATGTTTTTTTTTTTTAATACATTTCTCTTTATTGGGGAGGGGGGCCGTGTGACCCCCCCAACCCAGGCTACTTCTGGCCCTGGGGACCCCATATCCCGGGGCCTGGCCTCTCCATTGTGGACCGTGGGGGGAGTCCCAATGCCCCCACGGTCCCGCCAGCTACCCGCCTCCAGCGGGAGCCGGCATTGCTTTTGAGCAAGGAGAGCTGCTGACATGCATCTCCCCTTGCTCAAAAGCAATCCTGCTTTGCTTCACTGCTCTCGCTTCAATGAAGCAAAGCAGAGTTTGCTATGACAAGGAGGGAGCTGCACGGCTCCCGCCCTGCCATAGCAAACAGCAATGTCCCAGGGGTGGTACCCCGGGGACATTGCAGTAGCCGGCCCTGGGGGTGGTGATTCCCAGGGCCATCAAGGGCTCAGGAGGGGGGCCTCGAGGCCCCCCTCCCGATGTTTGCAAAGCCCCGGGGAGGTGGTGGTGATCGGTAACGGACCCACAAATTTCAATAAAGATTTCCCTGGGGAGGTGGTGGTCCCGGGGAGTGTGGGGGGCTCTTGCCACCCACATTTCTTTTTTTTCTGAAATAACAGAGCCCCGGGGAGGTGGCGGTCCCCAAGGCTGCGGGGGGGGGGGGGCTGCGTTCCCTCACATACAATTAAAAAAGCACCGGGGATGTGGCGGTCCGCGGAACAGCGTGGGGGGGTTGGAGCCCCCACACCTTCATTTTGTAAGACGTCCCGGGAGGTGGCGGTCGCCGGGGCTGCAGGGGTGCCGAATGCCCCTGCACATAATTAGCATAGCCCCAGGGAGGTAACAGTCCCTGGGGGTGCGTGGGCCCCTGCAGGCCCCCGCTATTTCATCTTGGCATCACCCCCAGTACCTGGCCCACCCGGGGGCCTGATTAAAATGAAGGGCGGGAACCCGAGCTTCATTTTTTTTAAATGTTCAGCAGGATTCGCAACCCCAACGCAAATTCTGCGGTTTAAAAAAAACAAATTGTTTTTTGGGACCCTGGGGGTCTTTGTGGGGCCCCCTGAGCAGGCCTAGGGGTCAGGGTGTTTGTACCCTGCCCCCTTTTCATTTTTTTACCTTTGTTTCACCCTTTTTCTTGTAACTCGGTTATCGAGTCACAAGATAGCTGCCAACAGTTCCTGGTTTGGCAGCCAATCAGAGTGAAGGTCGTGCCTGTGAGGGTTCGCGTACCCTCCTCGGTGCTCAGATATCGATATTTTTCTTTTTAAAATTTCTCAGGAACTGCTGAATGGATTTACACCATTTACAAAAAATAGGTCTCTCTCTGAACCAAGGGCTAACTTTTTGCCAAATTTGGTGTCATTGCATTCAGCAGTTCAGGCTGCATGCAGCCTGTTCCAATTTTTCCTATGGAAATTAACACGGGGAAAACGTGTTTTGGGACCCCCCTTTTTTCTCGGCCCCCGCTTGACGAATTACCCTGAAACTTTCAGGACAGGAGCTGACTAAGACGGGCCATTAGTTTTGAAATAATTGCAAATTCTTAAATTGCGCATAGGAAACACTTTGATGCATATCCAAAGGCCAATTTGCGATCGCATACGGCCGATTTTTGCGAATCTCACCGTTTGCGATCGCAAAAACCTTTGATGCATGTGCCCCATAATATTATATATATTTGTATAAGAAGCCCTGAGACCTAATAGGACATTTAGTCCTATTTCTATGTCTGTGCCTGTCCTGGTTTTTCATTTTGAAAATCTGGTCACCCTACCCTAGACAGTGGTTTTCAGCTTGTTTTTCCTGCCACCTTGGTATATCAGCTCCTCGCCAGGTGACCACATGAAGGAAGCTGATATGGTGTCAGACAGGGACACCGTGTGAGTTGGCAGCCAGGTCTGTTTAATGTCAGTAGAGTATCTCTACGTGCGTTTGTGCGCGCACGCGCGCATATTAGCGTGCATGTTTCTAATCTATTTGTCTTTCTTCTACCTCTCCGTAATCCGTAAACACAGGTGCATGGAAGGAGGCCTGTTGCAGAAGGAGGCAGAAGGGGAACAGACAAACAAGGAACCCTCTGAGACTGTTTCCAAGAAGCGCCTTCTCCCTGGGGGCTGACACGGCTCCACGGCGCCCTTAGCCACAGAGCTCTTCTGCACAAACAAGTGATTAGGGTGTGAAAGGTGAAGTCCAAACAAAAGATTGCATTCTGTTTCACTGTACCAACAATACTTCACCAAATTATGACCTTATCGGTGCTGGGCAGCATAAAAGCAGAAAATGTCACTCATGTTCTGAAAAATGCTTTGCAGTTATTCTTTTTCAAATGTGCATTTTCTTGCAATGAAGTGTTTGCGAAAAGGGCCAGCGTGTCACTCTGGAAATCAATAGCTTTCTTTCAATATAACGAACACTGGGTAGTGCTCAGACCGAAAAACAACAGGGGCAGCCGTCCTCCTATTACCCACAATGCTGTGCGGCAGCGTGTGGGGCTATTTAGAGCACAACAAGTGGGTTAACCTCTGCCTCTGCGACCAATTAACGCCGGCTGTGCAGATATTCGCATGGCGCGGGCAGTTTACCTCTGGGAGAGGTACCCGAGGCTGCCTGCTCGCTTCATACATAGGTCCGAGGCGGCGAATGCCTAGTGGCTGGAGCAGCTGACATCGGAGCATGGAGAACCCGGTCTGACTCCTGGCCTCGGCCCGACATCCCGGGAATCTGGGGAAATGACTTGACCTCGCTGGGACTGGAAACAAATGTGTAATGTAGTCTGGTTCTGTTGTAAAGTGCTCTTGGGCCAGGGAGGCGCTATAGGACACTGCAAGCACTAGCTAACGCAATGTCACTTGTACAAAATGCAAGAGTATTGGACATGACCTCACATTGTTTGACCCTGGCCCTGATGATAGCAGACAGTTGACCCCGAGTCCCACCTTTAGCTCGACGACAACAGCCATAAATATGCTCTGGAGGAATTCCGTCTTGAAATCTGCTGCAGTGTATGCAGAACGCTGTCTTTACGTGTAGTGTGTATTTTTTTTGTGCTCCAAGAAGCAAAAAAAAAAAAAGATCTCAGCCTAGCGTCGCGAAGCTCTTCCCGCGGCTGTGGAGATAGATGCACCACAGACCAGTGAAGCTGGTTAGGTCTCCACAACTTGCTTCTAAAGACGTGTAAACAGTAACCTAATCTTCTTTTTTCCACTTAAACATATACATTAGCGTTTTGTGTGCTGAACATGGAGGCAGTTACGCTTCTCAGCCGCAGCACAATCATACAACGCATGCATAGTTGAGAGCCAGCACAACTACTGAAAAATATTTAAATTAAAAAAAATATAAAAAACAATGGGGCATATTACCAAGCAATAGCGATTATTATCGCTATTGCTTGGTTAGAGACAAAAATTTACCGCTGCGCTGCAGCGATTTTTACCGCAAATAAACCTTCGTATTACCAAGGTTTATCGCAAATGCGATAAAAATCGGCCGCAATGCATGAATATCGCTGAAAAGTCCGCGATATTCATGCATTACCGAGCTAATGCTCTTAGCCATGTTATCCACCTCCCATTGGATAACATGGCTAAGAACTGCTCAGGGCAGGTGTTAGCTTTTGGAGATATTTGCGCCTAGTGCGAATATCTCCAAAAGTTGGTAATAGGAGATAGCGATGTTAGCGACTGTTTTCAGTCTCTAACATCTTGGCACGCCCACTTTGCATGTCATTAGTGATAAATATCACTGACATGCAAACTGGGGCCCAAGATGGTCGCTATCTCCTACTAGCTGTCGCTAACTGGTGCTAGCGACAGATAGGTAATAGGGAGATAATTTTATCTCCGCTTTCTTGGCTTTTAAAGCCAAAAAAGCGGAGATAAACCCCCTTGATAATATGCCCCAGCATGCTTTGGTAACAGGATTGGGTCTAGACTCTAGAGCTACACCTTGCACTCATTCCTTATGAACCAGAACCCACTCAGGAAACAAATACTAACGAAAAGCTCTTGAAATCAGTTATCTTTTATTTTTTAACATTTTTCTAGAATTGTATTCTGGTTTTGCACTTTAGAACGATTCTTAAATATATTCAAAAACTGGTTTTGGGTCCTCAAACTAAGGGTTCGAGGGGCATATTATCAAGGGGGTTTATCTCCGCTTTTTTGGCTTTAAAAGCCAAGAAAGCGGAGATAAAATTATCTCCCTATCACCTAGCTGTCGCTAACACCAGTTAGCGACAGCTAGTAGGAGAAAGCGACCATCTTGGGCCCCGCTTTGCATGCCAGTGTAATTTATCACTAATGACATGCAAAGTGGGCGTGCCAAGATGTTAGCGACTGGAAACAGTCGCTAACATCGCTATCTCCTATTACCAACTTTTGGAGATATTCGTACTAAGCGCGATTATCCCCAAAATCTAGCACCTGCCCTGAGCAGTTCTTAGCCATGTTATCCAATGGTAGGTGGATAACATGGCTAAGAGCATTAGCTCGGTAATGCATGAATATCGCTGACTTTTTAGCGATATTAATGCATTTCGGCCGATTTTTATCGCTTAGGAGATAAACATTGATAACAGCAAGGTTTCTAAGCGATAAAAATCGCTGCAGATCGGCGATAAAAATATTGCCGCTGAGCCAACATAGCGATAATTATCGCTAGTTGTTGGTAATATGCCCCCTAGTTTTTACATTTTTCACTCAAACAACATGCATTTTCCTCTGTTCTGGCGTGTCCCCTGGTGCCGCCAGGGTTGAAGTTTTCCCATTACTCCCTCCTGATTCTATGTGATACTTTTTTACTTGGCGGGTTTGAGAAAGCTTTGTGACCCGCTCACATTGTCTAATGGCGACTGGAGCCAGGTTTTGTGTCCACATGATAGCCAATCAATTTGTTCAGGTTCCCCAAGTGTTTCGACACCATTCAAAACTGCGAACAGGATGGAAATAAACAGTTGTCTCGGCCAAATTTTTTTAAAAATTCAAAATCAGTTCACAAATCTCCGTTATCAAATTGTTCATAGCGCTAAATGTCAAAATATACACAAATATCAGCCTTTAAAAGCCCACCGCTGTGTTGCCCAAATGTAATAAAAACTACTTACAACAAAATACAAAAAGCATTGGCAAAGACAATAAGCCTTGACTTCAAATGGATGAGCTATTGTCTTTTACCAATGTCTTTTTGCTCTGGCATGATAATGTATGAATCTAGGTGCATGTCCAGCAATCTTGGAGTGGGTTTCCTCTTAATGGAAATCCATTCCCAGATAATGCTACGCGCCATGACTCATGCTTGCGCATGCATAGTGACCTATCTCACGATATATGCACACAAGTACTTGTGCATGTGTCATTACGCAGCCTCCAAAAATGAAAAAATGAAAAGCAAACCAGGAAAGGGTGGGGCAGGAGGAACAACGTATGAGCTGGGAATGGGAGTATAGAAGCAGCACCCTGGAGAGACAGCAAAAACAAAGGCAGCCACTCCCATGGAGTTCTGAAAGTAAAACAAAAAAATACTTCCCCACCTAAGCTGTGGAAGGATACAACTCATCCAATCAGGAAAAATGTGAGCCTGAAATGCTCTTCGGTTGGACAAGCTATCAAATCAAATGCAAGGAAGTGAGAAAGACAACAAAGCCATCCAATCCTGGGCTCGGGACTGATCCAAAGATCGCTCCATTGATCTTGGAAACAATTGGTCTGGGCAACAGACCGCTAAAGCTGTTGTAGCCAAGACCAAAGGGCTCTTTCTAAATAAAGTTGTTCATTTATGCTAGGTTTGCCATAAGTTCAATCATTAGTTTTTTTTCTGTAGCAAAGAAGAAACATTTGTAAGGGTCTCAAAATGGGAAATGCTATTTTTCATCCCCCTGAAAAACTGTGCTCCACCTTGTAACCAAAGTTTGAAATATAGAAACAAAGTTGGACGTATAAAGTGCTGCCAACCCCGATACAGATCCCTCAAACAATTCCAAATGTATTGGCATTTAAAAATACATAAAGGGACAATCAATCTAATGGTTAACACTGTATTATGACCCTAACACCATACAAGGAATACAAACTCAGACTGCACATAATTATGCGTTGGGAAAATGGAAGTTGGTTCACTGTAATCAAGCTACTACTTCATTGCTCTCCCAATTTCTATTTTGCATATTCATTTTGGTTTTGCTAAAGATTTAGGGGCATATTATCAAGCGCTGCGATAAAATTATCGCCGCTTTAGCGTCTGATTTCGGCCGAAAAGCGGCGATCATTTTATTGCAACATTAGCAAGGACACGCTAGCATGTGTTTCCGTGATTTAGCACCCACTTTGCATTGCATCGTTAATGAGATGCAAAGTAGGCGTGCCTCAATAGACTACATGGGGAAATATCACGAAGGCAACTTTGCGATATTTACAACACTGCCCCCGCCGGCGTAGTGATAAACAAAATCACGCTAACCGGCCATTAAAGCTGGATTTTTAACGTCTGCTAAAATCCAGTGTTAGGCATACTTTGCATGGGAGGTGGAATGTGGGGTTAAGACTACAGGGTCGTATCAGCAAGGTCATTGCTGTTTAGCAGGGAACATCGCTGGTTTTCCAGCGATGTTGGGACATTTCCCTGCTATCGCTGGAATTTTCATCGCCAATGTGCTAAGTGTTGTAAATACAGCACTAGCTTGGCGATGAATTCCAGCGAAGCCAGAAATAGGGAAACTTGCACTAGGCGCGGCCAGCGATAATTATCGCTGTCGCTCGTTAATATGCCCCTTAAGAAGTTACATCTTTCAAAGTTCATTATAAGGTTTCCTAGCGCAGCATGTCTGCATGTGCTCTTACTAGTGGTAATGGTGTGTGGTATAGATGTCTGACAGTCAGGGCTTTGTTGTTGGAGCTTCCAGTTGCCTTTCCCATTCTGGGATTGTATTTTCCACAGCAATCTTGACATTATGGAATCAGCAAGGTGAGGTCATCATGGGAAATCCAGATCACTGTGCCCCTGGGTTGCGATCTCTCAGTCCTCACCCTCCATTACCAGGCTAGCACAAGGCAGGTGAGATGAGTAATCTAGCAGATGGGAAGCAGCCATGAACCCTTAGCAGTAGAAAGCAGAAAGAAGCCAAGAAGAGCAAATGACCTTCAGCTTAAAGTGAGAGATGTTTCCCCCCAGAAATGTGCACTCATTCAGGCAGGTTCCGCCCCCTAAACCTGGCATGGTGGGACGAATATAGAACCATTTAAAGAACCTGGTCTAATCTCAAAAAGATCATGTAATGGAACTAGTTATAGAACTCACATTTAAATCAATAGGATGGCGGACATGGTTTTAGGGTGATGCTGGAAATAAGTAAGGGCGGGCAGAGAACTCTGCTCCACCAGCGGAGTGTGCAGAGTTTTGCCTACTCAGCACACCGCTGAGAACATGGGGCCTGATTCACAAAACTAACTTAAGACAAAATCCTAAACTTACTACCATTTTAGTATTCACAGAAGGCACTTACTCATTTCGGTATTCACAGAAGTTAGGAGTCCTAACTTTAGGACTCCTAAACTGAGAAAAATCCTAATTTTAAGACTTTCGGTATTCATAGAAGGCATTTAGGCATCCTAAAGTTAGGAGTATTAACTTTACAACTACTAAATTGAGAAAAATCCTAATTTTAAGACTTTCGGTATTCATAGAAGGCATTTAGGCATCCTAAAGTTAGGAGTATTAACTTTACAACTACTAAATTGAGAAAAATTCTAATTTTAAGACTTTCGGTATTCACAGAAGGCATTTAGGACTCCTAAAGTTAGGAGTCCTAACTTTACAACAACTAAATTGAGAAAAATCCTAATTTTAAGACTTTCGGTATTCACAGAAGGCATTTAGGAGTAGTAAAGTTAGGAGTCCTAACTTCTGTGAATACTGAAATGAGTAAGTGTCTTCTGTGAATACCAAAATGAGTAAGAGCATTCTGTGAATACGAAAATGGTAGTAAATGTAGGATTTTGTCTTAAGTTAGTTCTGTGAATCGGGCCCTCCGAGTTCAGGCAAAACTCTGACTCCACAGCAGAGCGGAGTTAGCCAGCCCTCCCTGACAAAAAAAGGCTCCCCGCTTCCACCCCCTAATAAAAAAATATTAAAACACAGATTTAAAAAGAAAAAAGGCACTTGTCTGTACTGTGGCGTCTCCAGGCTGCCCTCCTCCTCCTCGTCGTGGTCTCTCTCCCCCTACGTCTGACGTACATCTTGCAAGAACTGCACATGTGTTTTAATATTTTTTATTAGGGGGTTGGAGGCAGGGAGCGGAGCAGAACGGAGTTCTACAGAGTTTTTTCGTAACTCCGTTGAACTCCGCAAAGTGGCACTAAGCCAGTTTCGCCCCGGGTTAGTAGGGAGGTGAGCAGAGGCATCACATAAGAGCACATTTTGGTGGTTCAGCTCCAGAAGTAGTTAGCTTTGTCAAAGTACAGTCTTTTTTAAGGTACTTGTTAGAACTCTAATACATCCATGAAGAAAGAACACTGTGTTGGGGAGGGTACTATGGTAGGGTGTAATCAAATGTACATGCTTGAAGATCAAACAACTGTGTCTGGAAATGCAAATAAGGCTATGATAACTTCTCTAAGTTTATAAAACAAAGCTTTCCCAAAACAAAAACCACAATTACTACTAGCCTGGTTTGACAATCACTACTATACAGAGTCCTCTAGCAGATACGAGGGAGGGCTTCCTCATTGCTCGCAACAAAATCAACAAATCATGATTTATCATTATGGATCTAATTGCAGCCTACAGTATGGTAGACCAGGCATCTTGCCTATCGGTCAGAGAGAGGAAGAGATTCTCAGGGGTTGCCCATCAAGGATTCAAACATTTCTTCAAGATCACAAGCAAAAAACATGTACTGCAACAGCAAAATTTTCTCCTGAAAGTATATCTTCTGGATCACCTAAAATCGATATACTTGACCACGAGAATTTGTCTGTCGATATTCCTGACCCACGATATTTTTGCCACAATATTTGTGCAAATCGATATTTTTTACTCAATATTCTGTCTCTGCACCATAATCCGCAAAGGAATTTAGGACACTCTGGAGTCCACCCGCTGTATGTGCTAATAAGAAAGCATCGTATGCATATAAAAGCGCAGGGATTGACCGATCCCGTGCTCGAGGGATATCTTTATAGGCTGTGCTCAAAGAGGAGTCAAGATTATTTATATATAGAGTAAACTGTAGGGGAGCTACCCTGTCCGACTCCTCTTGTGATATAGATGTGCTGTGTATGGTCGTATCTCACTGTAGCAAAGAGATCCCTATGCATATCTGCCAGGAAATTTATTATGCACAGGTCCATTCCCATTTCAATTAATAAAGCTCATAATTTGGATCTGTTTACTCGGTCAAAGGCCGAGGAGAGGTCCATAAAGGCCAGGTGTAGTGTCCCATTTTTGGCAGCAGTTTATTTCCCAACTAGCAGCTGTAGATTTAAACATTGATCTGTAGTACTCCTACCCTTCCTAAAACCATACTGCAGATGTATTAGTACACTGCACTTTTCTAGCCAATCTGTTAATTTTCTAAGGATCACTCTCCCCAATACTTTGACTGCTGAGTCGATCAGTGATATGGGTTTGTAACATCACTGTCTCCTTTCTGCCCCTTCTTAAAAAGAGGTATAATAGTAGGTTGGGACCAAAACCATTGCAAACCGTGCAAACAGGCCACATTAAACATGTGCGTTAAAATTTTAGACCAAATTGCCAAGTTCAGCTTGTAATAGTCTTCCGGAACACCATCCGGACCGGAAGCTTATTTATTAGGCATTTGCATTATTGCCTCCCCTACTTCCTCTTCAATAAAAACGAGGTTGTATGTACCCCCATCCGAAGTCGCGGGACGTACAGTTCCCTTATCAACCTGATCACCATATATATGTTTAAAATGAGTGAACCCTTGAACCTCGGGTATGTTACATTCTCAAGTGGGCAGGTACTAACCCCAGAGAAAAGAGGTTTATTAACAATCTCCCAGAAATTACCACTGTTCTTGTGGACATCTTCAGAGAGTACATCATTCCAGGCTTCTTGTTTGATTTCAGCTTTACGATTTTCTACAGCAAGCTAATATGTTTTTCTAAACAAAGCTACTTGGGCTTTATCTTGGGGTGCTTGCTTTAAAGCACAAAAAAGCTTTTTGTGGGATTCAGTGCATTTATGATCAAACAACCTCACACCTTCTTCCTTTAATTTCCTCCTTGAATGTGTGAGAGCTTTAGCCACTGTTGACAGATCCTTTAGAAGGCTGTGAGGGTTTCTACCCCTTCTTCATACTGTCTAGGCAAAGACAAATATCATCCCTTGAAGTTTCGCATAGATCATTGAGAAAATGATCCGGTAATACCTTGGATCATTTCAGCCTGAGCTATTATTGTCAATGTGGATCTCTTTTAGCCATGTTGTTTAGCAGCATATCCGCTGTTTAGCATGGCTGAAAGTCAGTGAAAAAGTGCAATGATGTGGCCAGCGCGGCCACGTCATAGGGCTTTTTAGTTTGTAAGGAAGGGAAACAATCTTAACAATGCGGTCATTACATCGCGTTACCTTTAAAACGTGGTTGTTACAACAACCCTGTTGTTACATCGCAGTACATTACAACGCAAGTCGTTACAACGATTTGCTCTAGATGGCGCTCTAAGTTAAGGAATAATGTAATTTACTATTCCAACACCATCCCTACTGTTGCATACACTGGAGTTGGAAAAGTAAATTATACTTTTCCTAAGTCCAGCTTGCCACCTAGAGCAAGTCGTTGTAACGACTTGCGCTGTAATGTACTGCGATGTAACAATGCGGTAGATGTAACAACAGCGTTGTAATCGCATGCGTTGTGAAAACGTATGCGATGTTATGTTATATATTCGACAATTAACTCCACATGGGGGCAAAGAGGAAGTGCAAGCGCTGTCTAGCCGAGACCTAAAACTGAACGCATCCTAGTGCATTGGAAATTTTTTTCTGCAGTTTTAAAAAAGTGCAAACGCTACCCAAACAAAAGTATTGGAGCACTTTACCTGAGCACCAGATATATTACACAAGGACATATTCATTTTTGGTAGGTACTGTGATAATAGGTGATTTGTGCTGTTGGATCTGACTGCGCGACTAGCTCCAAAGTTGGTAGCTTTGGCCATTAAACCACATCCTCTCTGCATTAATGCTATCAGGCTTGAGAGGGAGAGAAGCAACAGGGATGGATGAAGGTGGGAGGGGGAAAGAAGCAACAGGGTGGGTTGGAAGTTTACGTCCCTGCCTGGGAAAAAAAAGCCTGATTGAGGAGCACTGGTTGACTTCAAATATTGCACTGATTGTAAACAACATGTCTTGAAGAGACAGCACATGCGCTGTCTAGCCGAGACCTGAAAATACAGAAGCGGATGCGGGCCATCTCCAAAGTACTATCACAGAGTCAGGGTTAAAATATTTTTTTTTCTAACAGAAAAAAAAATAAGAGCCGCTGTCCTGTTAACTTGGTGGAACGTTTGCAGTCCAGTTTCCCATTTTTGACACCCAAAATATAAACAAGCATTTACAATGCAACGGTTTCGCCTTTGTAAAAGTTAGAGCTATTGGCATTGTAAATGACAAATTTTTTATTTATGTGTTGGTTTTGAAAACAGATAAATAAATGGCATTGCCATTTACAATGCCAATAGCCTAATCTCTCACAAACAGTAAAAATGATTAATAATAACTAACCTTCTTATCAAAGGACCAAAAACCCTGCCTTAAGTTGCAATCATTAAAGAGCTTGCTGACAATCAGGAGCTCCCTGAGTGATGGTGTGTGTTTTGTAGGTGTGTGTGTGTGTGTGCACGTGTGTATTGCTGACATGCAATGCTCACAATCAATTAGGAGCTCCCTGAGTGATGGGGTGTGTTTTTGTAGGTGTGTGTGCGCGTGTGCACGTGAGTATGCACATGTGCACGGGTGTGTGTGCATGATCATGGTGTGAATGAACGTTCACAAGTGTGTATGAATGTGCGCATGTGAGTGAGTGTGCATATGCATTGATCCACAGGGCATGAAAATGTATGTGCCACTCTAGTTCGTTGGTCTGCAAGGATTTTGTCATCATGGCCTCTGAGGACCAGAAACAATGTTTACTGCATGTGTGAGTGAAAGCAAGTGAATGTCAGAATGCATATGTTTGTATTTGTGGCAATGTGTTGAAAGTGGTGCGTGCATGTGTGAGGGTAAGGGTGTGAAAGAGAGAGATAGTGTGCAAAAGGCCTTGAAGGGCTGGTGTCAACAAATGTCAGCAACTCATTCTCCTGCTCATCTATGCAATCATAAACCAAAATGTACGTGTGTGTTCGTGCATGTGCACTCATGTAAGTGTGTGTCTGTGCGCATTTGTGGAAGAATGCACAGGTGTATTAGAGTTTGAATGTGTGAATAACGCATACACCACTCTAGCTAGGTGGTCTGGCATATTCGGCCTCCCATTAATATACTCATTGAAGCAAACAAACTAAACCAAATCTTGTGTGTGAGCTGTAGGGTCTGTTTCCCTTGCGAAAATAAGAGGTGTGAAGCAAATTACCACATGGAAGTCAACCCCGAGCTCCCAAAGTGTCATTGCCTGCAGAGGAATGAAATCAAATTGTGATGCCTATAACCCCTGACCCTAATCTTAAGGTTCCCAGGTCCACTCCATAAGCAATCCATTGTGTCCTTGTTATCGCGTTTCCTTAAACCCATTGAGATGGACCGAGCAAACCCAATTACACAGATAATGCCTGCGGTAATGTCAGCTCTGGGGAAGTGTTGAGGGGACTGCAGGGCCAGAAACAAGGCCAGCTCTGCTGCCCCTGGGCCGAGGCACACCTCATCCCTGCTCCCGCGTCACTTTCTCTGCCACATACACACACACGCACACACAAACAGGGCCACAGAAGCAAGGTGCTCAAACAGCACAACACCAGCATGACATTTTGCGCCCGAGCAGATGTCCTCGGAGGGGACTGGTTGAATATTCCATAATACAATAAGAAGTATGCTACTGATATATGGCATACACTCTTAAAAACGATCCAACTTTTAGAGGGGGCACGTCCAAGCCCTCGGCCCTGCACTTAAATGTTGCCCCATCCCAAATCCCAGTGGCAAAGTGAGCAAGGGACCCACGTCTGGGCATACCCTGCCAACTTAGGGTGAACAAAGCAAAACACAAGGAGACTATGAATAGAGCGCTGAAACTTTTTCGTTTTGGTGGCTGAGTCTGAACTGGTAGAAGGATGGTGGATTCAACCCAGATCTCTTGACTGGGGTGAGTGTCTGAAAAGTTTCAGCTCTCCGTCCATCATCTTTGTGTGCTTGCTTTAAACGTCTGTAGCGCCATTTGCCGGTGCCGACTCCTGGCCCAGACAGCATGTACGGTGTGCACATTCGGCAAACATCGCGTGCCTGTTTAGCACACCCTGTACGTACAATAGTTAAAAACAGCACACTACTGGATGACACTGAAAGCACTGTTGGCATTCACTGTGTGCATACCAAGCCACGTTGTATGCACTATTGTTAAACACTGCGTATGGTCCCAGCTCACAATGAATTCATTGCAATCACTGTGTACACTCCTGGTCCGCGCTGCTGAGAATCAATGTGCACACACGTCCGGTCGACTCACTATGCGCCCTTGTTAAACTCGGTGTCAGGTCATAGCATGCACTGCTGGTAAAAACAGTAAACCTATTGCCCTCTCTGTATCCCACTGGTAAACACTGCTGCGTACACCAAAGCCCGACAACGTGTGTGCTGCCACTAAACATTGTGTACACTCCTGGCTGGTACTGTGACAAACACTGCATACACGCCCTGTCCCTTCTAATTACCGCCTGTGACAAAGTAGGCCCAGAAATGACCACAGGTGCAAACACAAGCCAAAAGAAAGCGATGAAAGACATCAGGAAAGGGAAACAAAGAAGGGGGAAGGAGGGCTGACTTGGGTCAATACGGAAGCCGGCTAGGCAGGGAGGGAGCGGAGAGATATTCACTGAACGACATTAATATTTGAATACCCTGGGCCGAGAGCAGCCACGTCAGATACAAATCCTCCAGATGACGGCTCATTTAAAGCCGACGCTGGCCCTCACCTGTCAAACACCCCCTTAGGGCCCATTGGACATCTGGCGGGGATAGGGTCTCGGGGCTTTGCAGGATAATAGAGCAGGGTCGGGTTTGCAGGGGTCCGAGGGCACTGCAGGAAGAGCCTAGCAGCAGCGGGGAGGGCAAGGGTCTAATGCTCTACACCATATGGGAGGGATTCCCGGGACAGCCGGTGTGGGTGTCAGGCAGGCCACGGTGCAAAGCTGGTTGTGTTGGCTCAGGCTGGGGCAGCTCAGCATGAGGCATCAGCGGGGAGAGGCGGTGCCCGTGACACAGGCCATGGGTTAGGCAAGCAGCTGAGTCAGCCCGCCGCGCCTCCGCCGGCCGAGCCCCGGGCAGCAACAGCCTTCCTGAGTCCCGGGGACTCTCGCTGGCGCTTTCTCGCGATTCGGACTCACAACAAACGTAAAGCATTTTAGCATTGGTTCCCGAGAACCTGAAGCATTTACTCAGCATCTGTACAACTGCACAAAGTTGTAGCGAAGCCTCCATAAGTACATCAAACATCATCAAAATGACATGTAATATCGCAGAAATTTGCAGAGTTCTGCCGACCCAGGGTACCCCTGTCCTGCTTTTGGGGTATGTTTTGGTTCGACGGAGTGGAATCGATCACGCCTTTCCACGGAGCTTTACACACACAGAACTAATCATTAAGCCTGTTCCTCCCGAAGCACAAGGCAGCTGTAAAAGCAACAAAAAAAAAACGAGAAACGGCGAGGAGAGGGTCTGTGCTTCAAAGGGCAGGAGAGCTGGATGCGAGCTTGGGGCTCCAAAAAGGGAAGACGGCGGGAACGGACAGCGGGAGGGGGGGGCGGGAACGGGCACACAAGACGTAAAACAAACAGGGAGACGACATGAGACGGGGTAGACGTACAAAGTGAAAAGAACATTTTATCAAAATGCTGCTTACCTGATCGCATCCTGGCAACTTAAATCTCGCAGCCCACTCCTGCAAAAGCCACTATGAAATGAACAAAACATGGCAACCCAAAAAAAAAAAACATCCGTCCACCGCCGCAATAACGTTCTACAAGGGGCGGAGAGGGAAAAAAAATCGCTGGAACGCCCACAAATCGCCTCGCACAATGACGGACGCCTCTCTCTTCCAATGGCTAGCCTCCATTTATGGAAAGGGGCGATCACTCGGTCCCCCCGAACGTATGGTCGGTTGCCCCGATCCTCCCGGGAAACCATTTTGGGCGGGAGGCGTGTCTCGGCTGGTATGCCCAAAGCGGCGTA
Organism: Lissotriton vulgaris; assembly: GCF_964263255.1. Lineage (NCBI taxonomy): Eukaryota > Metazoa > Chordata > Amphibia > Caudata > Salamandridae > Lissotriton > Lissotriton vulgaris. Next base: position 299,571,893 of record NC_141687.1, read on the forward strand.
GCCGGGGCGCGCCTTTTTCCGCCCAAGAGGGGTTGTCCTAGACACCTACACCGATGGCCACGCCCAGTAGGCGTACCTGGGGTGCGTACACGCCCTCCCCAAGAAGAATAAAGAGAGCGGGCGGGAATCCGAAGAAGCGTCCTCTTGTTCCTGTGCTTGGAAGGCTGCACCCACTCGTTGCTCGTGAGCCCTCGACGGAACAAGGAGCCATTTTTGAGAACTTGTAATTCTTGTGTTTCTCTTTCAGTGACTTTACAGCGAAGGGTCCAGAACCGTGTTGATCGACCCGGAGTGGATAATCGAAACAATGTCTGGCAAGAAGGCAGGAAAGGGTTTCGAGACAGACCAGGTGCTTCGCATGTTGGTGAACAGAATGGCGAGAATAGAACGAAGCATCGGACAAGTCCCAGCGCTTGGTCGGGATATGGCGGGCATTAAGAAGCAACTGGCCGCAATGAACAAGCCTGGTAACCCGAAGAAGGTAATAGGCCCGGCATTGCCGGGAGTCGTCCCCGAGGGTAGAGGGAAACGGGTCAAGCGGAGGGCGGCGGCAGGGGAGGTTCCGGTCCCTGAGGTGCCCCCGGTCAGCCCTGCCATACCAGCTGATGACCCAGTACCAACCCCAGACGCGGGTCAACCGATTCCGGTTGTGATTACGCCCGCTAACGATGAGGATATGCCTCCTGAATTGGCCACCCAGTTGGCCGCATGGCTCAATAAGAAGGCAGGAGGTGCTACGGCGCCAGGAGACACGGCCGAAGAGGCCAAATTACTAATCCAGCAGTTGCGGCAGTCGCGAGATGCCGCGAAGGCGAATCTCCCTCTTGTCTCCCCACAGGCGACACCAGAAGGACCGGCAGCTGGTCTCGAGGAAACGGCGGGAACAACGACCGCACCAGGTAAGCTCGCCTTGCCAGTGGCAGGGGAGGGCTCATTACCCTCAAGGTGGGAGAGGGTGGTTCAACATATCCCGATGGCCACAAAAGAATTGATATGGGCAGACAAGTATGTCAATATGTTTTCATTGTTAACCGACCATCGCGAGATGGAGTATGCGAAAACACAGAAAGATTTGTGGCACCCGAGCGTCTGGCGCGCCAAGATGGCGGAGTTCAGGGTTGAGGAGACGATAACGAATTGGGCTAAGGCCTTTGCAATGTTTACTGCGATTATTGGGGAACGTAAGCCCGAGGTATTGCCCGAACTGTCTTGTTATCAGGCACGTATAATGGATTTTTAAGAAACGTATGAGGGGGGTGAATGGAAAGGTTACGACATGAAGTTCCGTAAAGCAAAAGAGTATGATTCCACTCTGACATGGGATTGCCTCGATTCAATTTCTTGGCATAAGCAGCTCTTGCCTGGGGCGGCAAGGACTTCCTCGCCAGGTGGGAATGGGTCGGGGGTTTCCCGCCAGAAGCCCGCGGTGCCCTTTCGAGCAGGCCCCGGGGACGATCACCAGCCGAAAACCAGCGGGAATGGTGGAAAGCGGGGGGGTCTGTTGGGGCTTCAATAGAGGCAACTGTAACAGACCGCAAGGTACATGTAGGTTCCAGCACGTGTGTGCGGGTTGTGGGAATTCCTCTCACACGGAGAGTTCATTCAGATCGAAGAATAGCGGGTCAGGAGGTAAAGGAGGGTCCAAGCAGGACTGAAGTGGATTGTTGTGTACAATTGCCTACTCCCGTCGATCTCATGGCTATGACTCCTTGGTTAAACAAATACCCTGATTATGTCTCCGCTGGGGTGTTGAGGAAGGGATTCTTATATGGCTTCCACATCCCGGTGGGGGATTTTCGTGGGGGACCTTTTTGCAAAAACCAGCTTTCGGCACAGCATAATCCGGGTGTGGTGGCGAGAAAAATCGCTAAGGAGGTGAGCCTAGGCCGAGTGGCTGGGCCTTTTCAGCTCCCGCCAGTGGCGAATTTCATCTGTTCCCCGTTAGGGGTGGTCCCTAAAAAGGACCCGGGGGAGTTTAGGCTGATCCATAATCTGTCTGCGCCAAGGGGTCTCTCAGTAAACAAGGCTATTGACCCAGAAGTCTGTTCGGTGCGGTACGCATCGTTCGATGATGCCGTCACCATGTTAAATCGCCTGGGCCCCGGGGCGCTGATGGCGAAATCAGATATCGAATCAGCGTTCCGGTTGCTCCCTGTACACCCACAGGATCAGCGTCTGCTAGGTTTTGCGTTTCAAGGACGTTATTACATGGATAAATGCATGCCGATGGGTTGCTCCATTTCTTGTGCTTATTTTGAAAAATTCAGCTGTTTCTTAGAGTGGGCATTCACCGAGGCCACGGGGCATAGGCATGTTATGCATTACCTAGATGACTTTCTGTTCTTGGGAGCAGCCGGCGACACGAAATGTGCGCAGGCGCTACAGGATTTTTGCATCCTCATGAGGGAGTTTGGAGTGCCATTGGCACTAGGTAAGACGGTGGGACCATCTACTTCGCTAGAGTTTCTTGGTATTGAGCTCGATTCTGTGGAGGGATGTTTCCGTTTGCCAGTAGGAAAGGTATCTAAATTTAGGGCTTCCCTGGAAAATTGCCTTGGTAAGGCGAAAGTGACCCTCCACCAGTTACAGCAAGCAGTGAGTCAGCTTAACTTTGCCTTGAGAGTGATACCAATGGCCCGCCCCTTTTCACGCTCTATTGCACAAGCTATGGTTGGTCTCAAAAAGGACACCACCGCACGAGACTGTCTGCAGAGATTCGCCAGGACATGCGCATTTGGTTGGCATTCCTGGCGGACTTCAACGGTTGAGTGGTGTGGAACAAGCCGCCAGCGTCTTCGGACGAGCTGGGTTTGTGGACCGACTCGGCGGGGAGCGTGGGATTTGGCGCCATCTTTGGTAATCGATGGTCGGCGCAAGCATGGCCGACGTGGTGGCACACCAGCGGTCTCACAGGTAACATAGGGTTCCTTGAGCTATTCCCTATTTTTGTTGCTCTAACGGCATGGCCGAACGAGTTCCGAGACCGCTCGGAGGTATTTTGGTCTGATAATATGACTGTTGTCGAATGCATTAACCAACAGGCAGCAAGCTGCAAATGGATCTTGCGATTGTTGAAGGAAATAGTGCTGCTTTGCATGAGACTGAATGTACAGTTCAGGGCGAAACATGTGCCGGGTGTACTGAATCATGCGGCTGATGCACTCGCTCGTTCACATATGCAGGCTTTCAGGGGTTATCTACCTACAGCGGACCTAGTGGCGGCACCATTCCCCGAAGCACTCTAGCTAATCGGTGCCCCGGATTACAAGACCTCGCAGCAAGCTTAGCCCCCAGGACGAGGAAGGCATACGAAGGAGCGTTTCGTTCCTATTGTGCATTTTTCGGTCCGACAGGGAGTCTGAACTGGGGTCAGGAGGATTCCTTCCTTGGGTTCCTGGTAGCACTGCACAGAGAAGGCCAATCAGCGGCTACGGCCAATAGACACAGGGCGGCCATCTCATTCATGGCGCAGATGCATGGCATCAAAGACCCAACAGGTTCCTTTTTGGCGAAAAAAGCCCTTCGCGGCTGGCAGCGCCTCGAGGGTCGCAAGCAAGACGAGAGGCGCCCGATTGGTCTAGACAGGTTGTCCCTGCTCATGGCAAAACTAGGCACGACATGCTCTTCCCAATTCGAAGCAGTTCTGTTCCGGGCAGCCTTCGCATTAGCGTTCCATGGGGCTATGCGGGTGAGCGAACTGGTTGCAAGGAATAAGAAAGATGTTGAGGGGGGCTTGTGCAGGGATCACATCCTAATTAGGGGTGATTCGATGGTAGTCACAATAGCTAGGTCCAAAACTGACCAGGGAGCAATGGGAAACAGTGTTGTTGTCCAGCGCATGCGAGGGCCCCCCACGTGCCCGATAATGTGTATAGAGGAATACTTGCCACTGAGGGCGGATACTTGGGGGGGGAGTTTGCTGAGGCACATCGATGCCACCCCACTGACGAGGTTTCAGTTCCAGAGGGTGCTAGCACTGACAATCGCTGCGGCGGGCATGGACCCGTGCGATTTCGGGACCCACTCCTTTAGGATAGGGGCTGCTACTGAGGCTACAGCCAGGGGTCAGAGTGCGGAAGAAGTGAAACAGTTAGGACGATGGTCCTCGAATTGTTTTAAAAGATACGTGCGATTGCACATGTTGTGAAGTCAAGATACATGCACTCACGCTTCTTGTCTTCTGTTTGATTTACAGTTTCGCGAGCATGTCATGCGGGGCGGAATTTGCAGTCGACCCAGTACCAGGGGACCAGCGGTCATGGATCACCGACTGAGGAGAGAGTGGTATGGGTCGTGGGCCACTCATACGTGAGGCGGGCCGGGGACGTATTCAAAGCAGGTGACGCGACTCGCGCAGCTGGGGAATACGGGTACAGAGTGGCCTTCCATGGAAGGGGCGGGCTCTGTATTGACCAATTCGAATCGTTTGTTGAGGGTCTCTTAGGGCGGCAGAGGTCACCGCCATCTGTAGTCATAGTACACCTGGGGGGCAATGACTTGGTGACACTGGGTAGACGAGTATTACTCGAGCGAGTCTTGTCCACCGTTAGCTGGTTGGCAAAAAGAATCCCGGGGTGCACGATTGCCTGGTCCCACATGATTCCCAGAAAGGTGTGGCGGGGGGGGCTTTCAGTGTCAGCTCTGAACCATTCGGTGAAGAAGGTTAACAACAAAATTGGTAGATTGTTTCGCTCGGCGCAGTTGCATAGCATTCCACATGGGTGTATTCGGGGTGATCACATGTATCTGAATGATGGGGTTCACCTGTCCCGGGAGGGGAATGTTTTACTCATAGGAGACTTCGTAGCATGGCTAAGGGGTTTGAGGAAGCATGACCTTTATCCGGCCTGTGGCGGTAAGGTCATGATCGGTGAGCAGTAATTTCAAGGTTCCTAGAGGGGGGGCGCCACCCACTATGGATGGGAGCGCCCGGGGGGAGGCGGCCATTGGCCCCTCCCACTGGGAGGCGGCACCCACTAAGGATGGGTCGCCTAAGGAGGAGGCGGCTATATGCCCCTCCTACGAATTTCCCGGGGCCCGGATATCCGCGACGGCGGATGTGATAGAGAGTGTGGGGGTGGGGGGGGGGGGGGGGAGTCCACGCTGTCCTTCCTACAGATACCTCACACGGGTGCTCGGACGACCTTTAAGATGACGTCGAGCGGAAAGAGGGGCCCCCAACAAGACAAGGGAAATTACAGTTGGCAATGAGGGTACAGTCCTTTGCGCGGCCGCCACTCACACCGTGAGGGCGAGAGTTTTTGGTAGTAGGGATCTGACACCGGTTAAGACCTTGCCGTTTGCCCTTAATGCTAGGATGTACAATTTTAATTTAGAAAGTATGCATTTGCAGGATGTTAGACTCGGCTAGGAAACCTTTGTATTAGAGATTTGTTAAGGTTAGCCAAGTAACATGTCTTCATCGAAATGTAATAAATGAAAATTGTACATGATTATGAAACTTTTATTTAATGTTTTAATTTTGTTTCATATTTTAATAAATACGGCCGGGAGGGTAACTCCGTCTGTCTTCCCATCCTTGGGGATTGTGTTGGGAGGGGGTGACGGGCACCCCGGCCATATGGAGTTAGCCAATGGAACAGAGAGGCGGTGCAAAGCCAACAACTGTTCTAACAAAAGATTTCGCCTGCGTGAAACACTGCTGCGCAGCTGTTCGCTAGGCGAAACCTAAAAACGTACAAGAGATCTCAATTAATTTGTCACGCCTCTCAAACGGCTGTTCTCCTTCCAGACTATCGCAAAAAATGCAGCTCCCCAAGATCAGTTGGTGAAATTAAGAATAAGAGTAGACCCAAAGCCATAGCTCATACAACGTTTTAGTTTTGAACTATTTGTGCTGCCACCACCCCATGATGGATTTTCCTTTTCTCAAACATCTTTATCACATGAAGGGTGTATGTGCTCATCCGCCGCAGTGAATTTTGTTTGCTTACACTCCTACTAAAATTATTTTATATTTGACTTGGTATCATAAGTGGATCACATGGTGCAAAAACTGACCCCATACGTCTTAGACAATACATTGTTGGCATTCTAGCAAAAAATCTGCAGGGTGATGCACAGGATTCTGACTATACACTAAACCTGATCAATTATAGTGGTTTCATTTTTACCAGTTCCATCACATGATATATACAAATGCTGTAAAGCTAGAGGATTTTTACTGTTGAAGAAAGCTTGCCCCTCTCCTTGTTTTATTTACCTTGCCGATTGCCGAGATGTGCAGACTTAATCAGATGCTACTAGATAACCAACGGGTATAACTAGTAGCGTAAAGAAACCTGAGGGCCCCCCCTGCAAAATACATGAAAGAGGCACCCTCCGACCAAACTCAGGATCTCTCGGGTCAGGGTACTGTGCTGAGGTGGTCCACTGGAGCTCAGTCTCCCCCCGCACAGCAGGGGCTGCGGGGGACTTTGTTACGCCTCTGGTTACACAGAAAATACTTGTTTTTAACGTAATGGTATTATGCATCACAAGAATGTTAAGCCTTCATGCCTTTCTCCTTACTACACAAATTACGCCTACGTTTCTACAGGTAACATTTGAAGAACCATTTCCAAGATTATTTGCTTTGGAAACATTTTCAGATTTCAATTGAAATGTTTAAATGTATACGTCCTCTAGTGGAACTTGTTTAATTTATTTAAAAAGGAAGTATATAATAATAATAATATGTACCATTACCAACCCACACCCGTTATTGAGCCTTGTTTGCCTTTCTATAAAACACCTTGCTAGGATACCTTGTGGGGAGAGCTCACAGCAACAGTGATAGGGGCGTGTGGGAGGGGCATAGAAGAGGGAGGGAGAAAGAAGTGATTGGACTCATGGTGAAGAGGCGAGTGAAAACACAAGCACTCGTATTGAGTGCTCAAAGACAAATAAAAATAGATTCGAAATCGGAAGCAGTGGATGGACACAAGTACTTGGTCCATGCTCCAGGTGAAGGCCAAACACATGAAGAGGCAAAGATTTAGCCCAAGTGTCTTCTAAAGACAATTGGGCTAAATCTATGATCTTCCACACGCTCTTGAATGTCTGTTTTTCCCTGCGCTGTATTTAAAAAAATATTTTTAAGATGATTGTTGGTAACTGTACTCTTGTAAAGAGCTCTGAAGACCCTGAGCTCAGTGCTATATAAAATCACAAAATGACATAAAAAAATAAAATAGAAATGTACTACATATAGGTGTGATAAACAAAAAGGAATAGCCAGAACGAGCAGAGGTGCTACAAGAAGATGCAATGCTCCTTAGAGCATTCACCCTTAAGCTCAAATAACTCACAATTCTAATTACTTTTTAACAACCGTGATTACTTTATGCTTAGCTTTTATGTTGCTTCTCTCCATTCTACTTATCAGCCTTCGCTGCCAAGGAGGCCAGAGGGGCAGATTTCTGGCCACCGGACCTCCCCACATGTTTCTAGGGTGTGGACCGGAGGAAAGAATGAGGCATGGGAGAGAAGATACATCGCCCTGCTTCTTTTGGAAGTGTTATATAGCGCGAATGTGACCCGAAAACATAGGGTATCATAGCGCTTTACATGAGCACCAGTTGCATTACATTCATTTTTGTAAGTGGTTTGCCCAGAATCACAGGATGTTGAGCGTCGCTGCCGAGACTCGAACCCGATTGCCCAGATTTGAGGTTGATCGCCCTAGCCGTAAGAGTACACCCTCTCCCGAACTTGGAAGTTGGAATCTAAACATACCATTGTAATTGCATTTTTAAAAAGGTGCATTTATTCTTATTTTACTTATTTAAGTCACGCTCTCATTAGGGTCAAAGGCAGCGTGGTAACACTTGCTCCGAGGTCAAAGGGTGTTTCAATCACCCAGTGTTTTGATGAGTCGACATCCATTCGACATAGAATTAGTTACACGACAAGAGAAGCCTGTTTCCTGCCTCGCTGTCTGATTCCAGCTCTCAAATCATAGTGCCGGCTCAGGGTCAAACGTTTAACGGGTTCATAATCTGCAAACGTGACTCACAGCTAACGAAGAAGGTGGCATGCAGGAAGATGCTAAGCGGTGATAAATCCTTCATGTGCTATTAAAAAGCACGCGGACGGCCCAAGGAGATGAATTACACGGCCACAGAGGAGCCAGAGAGACTTCAAGCTTGCAGGGAGCTCGCACACAGATTTCCAGATACAAATTATATTTTCTCTTGATCTTTTGGAGAAAAAAAGCAGCTTCATTATAGCTCAGATATCAGCGCAGATGTGTGCTGCTATATATTTAAATACATTGCTTAATGTAAAAGAAGGGGAGTCGAGGAAGGGCAAAGGGATGAAATAGGAATGTGGCACAGAAAAAAGTGGGACCAAGATAAAGCAGCAACAGGCTGAATATTTGGTAGGGGACAGAGATGGATGTGCATATGGCCTTTCTTGTTCCAATAAGAATTGCCTGCGGAAGTAGTCTACAGGTGGAGATGTATATAGCGCATACTAATACTGCATGTTTGTTAGGGTGCTTAAATAAGAGGTGGATCAAAAATGAAATGAAAGACCTCCAGTTTGCGGTCATTAGCAGGGGGAAATGCCGTATCAACTCCTTTCACGTTCTCACCAGTGATCTCTGCAGCTGGCACTGAACCCAGTGGTACTCTGATGATCATGTATCCCATGTCTGCTGAGAGGAGCAGCAGGGCCCTTGCTGCTGCTGCTTTAAAAGACTTTGAACCTATTGGATTAATCTAGTAGGCACATTTCTGATAGGTAGTTTTCTGAACAGCATTTTGGTGCCAGCAGTTGTCGGTGAAAGTCTCCAGCAGGAGCTACTAATGCCCAGAAAGAGCATCCTGGCTATGAGGAGAGACCAGCAAAGACAGAGCCTAGAACAGAGGACTTGTAAGAGGAATTATGTGACTTGCAATAACCAGGTATTGAGGTCTTTCCTGAAGATGTGCCATTTGGGCTGTGAGCAAAGATGCACAGACCGAGCATTCCCAGTTCTTCGGTCCAAGGTATGAGACACAGCGACCGCCAGAGTCCTGATGAATGCAGAGAGCAGGAAGTTGAATAAGGTATTAAGCGCCTTGAATGAAAGAAGAGACAGAAATATGCAGAGCCATTTGAGTGAGGCATAGAGCCTTGAAATAAGTTTGCTTAGGTACTGGTGGCCAATGCTGGTCGTTGAGACGACCCAAGATATGAACGAGGGTGGGTAAGATAAGGACAATGCACGGTGCCAAATTTTGAATTTCTTGGAGCCGAAGAAGAAAATACTCTGAAGAGCCCTAATATAGGACATTACAGTGACCCAGACGTGATGTGATCATGCCATTGATGGTGGTTTTTCCTGCCTTAGATAGAAGGAATGCAAAGCATTTATGAAATATTTTCAGACTGTGAAAGCAAGTGGCAGCCACTCTGGTGCCTTGGGAAACATTGCTAGATTATGGTTGCGGGTGATTCTAAGTCTACCCAAAGAAGAGTGTCACCAAGATCCAGAGGCCACAAAGCAGAGGTCCAGACTAAGGAAGATTTAACAAACATAGGGGCAGATTTACAAGCCCATTGCGCCACTTTTGCGTCACTTTCCCCATGTTAAAAGTGACGCAAAAGTGGCGCAAGGGGCTTGTAAATCTGACCCATAATTCCTTTGGTATTATCTCTGTTCAGCCTAAGTCAGTTAAGAAGCATCCCAAGAGGTGACCACCGGCATTTAAGCTCGGAACTGATAGAAGTTGTGAGACATGGAAATGGTAAGTTGAGTATTGGCTTCAAAGGACAGAACCTGAAATCAAAAGGATTTCCCCAGACAAGTTAACAGAGAAACATACATAATATATTGGGAAAGACCGAGGGCGGAGCCCGGTAGGACCTGACATGCAGAAATGGTAATATCAGCTTTGAAAGAAGGAAAAGATCATTTAAGTGCAAGAGAAGAGGAGTGAGAAGAACCACAACAGAGCATTAAGACAAATGGCACATTGACGGAGACACCCTAGGAGAAGAGAATGTCACACAAAAGCCAGTGAGAGGTCAAGTAGGACCTGGGTGGCAGATTCACCCTGATTCCAAGACGGTGCCGAAGCAGCCTGTGGCAGCCAGGATTGCAGATTTCGTGGTATCTGCAATGCAGCAGCAGATTGTGAGAAGTCTAGGATCTCAGTAGGTTCAAGATAGTTGGAAACGTTGCCTATTTACAAATTTCTCAGCAAGTTTAGTAGGTAATGGTAAGAGATATGGACCCGTAAGCCACAAGGTTAGCGGTGTCAGCCGTAGGTCTTTAGTAGAGGAACCACAGATACATGTTTCCAGGTGCTGGGAACAGAAGCGAACCCTACAAAATAGATTTATAAGATACATGAGATAAGGTCTGGTAAGGTTTGGGAAATGAATGGAGTGCACAATATTATTTGGTGTGCCAGATTTGATTGTGCAGAGGGCTTTGGTGGCATCTTCTATAGCGACCGAAGTTTGAGTGTTTATTAACACGCTGGTGGGGGCTGTCGAAAGAGTGTTTAGATGACTTTAAGAACAGGGTCAAATAATATTTTAAGTTTCAGCAAATTAATGTACAGCAAGGTTGCTTCAGAGAGAACACTAATAATGAAATCTTGGACGTGTTTTCATTAGGAATTACATTTTTGGATATAACCTACATAAAAAAAATTGTGAGTCTGCTTAGGTAGAGAGCCACTTGTACATTGCGTGTGGAAATTGGAAGGAATCCAGGAAGGAAGTAAGGGAGGGAGATATAGAAGGAAGGAGAGACAGAAGGAAGGCAGGAGAGATGGAAGGGATAGAGAGCCGGCTACAGGATGGATGAAAAAAATAGAGGAGAGGACATAGAAATGTTTAAGAGAGAGAGACAAAAGTGTGCACACTGACAGTGTCAAAGAGAGGATCCTCCATAGAGAGTGGACGAAAAAAAGAAAGACGGTGCGAAAGAAAGAGGATGAGAATGTGTGTTAGTCTGAGAAAGATGACCATTGACAGATTCTAGGTTTGGAAAAATATTTAAAGAAATAATTTCCACAGGCTCGAAATAAAGACTGTGTTTTTCCTTCTTCAGTGTCCAGCCGGACCTAGAAGCGTTTATTTTGGAAAATATTTTAAGTATAAGCAGAATATGGCGAAGCAAGTCGCACACTGATAACTGGGCACAAGCCTGTACCTAGTCAGAGAAAGACAATACAAGGGAAAGAACAAACAGTTTACAGGCAAACAAGGAGAGCAGGGTGGCTTATAGTGCAATGCAAATAAATTATTAAATAAGCTCGAACCCACAGTAACTGCCGTGACACATACAAATCACACAAACTGTCCTCTTTATGATTTGTATGTGTCACGGCAGTTACTGTGGGTTCGAGCTTATTTAATAATTTATTTGCATTGCACTATAAGCCACCCTGCTCTCCTTGTTTGCCTGTAAACTGTTTGTTCTTTCCCTTGTATTGTCTTTCTCTGACTAGGTACAGGCTTGTGCCCAGTTATCAGTGTGCGACTTGCTTCGCCATATTCTGCTTATACTTAAAATATTTTCCAAAATAAACGCTTCTAGGTCCGGCTGGACACTGAAGAAGGAAAAACACAGTCTTTATTTCGAGCCTGTGGAAATTATTTCTTTAAATATTTTTCCAAACCTAGGACCTTTGTTAAATTAAAATAAGTAATCCAACCCATGGTCCTCGGCCAATTCCTTTGGGTTCCCTTGTATACCTATACCTACATTGACAGATTCTGACCAGCTTGCCAGCCATATCCCAGGAATGCCCACCATGGGCTAGAAACAACCACCAGATGTCAGGAGTGTCCACAACACATCACCAGCCAGGGCAGGGGAGAAGTGGTGTGCCCACTCCTGAGGGCGGAATACTGTTTAGTCGACTCCTTTGGGAGCCCAAACCAGTCATGCGCACTCTGCCCTTTTTCCATGCAAGGTTCAATGCAGCCTACATGGAGAACATGGCCTTCCCGTAAGCCCCTGGCTGGGCATTTTCCCCACCAATCACAACACTGCCATTGCAGCGTTGTGATTGGCTTAGGGAAGGGAGGCTTCCTGCTTCCTGTTCTTGCCCGAGGCAGGAGAGGAGGAGCAGGCGCTGAGAAAATGCAGGGCTCGGCCGGCAGAAATTAAACCCCCCCAACCTGGCCCGCGCCACTCACCGCCTCCCCACCCCGATTAATGATGGTCGCTACTGCAGCAATACCAATCAGAAGCCAGGGATGGTCACTCTACGCCAGAGGTTTCTACCCTCATGCCATGACCTTCATTATGAGAATGAAAGCCATTACTGTTCCTCGGATGGCTACCATTATGCCAAGGATGGGCACACTATCCCAGGGCACAATATATACCAGAGACGGTGACAATAGTTGTTTGGACAACCACCACTGTGCGTGACATTGCCATAATCATACCAGGGATGGTGAAAATAATATAATAAGTCTCTAACCTCAATATCCACTATGTAGTCATGATTTCAAGGGGCAGCCGCAATATGGATGACCACCAAAAGAGTCATAGAACGTAACCACTTTCCACAATACGCCAAGGCCATTGTTATGCTGGTAATTTAACAAAGATGTCCACAAAATATCAAGGTAACCTTTCAGCAAGGCGTGGCAACCATGAGGGGATCAATAGGCAAGGATTCCCAGGAAATCCTGGGGCTACCATTATACCAGTGCCTGCCACCATTATGCCTAGAGGGGCACAACAATTTAGGACACCATCAGTATGTTAAGGATACCCACAGTATGGTATACAAAAATCCCATGCAGATATGCATATGCTCACATAATCACAAGCTTCCTCACATACGCACACACAAACTCTCGACCACCGACACACACAAGCAGGAGGAATCACTCTTACAAAAACCCACACACACATACACACACTCATTCACATGTGTGTACACTTCCATATGCTTCATTCAGTTCAGTAACTCTTTATTTGACCAGACAGGCCATAAAAGACAAAGAAACAACAATGCACAGCATACTAATACAACAAAAAGAGAATTCCACAATAGAAACATCAAATGAGTTATAGAACAGCAAGATATCTTGATCGATGAATATCAGCAACCAAAAATAAATACATATGATAATCTCACAAATGATTAAATGGGCAAATTGTCAATAGTAAAACCGGTGAGAGCAATATTAAAAAGAAAATTGTACAAAACAAGTGTGGCGGTCATATAAAGTCCTTCACTATCTTAAGAAATGTATTAGCTCTACATCGTTCTCCTGGCTCTGATAGCGGCTTTTAAGAAAGAGCACATTCTAAAAGAGATATTCAGAGGGTTTAACGACAGCAGATGATGTAGCGCTTCATTGTATCTGCGATAACCAAGGGTTTTTAACAAAGGCTTGCGAAAGTGCACCAGTGCATATTTATAACAAGCAAAAAATAATGTAACAAAGACTGTTCAGAGAGGTTATCACAAGGGCAAAATGTTGCGGAGCTGCCCAAGTTGGCATAAGAACCAGCAAAAGACAAAAGCCGCCATACAGTGTTAGATCTGAACCGAAAAAGCAAAGATCACTCCCAACCAGTTAATTCAAGTCCAAGATAGAAAACTGGCTCTGGGGAAGCGAGCAGCCTATTATAAAGGGACACTGTGCTTTTTGTGCTATCCAATGCAAATTTCCTTTCTTTGCAGAGCTGAAGATATAAATGCTTAACCATTAATGTATCCTCTTTCCCTATATCATCTGTAGGTAAAGAAAAGAGAGAGGACAAGCCCAAAGCCTTCAAAGTATTGGACATGTTAATCAGCCATGGTATAGTGCATCCTTTGTCCCGGCCGAGAGAATCAAAGATAATATCCCTGCATACCTTGTAATGGGGATTCACCCAGATACAAATCCAAAACAACATGGTGCAAGTGGACTATGCCCTCAATGTATTGCTGATCAACCTCTGAGTGGACCATATAACCCAGAGATGTTGGAGGGAGGTGTAAAAACCTTCAACAAATACCGTTTTATAAAGACTGAAGTGAAGAAGCATTGTAGTAGCCCCAAAGCCCTGCCCCATACAATGCTCCAGGGATACATCGAGCGTTGTACACTTTTAACAAGGGAGAAATATTACCTTTGAGTGAGGGGCTGGAAAGATTTAAAATGGCTGCCGCAGATCTGCTGAAGTTCTAGAGACAAGAAGTTCTCTGTGAGTGCCAGGAGCCTGCAGAGGTAAATGTGATTCCCATGTAACTTAACTCTATAACACCAACCAAAGACTGTCTTAAGATACTTTTACAAGGCCCACAAACCATGGTGTGTGACTTTGCCGTAATTTGTGGTCAGCTCTAGATTACTCATGAAGAGCAAGAACTAGTCCACTAGCTCACAGAAAGCTTTAGGTGGGCGCGACGGTAGGACCGCATTGTCCGCGTATAACAACGCGGGTACCTGGACTCTGGCGATTCTTTGGGTGTCAACGAGGCTGGATGTCAGGTAGGGACAAAGATCATTTATGTATATATAAACGTAGCGGGATGATGCGCACCTTAGCTTTCAAATCGACATGCAAGTAATACAAAAAGTTGACCAAGGGAGCTTCAATCCCAAGATCCAGCAGCATTAACAACAGTTTTGACCTATTCACTGAGTCAAAGGACGTGGACAGGCCCATAACCCCTAAATACAAGGGGCAGTGCTTGGCCATGGTGTATTTATGTAAAATTAAGCTCAAAATTAAGCACTGCTCAGTTGTTCTTGGTTCACGGGGGAACCTATACTGGAAGGGTTAGAGAATGATGTGCTCTTTGGCCCACTCAACGAGATGATTATAAATTACTTTTCCAATCATTTTAACTGTACTGTCTATGAGTGAGATTGTTCTGTAACATTTGGAGGCCACACAATCCCCTTTAAAAAAAAATGGACTATGGACGATAGGGACCATGATTGGGGGATATGCATGTTCAGTGAGCTACTAAAAATGTTGGTGCTCAACAGGCCCCATAACTCAATGTTACATTTTAGGAGATCGATCGGGATCCCATCAGACCCTTTCACATCCTTGTACAAATACTCTTATAGTACTTTAATACAGCTCCGGAGTTCTCTCTAGGACCTTGCACCCTGGACAGCCGGTGCTCAGTGTGTGGTGACAGTGGACGAGCAGCCTCATCTCTGGTTGTGCCTACGTATGCATCTGAAGATGCACAAACATAGACATCATTAATTTATTTACATTCATACCTACACTTCACAGGCCAGCTCTGCACAAACTTCAAAGATCTACAGGAGTGTTGCCTCCAGAGATCTATAGGAATGTTGCCTCCAGAAATGTACTGGAGTGTTGCCTCCAGAGATCCATAGGAGTGTTGCCTCCAGAAATGTATTGGAGCGTTGCCTCCAGAGATCTACAGGAGTGTTGCCTCCAGAGATCTATAGGAATGTTGCCTCCAGAAATGTATTAGAGTGTTGCCTCCAGAGATCTACAGGAGTGTTGCCTCCAGAGATCTATAGGAATGTTGCCTCCAGAAATGTATTAGAGTGTTGCCTCCAGAGATCCATAGGAGTGTTGCCTCCAGAGATCTACAGGAGTGTTGCCTCCAGAGATCTACAGGAGTGTTGCCTCCAGAGATCTATAGAAGCTTTGCCTCCAGAGATCTATAGAAGTGTTGTCTTCAGAGATCTACAGGAGAAAGGCCACACCTGCCATCTATGCCCGGGACCAGCTTCCAAACCATCACCGACTTCAGAGTCTGTGGCATCAGGGCCAGCGGTCGAGTGTGGCCCTGTAGGTGAACAACCCTGTTCCTGGGCTCTCTGCACTGGTGCTTCCTGGCCACTCAAGAGAGCTCTTAAGACCTTTGTGGTCACTGGGACCACTAAAGTCCATTCATATGCGCCTCAGTAGTTGTGTTTTACTTCTGTTGTAGCTCCAGACAGGCATATGTAGCAGGGGCTCCCATGTTGTGGATCACAGCTGTAGCGTAGGTTTTCCTATGGCGGCTGCTATATCCTCCCCCAAAGCCTGCTGCATTATACAGCATTTACTTTGCACATGACTTCTACTGCAGAGAATGCACCTAACGCCTAGTCAGCGACTGAATACATACAATACGCTTTTAGTCATACACATGCACCGTGTCAATGTATGCAGTATTCCGAGCCGCGTCTCTACAGGCTCTGCGACAATACATGAATGAAGCAGCTACTAGAAGCCTCGGGCTGGATAGCCAGCACTAAGCTAGTAAGTCGTATATTAAATGCATACATAAATATTAAAGCTAGTAAGTCTTAGAATAATACATACTAACAACATTAGGCGCGTAAGACTCTGCACGGCAATGGAGCACAAAGGAGGAAGCCTTCAATATTCAGGGTGACGAGAGCATATTGATGCCAACAGTGCATCTTCGACACAAAGCAAATGCATAGTAACAGTATATATGCTTTAAATTAAACACGATAGGCAATTTAAGCATTTGTGTAGGTGCGTGCTATCCCTTTAACGTTTTTAGGTCTGGTGTTAGCCAAGACTCTCTGCTTTTATTTTACTAAAATGATATATAATATACAAACAGGGCTTCCAACCAGCCCTATTCATCCATTGGTCGGATGGTGTGTCACATGTAGAGTATTTATATAGCGCACTTCTACCCGGAGGCCTCGTAGTGCTGTATTCATACAGCTGTGGAACCCATCCTGGCTTTCCTGTGAAATGTCCACTCCTGGGCACCTACAAGGTGAAGCCAGGCATCCACAGCGCTGCTGGGGCCGTTGTGGAAATTAAGCAAGCTATTGCCCAGAGTCACAGAGTGGGACCCATGATTAGACTAGGAACCGAGGCGAGAATTATCAGGTCCAGGGAAATTGAGTCCAAGAGCCGCCGAGGCGGGAATCGAACCCTGGTCCCGGGCCAGCCCTCTGCATCAGGGTCTGCCGCTCTAATCCTTGAGCCACACTTCCGCCCACTGCAGCATACAGCATGGGGCAGTGAGACAAGGAAGATGACAACACACAAAATAGTTCCCTTCATTGTCAGTGACTAGTATGACAATGCGTTTTTTGAAACCAAAAGAATTATTTTTTTAGGTGAGAGTCTGTAGACTTCCCCAGCAACTAAGCTGTGCAAAAACCATGACAAAACAAAACAAGCATTAACAAAGCCAAAAGGCTGGCAACCAACGGCAGGCCTATTGGCTGTGCCATTGGTTGTTGAACACTGCTACCAGCTTCTAAACTAATTCATTTTGTATCAAAAGGTCTTTTTGATTTGCACTCAAATTAGTGCAAACCACGTATGAGGTTTGTCAAGACATGTTTCTGCTACTTTAAACACCACATCTAAATAAAGGTGCTTAAAATGATGCTCCATACATCAGACTTTAGGGAGTCTGTTTAATGTGAGCTACCTCACAGGATACACAAAACCTGCACTCTAGAAATTCCGTTTTGCCCACTGTACAGAACATGGCCCTCTCTAACATAGGTATTTCATGCCCCTATGTATAGTAGAAATAAATCATGGATCATGTCTGTAACCAACCTATTTGGCACACTGCATGTAGAGGCTGTTCGAGCAGTAGCAGCACCCCCCCCCCCCCCCAAGCGCCTTGAGACCCTCCGGGTAAGTAGTGCGCTCTATAAATGTCTCTGATTGATTGATTGATTGATTGAGCGCACTTTTTCAGAACTATGCAAACTTGATACATAAAAAGCCACTTCTAAAAAGTATTTTGTCTCTGTATATATGTGTGTTACACACATATGTTCCTCGATGCACAGTAATAAAGGGACGGTTCTGTCTTACAATACAAATCCACTCAATGCCAAATGAAGGGCAGGCACCTTTGCACTTCCGGGTTTTGTTTACTGCCTGGCACAAGGGTACACTGCGCTATACCAGAAATGGAAAGAGAAGGTGTTCATGTTCTCCGTGATTCCAGAGCAAACATCTGTGAACTGTGGCACACAACATTTCTGTTGCACTCAACAAACAAAACATTTTGCCAGGGTTTCCTTCAGAAGGACCATACTGGCCTCCTTAACCCAGTCACTGTCACCCACAAACACAATCTGAATGAAAATGTGGACGAGTCTTCTCTGTATAGGCAGCAGTGGAGAGGGCATTTTGAACTACAAAAAAGATTATGGCAAGCCAGGTCAATGGTTTAGCAGCCCATTGCATGCATGACAAATTAGGATATTATTGTAAATTGTCGAACACTTCATATACAATAACAAAATACAGCCATAGCATAATTTAGTTAGAATCATAGCATTTCAGATGTCTCTGTTTTACATTGAAACACCGGAGCATCGCAGATACACCTGCATAACACCTCTTGCAGGCCCATAGTCTCAAGCCAAAATTCAGCTCTTGGGGGCATATTATCAAGGACAGGCGATACATTATCGCCGCTTTTATCGGCAGGAAACTGCCGATAAAGCGGCGATAATGGCCTTGATAATATGCTCTATGAATTCCAATCGAAGCCCATGTTAGACATCTAACATGGGCTTCGATTGGAATTCATAGAGCATATTATCAAGGCCATTATCGCCGCTTTAAGTGGCGATAATGTATCGCCTGTCCTTGATAATATGCCCCTAGGAGCGGGCGCACATCATGCACAATTCTACACAACCCTGGAACGCTATCAGCTCGCAAAGCTTTCCTACCAGCACTTAGCGGTCGCTGCCCATTCGCTTTATGCGTGGACACCATTCAACCATGTGTGTGCGCAAGGCACTCATCCCTTGGTGATAAATTGGCTGCAGGTTTATAAACAAGCTGATGTTATGGAATTGGAGACATGGGTTCTAATACCAGATCAGCAAGCGACAAATGACACGAGATTGTGGCCAAATATTTCTATTTCTGTTTGCTTAACATTGTACATTTGTGTAACATAAGAAATGGCAGTATAAGGTCTGCTTTTTTGTCATGTCCCAGCTACGTGTTCCCACCACCTTATACTTCCTAGCTCTATAGTGCGGTCTCAACTGGTCCCTATATGTCCCGTAGTTTGTACCTCACCTCACACAGATGTATCAAGGCTTTGTGCTGATGCAGTCACAAAAGGTGACGCAAGCCAGCAAGAAAATATTTACTGTCCAGTGCAAAGTTGTCTAAAAGTAATGCAAACAGTGCTGTGTGATACTTGACATTACTTGGCATTCTGGTGTATACAAAGAGTGATAGAATGCTTGCATGATTCTCAGCCACTGGTAATCACTCTGGGGCGCTTCCCAGTCCATCATTATTTTGCACACCAGGGCCACTAAAATAAAGCTTGGCTGAAGAGCCCTAGCAAGTGTGAAACAGATCCTGGGTTGCTTTTGCTCCAGTTCAGGGAGGACCTGACCTGTTAGTTCTGGGTGGACTGTTCCCATTGGAGCAGAGTCAATACTGATTTGCATATGGCTGGATCCATACTGAGGCGGCATGGTGTGTAAAAAACAATGCATTTGGATGCAGCCCAAGCAATTGCCATTGGCTGAAATTGATTCCAGCATTCCATCCACCACCTTGTTTTTGTTTGCACTTTGCACTCTGGGGCATTCAATGGGTGGTCAATAGGCATTCCCATGACACCACCCAACGCTTTTGACTAGCTTGTCTAGAAAAAGCTTTGCACCAAAAAGGTATTCCTCTTTGAGGCAACCGCATAGTAGGAAAAAGGTGTATATCTCCAAACTTTTCAAATATTTCATGTGTGTTGCTCTGTACAGCACACTTACAAAATAGGAAACATGTTAAAGTATGTCTGAGAATAGTATTTTGTACTGGAAGGGTACCACTGTGGTGCAGATTTGTGTGCATGGCAGGCAACCTAATTATATGTCAGCGGAAGAAAGTAGCAGTGTCATACCTTAATAGAGATGCCACTGTCCTGCTTATTCATTCTCACGCAACATGGCGCAACAACTTTAGTTGTGCACTCAATGAAATAGTAGTAAAACAGCTCCCACATATTTGAGGTGCTCGTGTTACAAAAATAATCTCTGTAAAGTGCATTGTGCTGACTGGAGCTAGGACCATGCTACATTAAATACCAAAAAAGGAACAACATTTGGTTTGGAGACGTAATGAGAACTATATCATTGTGTCAATTTCACCATCGTATTTGGGTTTACCTATGCCCTTATCAAGTGGGCATACAATACACCCAACTGAATGAAGCCTTGACCCTGGATGATGTGACATTACCCTGCCCCAGGGAATCAAAGCAAGCACCGTTTTCTCTTGGTACTTTTCTGGCACAAATAGCACATGTTTATCTGTCCTTGACTCATGCAGAATGTAATTGCTTTGACAACATATGATCTGAACAAAAAAAGAAACGGAAGTCATTAAAACAAAACAGGTCTTAAAGAATACCTATTCAATATGTCGAATAGGCGGCAACAGCCTGAGGAAAATTAAAACATTGATTCACAGTCGGTGAACTTTGACCTGACGTTTGTGAGAGGCCACAGTCTGAACTCTGTTCTCGGTCCTCATTGGTCATGCTGACTAGTGTAACATTTTATTTAGGCCCGCCCTTTGCTCATTAGGGTGTATACCCTTGCTGCCCCCATGTTCGTCCGTCTCTAGTAATCAGCTGGTCTTCTTCCCCCCCCCCCCCCCACCCCCCCCCCCCCACAGTAGAGAGAATGGGACTTACCTGAGTGTTTTTCGTATCATATCTTCGTCTGTGATGCCATAGTATGTCAACGTCTCATTCCAGGTTGGGTTTAGGGTGTTCCGCAATGTTTTTGTTCTTAGTTTATTTGCCTAGAAAAAATGGACAGACTAGCTATTAGCACTGACAATGCAAGTGACGATGAGTGGCCAGTTCATTTCAGAATACAGGGCTAGCATATTTCATGTCAAGACCGCAGCAATGGCATAGGAAACGAAGGGGGCGAGGCGGTCCGCCCTGTGCAGCAAATGTTTTGGGGGTGGCGGCCTCACTCCCACCGTTCTTACCTACGGCATCGCCAGCACCGTACCCCCCACTCTTACATACGGCAGCGGGGCGGTCACAGCAGGGACCTCTACGGGCAGCAACTAGTCCAGCTACACCACTGGACAGAATGCTAGAAATATTTTATTGTTTACTCCATTATAGTAACTTTTAACTAGATACAAAGTTCCAGAATTAGAAACAAAATCATAAACTCCTTCTGTATGAGGGGGAAAGACAGCCTATAGACTAGAGTTCCCCGAATATTCTCAGCTCGCAGCCCTAAATTTCAAAACGATATCAGATGACAGCATACTGTGAGTTGAGGCAGTCCACATTTACGTGGACTTTCGGGACCTTCGCAAAGATTGGTGAAGGTCCTGCTCCCAAACATAGAGATACAAGTTAGCTTGCTGGCCCATGAAAGGGAACTGGACAAAATGCTGCACACATAAAGTGTGTGCCATAAAACATCCCTGCCGCCCCACTGATGTTCAACTCACTTGTCCACCGGCCACATCTTATAACTCCTTAGGCGAGCTCTGCAGCTCTGCTCTAATTTAATTGTCCCTTCTCAGTATCTCTGTCTTTCTGTTGACAGCTCAGATACCTAAAACTGGGTAAATGCATATGCTACAAGATACTTATTCTAGCAAATACAACACAAATTGGACCAACAACATCCTGACTGCATTTAGTTTTGTACCTGGTCGTCAATTCAATCAATCAATCAATCATTTGTAAAGTGCACTACTCACCCGTGAGGGTCTCAAAGCGCTGGGAGGGCGGGGAGTGCTGCTACTGCTCGAATAGCCAGGTCTTGAAGGCTAGTAGGGGCTGGGTCTGCCGTAGGAGGAGGAGGAGACTGTTTCAGGTCTTGACGGCGAGGTGGGAGAACAATCTGCCGCCGGTGGTCGCTTTTGGGATGAGGGGGACGTTGGCGAGGGCATGGTCGGCGGAGCGGAGCGGAGCCGGCGGTTTGGGTTGTAGAAGGTGAGTCGTCTGTTGAGGTATGCCGGACCAGTGTTGTGAAGTGCCTTGTGTGCCTGGGTGAGGAGCTTGAAGGCCCTCACTGGCTTCTTGACAGGAAGCCAGTGCAGGTCTCCCAGGTGGAGTTTGATGTGACTGTGGCGAGGGATGTCGATGATCAGGCGTGCGGAGGCATTCTGTATGCGTTGTAGTTGTTTCAGGAGTTTGGTTGAGGCTCCTGCGAAGAGGGCTTTTCCATAGTCCAGCATGCTGCTGACGAGGGCCTGGGTGACCGTTCTTGTTTTGGTGGGGATCCACCTGTAGATCTTGCGGAGCATGTGTAGGGTGTTGAAGCAAGAGGCCGAGACAGCGTTGACTTGTTTGGTCATGGAGAGTGTCGAGTCGAGGATAAACCCCAGGTTGTGTGGGTGGTAAATGGGTGTTAGTGGTGCTCCCAGTGCGGATGGCCAATAGGAGTCGCCCCAGGCTGAGGGAGTGGAGCCGAGGATGAGGACCTGCGTCTTGTCCGAGTTCAGCTTCAGGCGGCTGTTCTTCATCCACTCGGCGACGGCTTTCATTCCTTCGTGGAGGTTGGTTTTGGCGGTGAGGGGGTCAATGGTGAGGGAGAGGATCAGGTGGGTGTCGTAGGCATAAGAAAGGATGTTGAGGTCGTGCAGTCGGGCGACGTGGGCAAGCAGTGCCATGTAGACTTTGAACAATGTCGGGCTGAGGGATGATCCTTGGGGTACGCCGCAGATGATCTTTGAGGCTTCGGAATGGAAAGGGGGGAGGCGGACGCTCTGGGTTCTGCTGGAGAGGAAGGAGGTGGTCCATTCCAGAGCCTTGTCTCGGATCCCTGCGCTGTGGAGGCGTGTGCGTAGGATGCGGTGGCAGATGGTGTCGAAGGCGGCTGATAGGTCCAGAAGGATGAGGGCCGCGGTTTCGCAGTTGTCCAGCAGGGCCAGTCTCCAGGGGTCATTAAGGCCATATTAGTAGCAAAAAGTACCTAAAGCTCTAGATGTTGTTTACTTCACGTAGCTTGCAAATCTTTCACATATGGCCCCTAGCTCCTAAGCAGCCAATGAAAGGCAATTGAGAAGATAAAAGTAGTGCTAGCGATCAACCCTGTGATGTTAGTTTTATATAAAAGGGTGCACGATTTCACTTCAGCTACCACTGGAATTTTGGTTAATCAATGTCTATAGTTTTGGTCCTTGGGGCCTGTTTTGCATAAATTTAGAGAGTTGCTAAATCTTTAAAGCAATATTGTCCCTGCGGTATAAAGAATCTAAACTTAGAAAAAATTAGACAACTTTAGCGTTATGTCAGTGCGGCCACCTGTAGTCAGGGGGTAGCTTCGGGGGAGTGGGGTTTGAGGTGTTTGGTAAAAGCATTCTTTGCTTGGCAGGTTCTGGCGGCCCTGAGTTGGGTCTGTTTTGTCAGTGTTGGTTTTTGCCATCGTTATGATTTCACTAACAGTTTTTATCTTGCTCATTTTTTGGATTAGGAACAGTGACTGGCTCATCAAAAAGTAGTAAATCTTCACCCAGTTAAGTATTCCTTAAATGGATGCAAATTTACAACTTTTTGGAATTCACAAACATTGGCAGTAGTAGGCTTGGAAAGCCTCACCAGTCTCAGGTTCCAGTCATACTACTGGCAATCAAAACCCAAAAGGTGATGGGACAAATTTTTACTAGCACAAACCGGTCGGGTATTTGCTTGAATGCAAAATGCATTTAGCATAATTAAGCATAATTTCAAGTAATTTTGCTGTAATTTCGAGTGATTTTGCTACACAAATGTATGCAAATTACTCTCACCCCTGCTTATTATCGCACCGCAGGTATCCGCTGGATCGCAACGGGTGTTGGCACTACAGTCAACACATGATGGAAGTGCAAATTGTGGTCTGAATGTACCATGATGCAAAGGAGCAAACGTTTCTGGATATGAAGTAGTGTCTGGCTACACCCAAACTGATTTTTATGACCTTCTCTACCATTTATCACACATGCCTAATGTTCCTTTTTGTATACATTGCATTCCAGCCCATTGATTACACTTCATTTGTTCTGAGCCGGAGAGTACGTCCTGAGCCGGACAGTATGGCCCAGGTGCGGAGAGTATGGCCCAAGCCGGGGATTTCTGCTAAGATGTTTGTCTTAGATTGCCTTTGTGAATAGGGTATTTAGGAAGGCTCCAATAGAAGGAACTGGCATAATCAATTATTTACATGACTAAGGCCAAGGCATCTCTGTAGTACAACATTTCTTAATCTTCTTAATCCAACACAGTTGGAAGAAGATAGAGGCGGTTACAGTGCCAATCTGCTGCTTTAGAGATAGTTCCTCATCAATGATAAAGCCAAGTCTTTTTACTGACTTCCTAGGAGCGAGGAACCGATCTCATTAGGCCAGAAGGAGGGGTTCCAGAGGTCAAGCCTATTTTTGGTGGTCACTATCTCCTTTTTATCAGAGATAAGCTTCAGATAGTTGCTAATCACCCAATCCCAGATGTACAGCATTGTTTCTTGAAAATGCAATCTGAAGTTAGGGGTATAATTGATTATAAAGAGCAGTTGTATGTCATCCGCATAATTCAAAATATTGACTTTCTTGTTTTTGAGAGAGTGCATCAAAGGGCGGATGTAGAGATTGAAAAGATGAGGAGAAAGATGTTACACCCCACAATTCAGTATAGAAGGGATCCTGTCCTTCCATCTTTGCTTCTCATGCTTCCTAGTGTTAGGTGTGTTTCCTCGTTCCTGATTCCTGTCCAGAAGTCTCAGTTTTTTCCTGGAGTTTTGGAGTCCAGCATTTCCAGCGTCTTCTCCTGCTTACTT
Source organism: Lissotriton vulgaris (assembly GCF_964263255.1). Classification (NCBI taxonomy): domain Eukaryota; kingdom Metazoa; phylum Chordata; class Amphibia; order Caudata; family Salamandridae; genus Lissotriton; species Lissotriton vulgaris. Next base: position 299,596,613 of record NC_141687.1, read on the forward strand.
GCCTCCTGCTCCATGCTGTTGCCCTTTCTGCCACTGGATTCTTGCTGTCACCTGTAGGTGTTTTGTCCTTGGGCTTTTTCCTCCATCTGGGGTTCCTTCTTGAAGACACTAGCTGCTAGTGGCTTCCTAGTATTGCTGGAATTGTTGCTAATAGAAGGGGTCACCCATATCTTTGGGAGACAAGAACAGCCAAGGCCGGGTACTTTCTGTCTCCTCGTCGTCAACATCCTACAGATCGCCGCCTGGATCCTAACACTTTTAAGCCCTTCGGCCTCACGTTATACCAGTTTTTAGAGACCCTCTCTCTTGTCAAAGGCCCTTGGCTGTGGCTCATGCCTATAACTTGGGTTCAGGGCAATTAACAACCGGTGTAGGTCACGGCAGCAGGCTATAAGTCAGAGGGCTTTTGAACATATGTGAAAAGAAATCAAGAATTGATATGTTACCTAGGGCTAAAAAAACAAATTGGGTAAAATAAATGCTTTTCGACCATTCAGATCATTACTTAAAGGGTACATCCAGTGAATGATGTGCCAAACAATGGAACATTCTAGAAAGCCTATTGTTATTGATTGACAAAGAAGCAGAGCTGGGTAAAAAGTAGTTTTTTTCTTTATGTTGATCGGCCCTTTCAGGTTTTAATGAAGCTGTTCAGAAAACAAGTCAGAACTTTAAATTGAAAAATGTCTTATGTGGAGGCTGTCTACTTGTGAGTAATTTGTAGGCGAAATATCCTCGCGGCAAGGCATGGTTTATTGTTAGATTGTGAACGTCATACACAATTAAACAAATATAATGAACATGTGTAGCCGTCCCTTAATAGCAAGGTGTGATATTGTAATAGTAATTAGGGATTTAAATAGCATATAAAACAAAACTGCATAATGATTGCAAGCATATACACTGATCAGCTCATGGCGAGGTGTGATGCTGTGATATTTGAGGTGTAAAACTGCATCCTTCTTGGCTTGCAAAGGAACAGTATCAGATCTCGAATAACAGAGCATGAAAATCATTCGGGCTAGCAGGAAATCCTAAACAAACCAAGGCATCAGTAGATTCAATGACAAACACCCTCTTTCAGAAGTAAGGGTTAGATGTACGAAAAGTTTTTGCATTTGTAAATGGTCGGAAATGCTATTTACAAATGCAAAAGCCCCTTTCAAAATGTATGATTTCTTCCTATCGGAAATCGCTATTTTTGCGATTCCAAATAAGGAATCACAAATAGGGATTTCCAAATTGCGAATGGCAATTTGGTATGTATGAAACATTTCCTAATTGCTAATAGTGGTCAAATGCAGTTTTAAGAAATCCAATTACCACCAATTTTAATCTGGTGCTAATCAGGTGCAACCTATTTAATCTGGCCCAAAGTGCCGCAGACACTTATACAATGGCAGCATTGTATGGTTTGGCGAGGAGGATGAGGATTTCGGCTGGAATGCAGAGGAGGAGACAGAAGAGGATTTTTAGGGTTATGGTAACCCTGTTCAGTCTAAGTGAGGAGAAGAGGAGAAGATATTTGAGAAATACATGCTCAGTAGTCAGCTAATTTTAGAATTGATTGCTGATTTACATCCACACTTCCAGATCCCCACGGATAGTAGCAATGCTATTCCACTGCATGTGCAGGTACTGTATTGCCTACACCTTTTAGCATCTGGACGTTATCAGGGAGCAATGGCAGTAGCAGGGGGAGTGTTCCAAAGTGCATTATTACATTTTTTTCCATAAGTTTCTTGATGTTATGTTGTCCAAAATTAATAAGTACATTTATTTTCCTGTATCTCAACAGGACTTAGAGCATGCAAAAATATAATTTCATCGTCTGGTACAGTTTTCTAATGCCATAGGCTGTGTTGATGGTACCCATGTTGCTATCTGTCCACCATCTGCTCATGGACCCATTTTTCAAAACCGCAAAACTAGTCACTGCATCAAAATATAGGTTGTGTTTGATGGATCCTGTATAATAACAGACCTTGTAGCCCAATTTCCAGACATTACTCATGATTCATGGTGATGACATTCGGGAAACTGGAACCCACCTGGTCCCATCGATGGTGGCCAACTGAGATGGGATCTCCACCAGAACCTGTCACCAAGGTTCGTAACCTTGGAGTTATATTTTACAATAGACTGACCTTCCACCATCATGTCAACTCCGTAGTTTCCACTTCCTTCTTCACCCTGAAAAAAATTAAAAAACTTCTTCCCTACCTTCCCATTTCAGCTGGTAAAACCCTAATCAGCACTTTGGTTTTCGCCAAAACAGATTACTGCAATGCCCTCCTTCTTAATGCCCAGGAAAAAGTTCTTAATAGGCTTCAGCTAGTACAAAATGCCTCAGCCAGAATTCTACTGGGCATTCCTAAATTCACCTCCAGCGCCCCGTATATCCAACAGCTCCACTGGCTCCCCGTCAGGAGTCGTACAAAGTTCAAGGCACTGTGTATTGCCTATAAGGCCATCAACAACTTAGGCCCACAGTTTCTCAAAGACGCCCTCTGCCCGCTAGAAAATCTAAGAACACTTCGCTCCTCCTCAGCTCATCTGCTTAAAGTTCAACGAACTAAAAAGGCCAACTGGGGTGACAGATGCTTTGTGATTTCGACGCCAAACTTTGGAATGCACTCCCCCTCTCCATTAAAATGGCCCCAACGCTCATTAGCTTCAGGAAGAAATTAAAAACTTGGCTTTTCCCACATTAAATTCTGCCATAGCCATCGTTCTGTTTACTGAGTGCCGAGACACCCCCGGGTATTTGTGCGCTATAAAAATTGCAAAAAACATAAACATAAACATAAACATTCATATATATTCCGCCACAGTGGGATATATAATAAGCTGTCTTTAGGTGATTTTCGTGACAGTTTTCTACTTTGTAATCCCACAATAAATACACCCAGTTTAGCATGCATACCAAAAAGTCATCCTAATTTTTGTTTTTGTAATGTTTTAGGAGACATTGTATATGCATTGCATTCCTGGGTCTTGACACCTTATTTAAATCCAAATACAAGGAGTGAGCGGAGATACAAACGTGCTCACAAAACTACACTCTTTCTTAGAGAGGACATTTCGAATCCTAAAAAGATATTTCAGGGGTCTGCACAAGAGTGGTGGAGCCCTCCAGTACCAAAAAATGTTGCTAAATCATAGCAACATGTGAAATGTTGCATAATCTTGCAATCAGGAGGAGTCTACACAATGTGGAGATTGAATCAGATTCTGATCCTGGGGATAGAATACCGTAAATACAACACCAACAGGATGCCTCTTGTGCTGCTGATGGTAGAGCACGTCATGCTGGGATCAATACAAAATATTTTTAGGGGAAGTAAAAAGGGATTATCTAACAAAGTAGCGGGACTTGAGGGCTTATTACGGGGTCCAGCATACATGCCCAAACAATACTCAACAAGAAAGGTATGCTGTTCCTGAGGCGAAGAACGAGATAAGGAGATAACAAGAGGGAAGTCCTCCTTGTCGGGACTAGAGTCCTCACACACCCAGCAAGCTAGGTGTCATGCTTCATCATATGGACTTGCTCCTCGTCGGGCCGGCGCTGCAATCCCCGACCGGCACCCTAAAATGGGCTCTTTAGTGGAGATCTTTTGTTCCTGCCGTATGGTGCATGGATGTGAGGGCCCTAAAAAACAACAGTGTAGATGAGATGAGCTGAGCTCCACTGGACCATAGAGCCAGAGAGCAGCCACTCAAGCTGTTTTTAAGAAGGTGGATTACCAGTTTAATAAAAAGTTTATGTGGACTATCCAACCTTTTTTAACGTCACCCACTTGCACCACATCTACACCACCGTTGTCCGCCTTGGGAACAGCATACCTATCTCGTTGAGTAAGTATAAAGGGATTATCAGAAATAATAATGAAAACAATACCACATGTGTGATGGTGGTTTTAAATCAATATGTTCCAATTATTCTGGATTCATTCTCATTTTGTTTTGAAATATCAATAAATATACATCATGAATAACTTTGTTCACAAATGTTTAGTGTTTTTTAATTAAGCAAACATGATAAGAAGTGAAATGCATACGAAAAGACACCAAACAGATTAGTGCTATCTTCTGTCTCTGCTTGCACTACTTTTCTCAGCAATACCTGCCTATGGAGTCTTGTCAACATTTGACCTTGATTTATGTCAGCGTATATGCCTACATTTTGATTCATCAGTTACAGAGAAGCTACTATAGCCTTATAGCCCGCCATAGCGGGCTATACCGGCTATTAAAGGCCCGCTGAATCGTTAAAGGCCCGAGCCAAAGGCGAGGGACTTTAACGAGACAGCGGGACTTTAATAGCCGGTATAGCCCAGCTACGAAGGGCTATAAGGCTATTAGAACATTCTGCCACTAGAGGGCAGAATGTTCTAACAAATTAAACAAAGGGTTCTCGAAGCTCGAGGGGATATAAATCCCCTCGAGCTTCGAGAAGCCTTTGAAGAACATTAAAATGTTGCTCTGCGGGCCTTTACCGGCCCGTAGAAGCAGGGAGCACTCCATTGTCTGCAATGGAGCTCCCAACATTCCAATGTTCTAATTACGCTTGATATCTCTTCTCTATCCCCTAACCCTTCTTCTGATGGCCCTGATATTACACTGGTTTGAATGTTTCTACGGCGGATGTAACCTTCACTAACCTCCACACGCTACATCACTACAGCAGCAGTGACCCATCTGAGTTTGAATGTTGATTGTGCTCCTAAATAAACTGCTTGTAGCGTGTACTAGACGGTTAATGAATTGGCTTAATGTATGAAACCTCACCATGTGCTGGTGATACCTACACCTTTGTGTGGAGTAGTCTTGTTGCATTGTTGTAACTAGCTTATCTATTGATTCAGTTAGTCTTGCAAAGTTGTTATTCATCATGATCTGACCATCCTCAACTGTTTCCTAAAACTCTCTTGCCCATCAAGCAATTAGGACATTGTGTGATTGATACACGTAAGTTGACAATTTATATTTTAATATGTTTGGTCTGCAGCTGCTGCACAGAGAGCATAGAGCCTCTAACCTTCCAAACAATTGAGATGCCCCTGAAAAACTTTCTGCGGCAAGGAGACCAGCATTACAAACTGTGGCATGATGACACCTCTGCAAAAACCAGTGACGCATCTGTCTGTTTATCAGAGGGGCTGCCGTGCCTTCCCTCCCTGGGTTGGGCCATCTCCCATATCTTGGAAATCAGGAAGTGGTAAAACTGTAGCTATTCTTCGGGTTGTTCCTTACTGTCTGTGAGGCAGGTATGTCTGTGGATTTGCTCAATTTCCCATGATTTGCATCAGTGCCATCTTGCTGTGTTGTTATACTGCTAAGAAACATATTTAGTTGTACTTTAATATATATATTTTTTTACAAGAAATCGGAAGATTTTAGGTAGTTCTAAGTTCACTTCTGTCATTATTGGGTAGGTTTGATGACAATGTTTTTGACGGAAAACTATTTTACATGTGTTTCTCTACATATGATATATTAATAATTATAGGTATAACAACTCCAATAATGCATTTGGTAGTTAAAACAACCATTAAAATGGAGTGAGGTTTCTGATATACATTATTGAAGTATCTCTATTTCTTATACTACCATGATATAATGAAATCTTATGATAACTTACCTTCCAATATAGATGGTGGATTGGAGGTATCTATGGTGGACACCTCAATAACATTCTCCGGCTGAATTGTTGCCTCAATCTTGGTTTCCATGTGTGTTGGTGGTGGCTACTGAGATGGTCCTCTGCCTGTCCCATACACCTCTGCTAAGCGACTTGCTACCTTCTCTTTCATACAGGATCGTACGTTGTACCATCTTTTCCTGATTTCTGGGATGGTACATTGCATCACTCCAAGAGAATTTATTTTCTCCAGTATGTTGTTACATATTTTATGTTTTTGTGCTTTTGCCAAACAAATCCTCATTATAGCCAACACACTACTTGGTGAGGACCTCCAGCTCCTTCTCTGAAAATATAAGCTTGCGCTTTCTAGGTGCAAGGTCTTTGTCTGCCTCTTCCCTGGACATATTTGTAATTATTTGCAGCCAATGATTCCCACACGGATCCACAGATATACTCCTGCAAAAGCACTCACTTCATCTGTGTTACAGAACACTTCCTCATAGTGATGCCATCATTCTGTTCCCTAAAAGCGACTTTTACTATTTGCAATTTCCTAATACTGATTCGCAGATTTTGTGATTCCCTATTAGTAAACAGCAAATGCCACTCATACCGAAATTGCACATTGTGGAAAGTGAACTTTCAGACATTTCCATTAGCGATTTCCTTATAGCGATTTGGATGGAACAGCTATTTGGAAATTGCTAAGTGAAACATACGTGCATCTGGCCCTACGTGTCTTGCCTACAATGCAGGAAAGTGGGCAGGCCCCCCGATTATTTGACTTGTGTCTTTGAGTTGGTGTCTGAGCCACCCCTTTAGCTTCATTACTTCTAATCTGCATCACAATCTTAAATCCTGTCATGTCCTTTAGGATAGTCTCATCATGTATAGCCCATTTTTTCATACATTGTCCAATCCACACAACAATAATGATTCTAAACAGGTGACTTTTTACCTAGTAGCATGCTCCTGTCTCTTCGACACCAGGCTCTCGTTACTCCATCACAATCCCTGCACCTGATGTACATAAACATGTCCCCAGACATGGCAGAATTATTCTGTATAAGAGTCACCACTTTTTTTCACCCTTGGATAACAGCCAGCTGTCCATGATCACACTTGTTTGGAAAACCAATGGTATCAAATCAAATGACTAAGTATTACAAAAGGCGCCGATTTCAGCAAATGTCAAATTGTTTTATTTATTTTTTTGTCTTCCCTTTTAAAACAGAGAGTAAATGCATGTTTTTCATAGATTTTTCATTTTAATGATTTTATGTTATATTCTCTTTGCAAATTTTGTAAAGGTTTTAATTAACCAAATACAATAAAATATTTACTTACTTACTTTACTTTACCATTGTTTTCAAAACATTTATGATTGTTTTCACAACACCCATGATTGTTTTTAAAACAATCGATTCTAGAAAAAAACATGGAGTAACCATTTTAGTAAAAAAAGACTCTCACTCCCCCTACAAGAATTCCTTCCAAGCTCAGGCAGGGGTCCTGCATAATGAATCTCCAACAAGCAGTGGTCTGACATCTCTTGCGGGTTATCATCCTTGATGCAGAGACTGGGCCCTTCATTTCCAACCATCAGGTGAGGAGCTGGTTCTTCCCTGGGGGTTTCTTAGTTACAGATACATTTAGCTATACACACATACACCTACACATCCAGGTTGAGCTAGGTACATTTTAGCAAAATTACGTAGGGCATGCATTTTAGGAATATGCTAGTGCTACTGTTTTTTATCTGAACTGTTTCTGTTCATCTTATTAGCACTATGGTAGAAATGTATCTACTATTTACTATATTGGTGCAAGCAATCTCTTTAATAGGCTTCTGTCTCCTAATTGTCGCAGCACATATGTTTTACGCAAGGCTGTCGCTGGACCAATAAATACTTATTGAAACGTCCTAATCGCCATCCTGTGTATTTTCTGATAGAGCGCAAGCACGAGTGTCTGAGCGAAATGTACTGTACTGTTTTCTACGATTCCTGAGGAATCAGGGTTGTCATGTTCAGTGGTTGTTAGAGACTACCTACACCACTGTATAATACAGGTGGGTGGTAGTGGCACTGTAGAGCTAGTTGGTCTAACGGCTGACATATCTTGCGGGGGTGTCTTGGAAGCGGTTGGGACACCAAGCCCTCAGTTTAGGTCATCCAAAACACGCAGGTCCTGGGGAACGCCTAGGAGCTACACTACAGCCCAAAATTGAGCGAGGTGCATCAATGATTGTTGAGGAAGCTTTGAAGATGTCTCTCGCTGCTTGCAACAGCATTGTTTAAATGGACTCTCTCTGTAGAGAATGACATCATTCCTAGCTCTAGAGCTACTTCTACACATTTGTTACTTAACATTTTCCCACCTTCAGCTTCCTTGCTAAGTAGCGGAACAGAGCTGAAGGCAACTGGTTCTTTCTTCCAACTCAAGCTATCAAACTGTCCCTTAAAAACACCCAATTAGTTCTAGCCTCTGACAAAGGCTATCAAATAATGTCTCCAATGCAGGGGATTGATTCCTATGTCCCTCACAGGCTTTCAAATTGTTCCTTCAATAATGACAATCAGTTAATCAGTTCTTACCTCCAATGCAGTTGGACAGCACTTTTCTCCAATACAGATGTTCTGTTCTCGTTTCCCGTTCAGGCAGTCCATTCTGTCTTACCAATATAAGCCATCAATTATTTCTTCCAAATGCAGGCTGTGAAGTCATTCTTCCAAATTAATTATAGCAATTTCTTTTCACACAGGCTGTAGGTTGTTTCTTCCATACAGGTGGACAGTGTTTTTCTCCAATGAAGGCCATCAGTTCTTTTATCCGATACAAGCGATTGGGTCTTTGTTCTAATACAGGCTATCAGTTCTTGTTTATAATAAAGGCTGTAGATTATTTCAACCCTGTGTAATCAGTGAGTTCTTAACTTCAATATTGGTGTTTTTCTTCAATGTAGGCGATTATATCTTTGCTCTGCTAAAGGCGATCAAGTCTTTGTTCTGCTACAGGCCAATAGTGCTTTCTTTGAAGTATAAATGAAATGTTCCCTAATCATTAGATATAGTGACCTTTTTCTTCGAATTATTTTAATCAGTTCCTTCTTTTCAACAGACGCTCTCAATCCTTCCTCTCAGACAGACTGTAAATTTGTTCTTCTAAATAACATGTATTTCTTCCAGAGGCAGATAATCAATTATTTCTGCCAAACACAGACTATAAATTATTTCAGAAAATTCAGGCTACCTGCTCTTTTCACCACAAAATAAGCTATCATTTTTTTCTCCATCCAGGGCCAGTTATCCATTTATCTTACCGATACAGCCTACCTTTTTTTTCTTTTAAATAAAGTCAATCACATCTTTTCTCCAGATATCATTTTTCCTTGAAATGCAAGAGATCAGTAGTTTAATCCTAATGTATGCTAGAAATTTGTTGACATTTTCCAACATGTGAAAATGGGAATTTGACTAAAAACATGAATGAAACACACAATGTTGTTGCTGTTGCAGGCAGGACACACTCTCTCCTAATGCTTTTTTAAATTTTTTATAGCACGGGTGCCAAACTCATTTGCAATGCAATAGGTCTCGTCTTTGCGAGAGTTTAAGCTATGGCGTTGTAAATGACAATGCCTTTTATTTATCTGTCTTAAAAATAACACATTAATAAAAGGGTTTGCCATTTACAATGCCAATAGCTCAAACTCTCGTAAATGCGAGACCTATTGCATTGTATACGCTTGTTCTCTTGGAGACGTGGGGTCCCATTGAAAAAAAAGAACATTTTAAACGTTAAAGACCGATTGATTTCTGTCGGGCAGCCTCCTTTCTCATCATCGCTCCTGATGGTGAAAATGATGAATTGATCTTCTTTCTCTTTGAGTAAAAGGCCACGTGACAGGCACATTTTTTATCAAGCGGGAGAATGACACATTTTCAGCGCGCGTAATAAAAGCCTCGTGATTTCAGGTAGGGCTGCCATTAATTCCGTGGCACGAGGACAGCCCAACTGAGCAGCAATTTCCAGCGTAATTGGGTGTAAAAGTGGGCCAGTTCAATTCATGCAGGGCCATATTTCACCTTAATGAGACCTGATAATGCCAGGGAGCCAGAGCGGCGGTACTTGAATCCATCCATACATTTTGCTGTACAGTAATTGAAAGATAAAATATACAACAATAGTAGCACGTTATTACAAAGTGATGCAAGGACACGTCACTGGCAGGTCCCATGTTCACACAGGGCATCCTCACCTTGCTTCTGTTTCTTCTTGCTGCTGCTCTGTACTGTACTGAATGTTACTGTAGTTGCATATGTATAGCACCTCTTTACCCTAATGAGGCATGGAAGCAGTTCAGTGATGGACAGCACACTGGACCTTAATGGGGTGCTTGGTTTGAAGTGCTGAACTGCACTGTTGCCTAAGTTGCAAGAATTGTGGTGTTGTGCAGGAAGGACCAGAGTGCTGCTCTTATTCCGACATCTGTCGCTGTGTGTAAAAGTAGAGTGGAGCAAAGGGGGACGAGCGACTGCGCGTGTGCCCAGAGGTGAAGGGAGGGTGCGGGGCCACAGGTGATGTGTGCAAACACGCCCTGTGGCGCGTTTTAAGTTGGGGAAATAATTTCCATTCAAACCAGAGGGAACCTGAGGGCCAAGTAGCCCACCAGGTGCTTCCAGTAAGCGCCACTGCGCTGCGTTGCAGAGAGGTGTTCAGAGGCTACCCCCCTTGTTACAACACTCTGCAAAGCAGCTCTGTGGCGCTTACAGGAGGCACCTGGTGGGCTAGTTGGCACCAGGAACCCTCTGGATTCAAGGGAAGTTAATCCCCCAACTTAAAATGCGCCACTGGGCGCGTTTGCCCAGTGGTGAAGGCAGGGGGCAGTGCCTGAGTTGACATATGGGCAAACATGCCCTGTGGCACGTTTCAAGTTGGTGAATTGATTCCTCTTCAATCCTGAGGGTCCCTGGGGGCCAAGTAGCCCACCAGGTACCTCCAGAATGCGCCAGGGATCTGCTCTGCAGAGAGATGTTCAGAGGCCCGCCCCTTTTTATATCACTCTGCGACGCAGCTCTGTGGCGCTTATTGGATGTACCTGGTGGGCTAGTTGGCCCCCAGGGGACTTCAGGATTGAAGAGGAATTAATTCACCTCAGGCCCGCCCCCTCCCTTCACCACTGTGCAAACGCACCCTGTGGCGCGTTTTAAGTTGGGGGATTAAGTCCCCTTAAATCCTGAGGGTTCCTGGGTGCAACTAGCCCTCCAGCTACCTCCATTAAGTGCCACAGAGCTGTGTTGCAGAGTGATATGTATGTGTATATATATACACATACATATATATATATGTATATACATATTTATATATATATATATATATATATATATATATATATATATATATATATGTATATTACCTACTGGCGGTCGCCAGTAGGTATATATAGTTAGGATTTTTTCTCTATGGGACTTTTGAAAATTCTATGTCTAATAACTTTGGCTTTTGGGGACGGAATCGGCTGAAATTTTCAGGAAAATGGCACATTTTGTTTCTGAGCAGCCCCTGAAAATTTGGGGGGGTTTCGTCAAGGGGGGTCCGAGAAAAAAGGGGGGTCCCAAAACGCGTTTTAACATTGAGTGTTCCATAGGGCGTTTGGCCTCACTTTTAGCTCGAACAGCTGAATGGATTTGCACGAAACTTGGCAAAATTGTAGGGACTGTTAGCCCGATGTGCCTTTGCTGGGTCTCAATATATGTGCTCCAGTGGATTTTGAGAAATTAACGTTTAAAAAAACAGATATATCTGTGACAGCGTCCCGGGTAGCGCTCCGGTTCGCGTACTTATCGCGTAACGGGGCTTTGCGAAGTGAAGCTGATTGGCTCTCCGGTGTCTGTCAACATTCTAAACAGTCCGGAGCTGCCGCCATCTTGTCTCTCGGTAGGATCGAGAGACAAGAGGAGGCCAAAACGAAGGGGAAAATGACCATAAGGGGGCATAGTAGATCCTCCCTGACCCCCTATATTTGATGTGGAGGCTTTAAAAGGGCCCCGCGGGGCAAAAAGAAAAAAAAAAAATTGTTTCTTTCGTGGGGTGCACCCGGTACGCGCACCGGAAAGCGGTCCGGGGAGGGTACTATAAGGAAACAAGAATGATTGACTTCTAGAATTCTAGCAATTTTTCATAAAGGCAAGGTAGTTCTTAAAATAACTTTTTTTTATTATTTTTGTTGTTTTTTATTTTTTTAATTATTTTTCTGAACACTTTTTATACTATTTTTGTATTTTTTGAACGGTTTAATATTTTTTGGGGTTTTTTTCAGGGGAAAGAACGAAAAACAGGCATTAGAAACGGCTCAACAGGAGCAAGAAAAAAAAATCACTTTCTGGGGCGTTTTGAGCACTTGTGATTTTCAAATGCTCTGTTCATTAATGGAAAGCTCATTTCGCCGTAACAAAGCAAACCCCCACAATAAATGCACACCAGCTTGATATGTTGAAAATTAGTTTGAATAGCGGGGACCATCTCCCTCGCCTCTGGTCCCGAAAGACTTTCATGGGATGAGGTGGTGGCCACAAGAGTTGGTGGATTTTCACTTAGGTTACGCACCTCCGCCATACTATAATTTATAGGATGCCACCTTTGCATGTGGCGATGCATTGTATAGTTTCCAAAGCTACTTTTTATCTGTGCCTCGAGACAGAGGTTCTTTACATATCAGGCATGTAACATAACGTGCATTCACTTTTTTTTGGCTTACAGGAAATGAAAAAAACTGCCAAATAAAATTGGCCTTGCGGTGTGATTTCCGGGGCTCTTCAGGGAAAATTTGTATTTGATGTACATCTTGTTCTTCTTCTTCCTCCTCTTCTTCAGGGTTGGGAATAAACTGGGGAGGTGGTCCATCCTTCCTAGGAGGTTGTGGTGGTGGTGGGGGTCCACCAGCTGCAGCTACAATTGAAGCCATCTTCCAATAATGAAAATAGTTCTTCCTCTCACAAAGTTGAAAGTCAGAGTGAGAAAAATAGGAGGGGGCTTTCATTATTTGGAAAAAAAATGTTCTAAACCAATGAAAAGTGTAATTTTTAGGTCACATGACCTATCTTTACCTCATTCAGAAATAAAAAATGAAATCAACCAATAAAAAGTGTTATTTTCAAGTCACATGACCTGTTATGCTTACGTTACGCGTCCCGTAACGCGACCCGGATCGCTTCCGAGTAGCTGCGCTTCGCGCTTTGGTTTGCGTTCCAGAACGCTTGCGGGTGCGCTAACGCGGCGCGTCATAAGACGTATTTCGCGGTAACGCAATACGTCGCGCTTACGCGACGCGTCACGATATCGTTTTCTAACGCGGTGGTTGCGCTAATGGAACGTTTACCGGTTCGCGGAGCGGGTCGCGGAACCTTATTAAGCTAACAAATAAATATAAAGATAATATTACAAAAATATAAAATATATTTTTGAATTAGAATAAGAATACATTTTACAGCTTTTGATATTTGCTATTAAAAAACCATTAAAATTCACTGAAAAAACCATAGGTTATAGACCATATATAGTTAGGGATTAGCATTTACAAAACCTTGAAAATTCACTGAAAAAACCATAGGTTATAGACCATATATAGTTAGGGATTAGCATTTACAAAACCTTAATTTACTCGCACAAAACCATTGAAATTCGCATATATAGTTAGTTGCACTAACTATATATTGCGCACCCGCAATCCACTGCTGATGATGTCACATATTACATCATTCATGACATGGTCAGTGACATCACTGATGACATCACTGTTGACATCTCAAATGACATCACTGATGACATCACTGATGACATCTCAATTGACATCACTGATGACATCTCAAATGACATCACTGATGACATCTCATTTGACATCACTGATGACATCACTGATAATATCATTCATGCGATAATACGATGAACCTTTTCCGACTATAATATAACCTTAGCTACAATCAGTGTAAACAGACACTCACAGACTGTCACTTATCCATGGAGTTACTCACACACCTAGTCAGTCATGCAAAGAATCAATCACACCTCCATTTTCTCAACTATACAGTTATACACACCTTACTTATTCAAACATATACTAACACATATTTACTCTCTTATACAATCCCTGATACATGTTCACAATGATCCATACAGCCACTCACACATTCACTGGCTCTTATGCACAGTTATATATGTCAACTCTCACATGTACTGTGTTTTAAATATGTACTTACTTTGACATGTTGCACTGAGATATCCATTCACTCACCAATACACTCATGCACACAGTCAACCGCCCATGCAGCTGTTTCCACATGCACTTTTGAACCCATACATCTAGTGAATCAACTGCTCACACATCTATGCACAGAGTCATACACCTCCCAGCCACCCACACACACACTCAGTCTCCCATACAAATACTTGGGCAACCAATGAATAACCTATATAGTTACTCATATAGCTACTGATCAACACATGCAGCAGTTTACAGAACAACAGACATAATGATGTACAAATTAAGATAGTTTAGTCACTAACCCATGCACTCAGTGAGACACATTTAATCACTCACTCATACAGTCAGTCATGCACCTACTAAACCCTTCATCCAGACACTTATACATCCACTCATTCTTCGATATGTAAGACATATTTTAACTTTACAGAAACATACAGTCGCTGGATGTTGTCATCAGGGATGTCATCAGTGATGTCACTGACCATGTCATGAATGATGTAATATGTGACATCATCAGCAGTGGATTGCGGGTGCACGATATATAGTTAGTGCAACTAACTATATATGCGAATTTCAATGGTTTTGGGCGAGTAAATTAAGGTTTTGTAAATGCTAATCCCTAACTATATATGGTCTATAACCTATGGTTTTTTCAGTGAATTTTCAAGGTTTTGTAAATGCTAATCCCTAACTATATATGGTCTATAACCTATGGTTTTTTTCAGTGAAATATAGATATAGATATATATATACATATATATATAGATATAGATATCTCAAAACGATACCCTTTCAGGCATAGAGTGCCGCATAAATTATGCAAAAAAGAAGCAGAGAACTTTGGGTAGTTTCCAAGTTCAGGTGGAGAGCAGCTCCTGTATAGAGCACCCTACAACACCAGCAACACCTCTGTATTTGCTCGCCTCAAGTGTCTGCTTATCTGTCAAAGTTTTTAAGCATAGGATTAGCACATTGCTATCCACGCCGAGATAGAAAGGAACAAACTCTTTTGTCATTTCTACACCAAAGTCTTTAAGCATAGATATAGTACAGTGCTGTCCATGTTGAGCTGCAAAATTACAAATGTATTTTACCACTCCAGGCACAGTATTAAAGCTTTGGATTGGTACAATGCTATCCAACATGGAATGAATAAAAGCAACCCCTGACATGTGTTTCACTATCAATATAGCTCTTCAGAGAGGTTACCACAGAGGGAAGTGGTGAACTTTAGAGGGGTTAGATTTATTATTACCACTCTAATCTGAGCAACAGTAGGGAAAATGTTGGACTTTGGAGGGGTCAGTTTTATAGTTTACTATTTCCACTACAAAGTGGTTGACGTAGGAGGGGTCAGATGAACTATTCCAACTCTTACATTTTTTAAATAAACATTTAAATATAGAACAAAAGTAAAATTGCAAACATGTTCAATGTAAAAATAAAATTAAACAAATAACAATTACATTTAATTCTATAAATACAATTTGCATATTATGAATACATTATAAAGATAGAAACAATTCTAAATATTAAAAGTAAATGTACTTCTCTCCCTGCTACCTAAAAATGGAGCACCATCATATGAAATGAATTATTGTCATCAATTATGTCATTTCAGATGTCGTATTTAATGTTATCAATGATGCCAAAGAACATGCCATGAGTGATGTAATATGTGAGGTATATAAGAAGTGCATGGCGAGGGTACGTGTTATGCTTACTTCAGTTAACTATAACTGTTGAATTTCGGTGTTTTTTAGTTTAAAAAGTAACCTTTTAACTGACATTTTCCCCTAACAATAACATCACTTTAACCTTTGTTTTTTACAGTGCATTATTGTGAAGGAAGATGTTGGAACCGTACCCAACTATAAGGTCTCTTTAACCTTTGTTTCTTTCAGTGAATTTCTAGGGCTGTTTAACGTGAGTAGGCCTAAACTGTGCGGTGCACAGCCTTGAGCTGTGCGCAGAGTTGAGTTGGCTAACCCCCCACCGCATGCGTGGGGTTGCCTGCAGGGCAACAGTGACTGAAAAAAACACTGGTTTGTTATGGTTCCGAGAACACAAACAAAAAAAGCCCTGAATTACGCAAGTTACAGCATGCAATGCACACCTGTCAGAACCCTGTTTAGAGGGTTAGGTGGCATGAGCTACTGAGCTCAACCATGGGAGCTGAGGCCTTTTACTCCTGATGTTTTGTGCCCAGATCCTGAGCAACTGGGCCAAGTTGCTTCAGTATTTGACTTTCAGGAGCAGCATGGGTTGAGCAGTCAAAGGCTTTTTGGGGAGCTGGGGTAGACACAGGGGGTGAACAGTAGCGGTTGGTATGGAACAGGGGTGGCGGGCGGGGGGGTGGGGGGAACAAAATATAAAAAATAGAAAACACTTACCTCCGTCCTCACAGCCACCGGCCGCAGCCCCTCCTCTGTTGCTTCGGGTCGGAACCAGGAAGCAGCAGGAAGCACTCAGGCTTCCATGCTCCCCAAAGCCATTCACAACGCTGCAATGCAGTGCTGTGATTGGTCTGAACACGTGGTTCGGCGCTCAGACGGGGCAGGGAGCCTGGGCATGCTCCCCACCAAGCTGTGTAATGCAGCCTGATGGGGAACATGCTAAGTTCGCATGATTGTTTAGCTGGTCCCTGACGACAGGCCAAGCAGTCATGTGGACTTAGTATGCTCAAACCACTCTTCCCCCTGTTCCACCAGCCCAGCATCCACCCTAACCCAGCCCCAAACCTACACAAAATACAATGATAATAACTATGTTATTATCATTTTTTTTTCCTGCTCTGAGAGCAGTGGGGTGATGCTCCTCTGCCTTAGCGGAGAGCCACTGCTGTGGTGAACACAGGCTCACAACGCAAAATATGTTCAATACATGTTTGTCCAGTCAAACACTTTCTTTTATGACAGAAAGGAGTGTTTATATATACGACTACAAAATGAAATATGACATACAAAAACAATACACACAGCCCTCTGCGGTCAGGGCTTTAGTATTTAATAGGCAGTCCCTGAGGGCCACTTATGCTCACTAGTGGTAGTGGTTTACTATAGGTGACATTCAGGTTAGGCCCCACTAGCAGTCCATGTCTCAGGAGTTCCCCTCTGGCTCTGTTACAAAAGTCAAAAACGTTCCAGCGCTGAATAGATATCTGGCAGAGAACTCCCCTGGGACTTCTGGCTCTCTGCTCAGTCTTACATGCGCCAGCAGGGATTGTCTGACCTGAGTCTCTGTCAGCGTCTCTCTTGCGGGTGTGGCGGGTGCGGTGGCTGCCTCTGGTGAGTATCACACATGCGACATTGCAGGGGCTACAGCTGGGTATCTTCTGTGTTCCTCTGATACAACTGTAAGTTTCCTTTGGTCTTCTCTACTTTTGGAGGGGGGATTTCAACAGCTTTAGGTTCGCTGGACTCTGGCCTGCAATGGTCCCTTGTCGGCCTCTCTTAATGAAGATGGCCTCAACCAGGCTACAATCCTTGTCTTTTTCCGGTGGCACCCTTTGGCATACTGGGTCACCATACTTGGTCCTCACGTGGGCGATGGCCCTATAGGCACCACAGCAGGTTCCTCTTCACAGCAGTCCCCTCTGGCATATGGGGCCACAGACTTGCACACCGCACATGGGTAGTGACCCAATCGGCATGGCAAACCTAATGACACTCTGGAACACTGGGCCACTGACTCACGCACTGCACTCAGGTGAATGCATGATCAGCGCAACAAACTTCACAGTCGACCTCATCTACAATACGGGGCCGCCAACACTCCACACACAGGCAATTGCCCGATCAGCATGGCAGTGATGGTGACCACAGCTAACTTCACAGAGGACCCCATTGGCATACAGGGTTGTTGACTTGAACCTGCACATGGGCAGCAACCTGATTGGTGCAGCACCCATTTCCTCACACCTTGCTACAGGGATTCACTTGTCAGGAGCCCCCACAGGACCTCACTCCCTCCAGCAATCTCTGCTTCATCACAGAGCAGGTACTGGGCTTTAGCCTCAAGGGGTAGGTGGTCTTGGATGTCCGTGGGAGACAGGCAAACCTTACTCTCCAGCCCTGGCCAGGGTCGGATTGGTAAGGCGGGCACTCAGGCAATGGCCGAGGAGCCAGTATTCGAGTACCAGGCGTGGGGCCGATTTGGGCTGTGTCTGTGTTGTGCGGATACCACCAGCGGGCCAGGGGGCGCCTGAGTGGCCTTTCTGGAGGCAGATGGGTGTCCATTATCTCCCTTTTATCAAGGGCAGAGGTGTCACTCCCTTGCTCTAGCTGGGCCGGACAATTAATATGTGCATACTGAGCGGGGGCAGGGGGCCTGAGCAGAAGTGGCCTTACTTGTTTTCAGGTGTGTTTCACTAGTGTAATCTAAATTGTGCCTTTTTTTAATCTAAGTAAAGTTAAGGAAATATGCCTCTGTAAAGAGCCCCCCCCCTTCTTTTTATAACATTTTGCCGTCTTTTGCGGAATGGCAATATGCAAGTGTACCCGGGCCGATTTTTTTATCCCAATTCGACCCTGCATTGAGTATTTTGCATAATTATAGATTTGCCACATTTGCCACATAATCCATCAACTGCTGCATAATCTGCAGCTCTTAACAAAAATATTGTTTCTAGCTGAAATGGTTCAAAGGTTACTAAAAATGCAGTGATGCATGTTGCCCCACAGTGGAAGACCCTTTGTTAGGTTTGACTGGCCACCTTTCTGTTCCTTACTGCTATATTTGGGTGTTGAACTGGTACTAGTGCGGTGTGAGCAATGCCCTGACAGTGTTAACAAGTGTAACAAGCATTGGCAAAGCCAATCAGTCGTGCCTTTGGTACCTTATAACTATTTAGCCATGAAGCACATTATCCTGGATGCTGTGCCTCCATAGATTGAAGAGATATACAATTACTACACACTGGGTCATACAGTGTCATTCAGGAATACATGCTTGCCTCAAGAAACATTTATAGAAACATTCCAAGGCTTTTTAATACGCAGACAGAAAGACAAGTGCCTCGATGCAAGTCAAGAGCGCTATAATATTCTGTGTGCAACTGCATCACCAGAGTGTTGAATAGCCTATGAAAAAAAGCAGTGAAGTACTTTCCAATGTCGGCGACGTCTCATCCCTCCTTCCCAGACCTCTATTCGCCAGGCATCCTTCTCCAGAGTTTTCCATTCAAAACACTGCTCACACAACCCGTTTACCGGCAAGCCCTCCGGCCCCCGCTCTGTCCCAGCCCCCTGGGCATTGGAGCACTGGACATAGCAACAGCAAAATGCTCCCATTTGTCAGGTAGAGGGGAAATAATTAATAAACAGGGACAGTGTCAGTATCGTCCCTCTGGAGGCCTTATGGTTTGGGTAAGGGTTGATCTTAATCTCAAGATCACTCATCACACCTCCTCTTGTTTGGATGTTATGAGACTTTCTATTGAGGGCACGAATGGTGTCCCCACTTGGGATTTCTTTAATGTATATGCAAGAGATACCAAAGGGGGGGCCAAGTCAACCACTATTGACATTCTAACTGATTTGCTGAAATTATGTTCTCCTGACTCTTTAGTCCTGGTTGCAGGGGACCTTAACTGCTCGTTTGAACCTTTGGCAGCAGATGATATCTTGGGAGTGCATGAGGACGATGCTCAATGGGGCGTTCCGCCTCTTACCCTCAGACCTGTGAGGAGATGGTCTCCTGTAGTTATTCAATTACAAGCTTTAATGATTGAAACAGGTCTAAGCGCTGTGAATGGTCGTACTGTCTCCGATGCCCAGGGAACAAATACATACAATAGAGAATTGTGCGAGAACAGGATTGACTATATAATGGTGGACAGGAGAGCTTGGAAGTCAGTGGTAGATATGGTCATTATACCATTTGTGGAGAGTGACCATAACCCCTTGTCCCTTATTTTGGTGGACCCGTGGCAGAGAAATGAACATACCTCTTCAAATAGTGGGGAGCTACTATCTAAGCAAATCATACCCTCCAACTGTAATAGATTTCTTAAGTGGCCTAAGTTCTGTATGGATGAACCTAGATTGAATGCACTGAATGGAATCCTCGTTGAGCAGTCATTAAGGCTATCTGGAGTATGCAATGAGGCGGCTGGGTCTGCAGAGGTAGAAGCCATTTACACTGTTACTATGGATCAGATTGGCAAGCTGTTCATGGTTCCGGGTAAAAAGAGCTTGACAAAAATCAAACCAGTCCAGAAATGGTTTAATAGTAACTGCAGAAGAATGAAAAATAACTTAATTACTGCAATTAAATCTCGCAATCCAGTATCTGTCCGGCTGGCCAGACTGCATTACAGACAAGCTATAACAATTGCCAAAAGGGAGTGGGAAGAATCCCACTGGGAAAGCCTTAAAGATGCTAGTAAAACTAAGAATGGTAGTTTGTTCTGGGCACTTGTCAGAAATTCGAATGGCTGTGATTCGAATCAAATTCCCAATCATATCACAGACAGTGATTGGTTTGAACACTTTAGTTAGCTCTATGGTGGTAATGCACTGTCTGGAGCCCCAGGGCATTTGAGCAGTGCACTGGATGATGGTAGTCGGCAGGCTGCTCCCATCAGAGTTGAAAAAAATGAGGTTCTGACGGCAACAGCTAAAATTGTATCTGCTAAAGCCCCTGGGCAGGATGGTGTGCCGGGTGACCTTTTTAAAGCTAACCCTGATGGTTGGGCCGTTTATTTCACAAATCTGTCAAATGCACTATTAGCAGGTTCACCTGTCCCCAATTCATGGAAGGCGGCTGAGGTGGCCCTATCTACAAGAAGGGCCATAGGGAGGATCCCGCCAACTATCGCCCGATTAGTCTTATAGACGCTGGGCAGAAATTGGTTGGTAGGGTCCTCCTAGAGAGAATCCTCTCCTGGGCAGAGGAGAACAACATCATCTCACCCTTTCAGGCAGGTTTCAGGGCATGCACAGGCACGGTTGATCAAGCTTTTAGGCTGCCACTCCTTCTTTGGAAGGTGGTCACCATTGGCGAAGGCGGTCTTTATTTGGCATTGATTGATTTAAAGACCTTCTTTGACTTGGTTCCCCGTGAACACCTTTGGTTGATATTGGAGGAGATGGGGATTCCTCTACCAATTCTAAATCTTCTGGCACACATGCATGATGGAACCTATGCCCGCATTAGATGGGGATCTTAAGAGCAGAAAACTGACAGAATACCTGTGAATCAAGGGGTACGTCAGGGCTGCGTGTTAGCCCCAACATTCTTCACGCTATTTGTGAATGGTGTGGTCTCCTTTCTGCTCAAAATAAACGCTGATGCCCCGGTCTTGGCGGGTGACAAAGTGCCCACCATCCTTTTTGCTGACGACACGCTGTTGGTTTCAAAAACCCCCATGGGTGTGCAAAGGCTGCTGGATCGTTTCTGTCTGTTTTGTGAGAGGAGGGGCCTGGTCATAAATACCTCAAAAACCAAACTCCTTTATTTTAACCCAAGTAAGGCTTCCAGATCCACCCTCTCCTTAGATGGGGTGTCACTGGAACGCGTAAACGAATTTGATTACCTGGGTATTAGAATCTCACATAATTTTAAGTGGCAACCTCACATAGATAAAATGGTATTAAATCACAAAAGGGTAGTCGGAGCATTAGGGCAAGAACATCGCACGTCCATCTCTAAGCCCATCGCTCCTGCCTTGGATATTTATGCTGCAAAAGCTGTAGGCTGCGCACTTTATGGCGCAGAGCTGTGGGGCTTTGATTGTGTTGACGCCCTGACCACCTCTGAGAACTGACATCGTTGCCAAGGGGTACCCCCATCAAACCATTACTGAGTGATTTGGGTCGCCGTTCCATTAAGGATTTAGCTAGGTTACGTCCTCTTCTATACTGGGCCAGGTTGTGGCGGACCCCCGAGCTCTCAAAGTATTTAGATGGCTTGAAATAAGTTATGAACCTTTATGGTGCTCACAAAATTAGCTGGATTAGCAATATAAAGAAACTCTTGCTTGAATCTGGCCTGACAACCAATTGGGAGTCTGAGGTTTCTCTATCCAAGGATGAAACTAAACGAGCCTACTGGAAATGGGTTGATGAAAAAGAATTAAGGGACCCAAACCAAGGCAGGCTGACTGAGGCGTTCATGCAGCATAAACTAAAGCCTCGTTAGGAGCCTTACTTGGATTTCATTAAGAAACCAAGAGACAGATCCCTTTTTATCCAGTTTAGTTTGGGAAACCTCCCCCTCCATGATTATACGTGTAAGTGGAAGCCCCCGCATCAAACCTCACCTAACTGCCCAATCTGTGAAGGTGTTACTGAAAATATCCCTCATGTCTTCTTTGTATGCCCAGCCTATGTAAAACCCAGACAGAAATGGCTAACACCAGTGTGTTTACTGCTTGGAACCAGGGATCATTCCTCTGCACTCAGAATACTTAAGGCTGACACTAGTACAACCTTAGTGTGTGGGGTGGGCAAATTTCTGAGCTGGGCTTGGCTGATTAGAGCGAAGGCTACTAGATGACCTTAGTATTAGATGGAATTTTTTTAAAATATGGGGCATATTATCAAGGGGGGTTATCTCTGCTTTTTTGGCTTTAAAAGCCAAGAAAGCGGAGATAAAATTATCTCCCTATTACCTAGCTGTCGCTAACACCAGTTAGCGACAGCTAGTAGGAGATAGCGACCATCTTGGGCACCACTTTGCAGTTCAGAGAAATTTATCACTAATGACATGCAAAGTGGGTGTGCCACGATGTTAGCGACTGGAAACAGTCGCTAAAATCGCTATCTCCTATTACCAACTTTTGGAGATATTCGCGCTAAGCGCGAATATCTCCAAAAGCTAACACCTGCCCCTGAGCAGTTCTTAGCCATGTTATCCAATGGGAGGTGGATAACATGGCTAAGAGCATTAGCTCGGTAATGCCTGAATATCGCTGACTTTTCAGCGATATTCATCCATTGTGGCCGATTTGTATCGCATTTGCGATAAACCTTTGTAATACCAAGGTTTATCTGCGATAAAAATCGCCGCAGGTCGGTGATACTTTTTTGTCTCTAACCAAGCAATAGCGATAATTATCGCTATTGCTTGGTAATATGCCCCATAATTCACAAAGCTGCTAATGTTTAAGATGTTCTTAAACTATTTATTGAAATATGAATGGTTTTATTGTAATGTACTTTTTAAAAAATGTAATGTATATGAACTGTGGTTTTATATTTCTAAGTGCTTTTATGATATTTTGTATATCGAAATAAAGCTTTGATGATGATGATGGTTGTATCACTGAATCTCTACTCACCTAAAAACCAAAAAATTAACCTGCTCTTGCGTAATGTAACTGGTGCTTTTGTAAAGCGCTCCAATACCTTCAAGTCAGTAGAGTTCGCTTGCCATAAAAACTCCCCCAAAAATGTATCTGACATTGTGTGATGAGACTAGCTCTCATGTAAAGCGCTCCAACACCTTTGGGTCGCTCGAGTTCACATTATACAAGCAAGCGTCAGAGAAAATACGACACGAGTTGCCTAAGCCTTGCCCTCAACTTTCATACAAGGTTGGGCTACTGAAGGTCTGGTGACCGAAGCTTGCTAAAGCAACTAGCATTGAAGCAAGAGGAGTTTGTGGGGTAATCCTCACACTTTAAAGTCAGAGAAAAAAAGAGGCATTTTCAAAAACAGCGCCTGAAATTTCAACTTAGTATTTGACCGGGACTGGCGTCAAAACTGAACCACCGAAGATGGGCAAGCAGTGGCACAAGCAGGATAAAAAGAAAAAATAGTACCCAAATGAACACAGAAACACAGAAGTGTAATGTTAACAGTGTTGGGCAGTGCTCAGGTAACCAAACACAAAAAGGAAGGAAAAAGAGAAAGGATTAACCACTAGCAAGCAAGCATTTTTGAATGACAATCAAAGGGACAAATAAAAGGACAATGGGCAGGCTGTAGTCCCACAGAGTGAATACAGCTTGTCTCGAAGAGAGCGCGCATGCGATGCCTAGGCTCAACCTAAAAATGACAAAAATAATTAAATAATACTATCACAAAATGTGCCTCATTACGTTGTCTAATTTGCCTTTTCTTGCTGTATAATTTACTTAACACTGCCACATAATTTCAATGACCCTGGCTATAGGGCAGCACAAGTAAGCCAACTGTCTTACTGCAACTCATGTAAGGTGAGTGATCCCCCTTGTCCACCAACAATACCCTCCTCCCTGACAGACCAGTGTATTTGTGGCTGGTGTTTGGAATATATAAAATAGCATCTTTTTTGTCCACCTTCCCCATTTTATTTGGCTAGTTTATTTTGATTTTGGGCTTTGAGAGACGTTCCCCTTGTGGACACATATAGCATTTTCTTTCAAATGTGTGACTACTGATCCCCTTTACTATTTCTTAACATGTTGATGTCATTCAAACATTACAATATATTCCTTTTTGTCAAATTGATCCGCGTTTTTCTTCTGTTTACTTTCTTGATTATAGTGTTGTTTTTCTGCTAAAACACTTTATATTTGGTCTAAGGGAATCCAGTCACATCGAGCCAAAGCAACCGGGTAAGACCAGAATCCTCATTCCAATCTGCTTTTAATTCTTAGATACTGAATAACTTATTTGTGTTTTAGCTGATGCTGCACTGTCCCAATTTATAGCACAGCAGCCACAGAAGTGGACTTCACAGAGACAACTTAAACAACCTAATGTGTTCGTCTCTCACCTTAAAGTCTTTTGGGCTGAGTTCAAGGTATATTATCAAGGAAGCTTGAGGCGAGAGTATATAACGGCAAATCAATTAATGCTGTAAAAAGAATAAAGAAATTAAGGTCCGAACCAAGGGGCATATTACCAAGGGCCTTTTCGCCTCTTTAGCGTGACTTTTTCCTGCTAAAGAGGCGAAAATGTCATCGCCCAATTACCAAGCTGTCGCTAACACCAGTTAGCGACAGCTTGTAGGCGATAGTGAGCATTTTGGGGCCCGCTTTGCATGTCAGCGATAATTATCGCTAATGACATGCAAAGTGGGCGTGCCAAAATGTTAGCGACTGAAAACAGTCGCTAACATCGCTATCGCCTATTACCTGCAAAGGCGAAGCGATGGAAATATTCGCGCTAAGCGCGAATATCTCCAAAAGCTAACGCCTGCTAATACCAGTCCTTAGCCATGTTATCCAATGGGAGGTGGATAACATGGCTAAGAGCTATTTTACGCTAATGTGTGAATATCGCTGTATTGTCAGCAATATTCACGCATTTCGCCTGATTTTTATCACTTTTGAGATAAACCTTGTTAATAGGAAGTTATCTCAGCGATAAAAATCGGTGAAGCGCGGCGATAATAATTTTGCCGCTAACCATACTTAGCGATAAATATCGCTGTTTGTAGGTAAAATGCCCCCAAGTCTGTAAAATGAAAACGATTAGCCATCCACCACAATTGTTCAAAGAATATCTATAGAAAGAAATTGGGGGAAGGTACACATTTCAATGTATTGGGTGTAATCAGGGCTGTTTCTACTTAGTTTTACAAGAACGCCTTATAACGGGTGCTAGTAGGGCCAGCTTTAATGCTGGCGGCGCCCGCTGCGACAATCACTTTTGGCGCTCCCACTCCCCATGATTGTCTCCTCAGATTCCCTCACAAGATATTGCTAAACACAGCGCCCCACTGAGGTCAGCGCCCCCCTCCACAGTTCAGCACTGGTCGCATCGGTCTCAAGCCAGCCCTGGGTGCTAGTCATGGCAACTTTATTCCTGGTATGGACCAGAAAGGCTCGTTAGTGCCAGACAAATTACTCATTTAACTAGTGTGGTCAGTGTAGGGATGAATGGCTTGGTCTATATCCACAGAGGCCCAAGTCGAGTTGAAAACTGAGGTGCAGTAAAAAAAAAGCAAAACATTTGGTGGTTGATTCTTGCACCTGGCACAGGCCTACTGTAGCTCAAGTGGAGTCTCTAGATGTGACTTTTATTGAATGGGATAGAGGAGCGCACAAGGGGCCACAGATAAAACTGAAGGGGCCACATGCAAGGAGTGATCATGAAGACTGTGACCAAGTGTGTACTATGTGTGTGTGTATATATATATATATATATATATATATATATATATATATATATATTCACTGAAAAAACCATAGGTTTCACACCAGTTATAGTTAGGTGGAAATTTTACTCGCATAAAACCATTGAAATTCCCACGTTATAGTTAGTTGGACTCACTATAACTTGCGCGTGCAATGCACTGCTAATGACGTCACATATTACATCACTCATGACATGGTCAGTGACATCACTCATGACATCACAGGTGTGGGCATGAAGACTTATGTTTATTAAGGCTCACTACGCTGATGGGGGTCGCGCCCACTGTGGATTACAAGGGAAGTACTACATCACCCAGAAGGCCTCGCTTGAGGCCACGCCTACCTGAGCAGGGGATGAACACAGAGTGCTTCCCAGCGAGCGCCCCCACACAGCATTTGCCTAGCCACGCCACTGAAGAAAGGTAAAGCACCTGAAACGCGTCTGGCGTTTGTTATGCGAAGATTTTAAGACTCATGAACTGCGCCTGCTTGCAGGCTGTTTTCCAATAAAGTGGGCTTTGAAATTTACCTTCGTGAGGCATCATTACCACAAGGGACCCTGTTTTGGTTGGATTTAGAGCGGCCTCCCGGTCGCGGTAATGTGCCTGTCACAACAGCGGATTCCTGGCGGCATCCTATTGGTGCTGTCGTTTGGAAGCGAAGGCTGGAGGCTGAAATTACCAGGGGATGACAGCTCCAATGCTCCGGTTTACAGTTCACAAAGCAGGGCAGGTGTGGGCATGAAGACTTACGTTTATTAAGGCTCACTACGCTGATGGGGGTCGCGCCCACTGTGGATTACAAGGGAAGTACTACATCACCCAGAAGGCCTCGCTTGAGGCCACGCCTACCTGAGCAGGGGATGAACACGGAGTGCTTCCCAGCGAGCGCCCCCACACAGCATTTGCCTATCCACGCCACTGAAGAAAGGTATAGCACCTGAAACGCGTCTGGCGTTTGTTATGCGAAGATTTTAAGACTCATGAACTGCGCCTGCTGGCAGGCTGTTTTCCAATAAAGTGGGCTTTGAAATTTACCTTCTTGAGGCATCATTACCACAAGGGACCCTGTTTTGGTTGGATACATATATACATATATATATATATATATATATATATATATATGGAACAATCCTCAGCTACCTCTCGCCCGGAGCCCAAATGCAGGAGACCGCTGCGCAGGAAGAAGGAAGGAGACCTCAGGTGCAGTGAGCAATATTAGTCTTTATTGTACCTTCGAGGAAGCGGCACACAGCATGACGTTTCGGCCTACACAGAGGCCTTGATCACATGCCGCACGCTGGGAAAAGGCAATATTTAAAGTGCTAGTGTTAAGTGGGGATACATTCCAATTGGTGAGTTTATGGTCACATGATGCACCTGTTGATAGATACTGACAACAGACTTTGAATTACAAGCACATCTCGGGATAATCCCTGGCTGACGTCATGTTGTGCCGGTGGAAACTGTATCGGTAAAGTGCAAATGCAAATTCATATATATACACAGTGTAAACAAAGATAACTGGATGAATCCAATTGTGCAAATCACAAACGATGTGAAAAGTGCAATGTGCTACATGAAGATCCTACTTGACACATGTATACTATATACACTATATACTCTGTACAAAAAGTCATGTATAACACCTAATTAATAAGTTAATAATTACAAAAATATATCATAAATATGTAAATATATATATATGTTAAAACCATGACTTTACAGTGCATTGTGAATAAATATACAGATAAGCACGACACCGTTCGTTTGGGATGAGATCTATAGTACACAAAATTAATCAAATAGCATGAATGTTTTCGCTTTAATACCCAGATCGCAGCATCCCATTATTAATGCACAAAATTGTCTACACGTACACTGAGCTGGATAGATGACGGGCAGAGGAGAAGTTGACCCCTCCAAAGGAAGAGAGGGGAAACCATCGCAGCCTCTGCCCTACTCCCATCCACTATGCTCATGAATTGCCTGGACTGACCACAACTTAGAACTAGATGTACCAAAAATGAAAAGTGAGTAACAAGAAGATAAACAAGTGCACTTTTTTTGTGTGAAGATTTTTCAAACTTTTTTTGTGACTTTGTGACATTGTTTTCTCCTACTCATGAACAGTAGATCAGGCTGATAAGTTCTTAAAAAAGTGAGCAAAGCTCTTAGTACATCTTAGTGCAACCTAAGCCTAGGCTGCACCCCACTTATTAGAACCATCCAACCCACTGATCTGTACAGTGTTGACGACACTAATCTCAATAGGAGGACAGACAAGTACACCACTATTGTCTGTTCAGAAGCAACTACTACTCAACAGGAGATACAGAAGACAGTATATGACAGTATGGAATTGTCATAGACACGTATAAAAATCTTCTGTAGAATTCAGTCCCCCCGGAGCTCGACAGTCCATATCCAGTATATACCTGGTTTCCAGCTTTCTAAGGGCCCCGTCCCTATCACCTCCTCTCCTAGTGGGACCAACACAGTCGATCGCATAGTAGCGCAGTAGGGAACTGTCATTATTATGATGTTCCTTGAAATGACGGGCCACCGGATATGCCGGGTCACTGGTATTAATGGCCCTGATGTGCTGGAGTATCCTCTTGTGCACCTGCAGTTTGGTACTGCCAACATAGCGCAGGGCACACGGACACTCCAGCACATACACCACATATTCACTCTTACACGTAAGCTGTTGTTTAGTCTTGCGTGCCTCAGGAGTGAATGGGATAGTGTACTCTGTTTTATTCAATCCGTGCTGGCAAGCCTTGCAGGATGAACACTTCCTAAAGCCCCTACTTTTGCCTAGCCAATTTTTGCTGGTTAGAACTTCAGGGCTAGACTTGACTAGGGCATTCTGCATAGAGTACGCTCGCCTATATGTGATGGAAGGGGTACTAGGAATTTTGTCCCCTATCACTGGGTCACATTTTACTAGATTCCAGTGTTTGGAAATTATTTTCCCCAGCGCGGCCTGTTGCCTGTTGAAGGCCCAAATCAATCTAACTGGTTGATCATTGGCGGTGGTTGGCTTATTGTGGACCTTAGGCTCCAGGGCCTGGCTACGTGGGATAGCATTAGCTTTAGCTATGGCTTTGTCCACTGTTGCTGCCTGATATCCCCTTGCCAGGAATCTGGACCTACTGGCTTGCTGTGCCAGTTGGCACTGGGCTTCTGTACTGCTTAACCGTCTTATACGCAGCATTTCTCCATACGGTATGCTGCGTATAAGGTGAGCAGGATGGTGGCTGCTGGCATGGAGGATCGTATTTCCTGCCGTCTCCTTGCGGTATAGCCTCGTTTCTAGACTAGTTGCTCCTGGTGTGACTGTCATGTCCAGAAAGTGCACCTGATCCCTACTGATGTTTGAGGTAAAATGCAGATTATAGTCATTCTTATTGATGATATCAACAAAGTGTTCAGCCTCCTGACGAGTGCCCTTCCAGACAAGGAACACGTCGTCAATATAACGATACCACCTAACAATAAATTGTCTGGAAATGTCAGCGTGCGTGCCATGGAGAACCTGCCTCTCCCAGTAGCCCATGTGAAGACAGGCATAACTGGGAGAGAAACAGGCCCCCATAGCCACACCCCTGACCTGCTGGTAATATCTATTGTTAAACAAGAAAAAGTTGTGGTGTAAACAAAATGAAATCATAGACAGTAACATGCGGTTGTGGTCAGCCATGATAATAGGTCTCAGTCCTAGGTAGAATTCTATGGCTCTGAGTCCGTCTTGGTGATTAATGCTCGTATATAGAGACGTGACGTCTAGTGTGATGAGCCACAGATCCATACCCCACTCAATTTCCTGTATCTTTCTTACGAAATCATTGGAATCTTGCACATACGATGGTAACTCCTGCACAAATTCCTGTAAGAAAGAGTCCACATAAATAGTAGTCTTCTCTAACAAGCCCCCACATGCTGCAATTATTGGTCTTCCCGGGGGCTTGTTTGGATTTTTGTGGATTTTAGGGATTAGGTAAAGGACTGGCATGACTGGGTGGTTATTCTTAAGGTATTTCAGCTCATCCATACTCAGTAGGCCAAAGGATCTCCACCCCATGAGCAAGGAATGGAAGTCCTCCTGAGCTTTTTTGACCAATGAGATGTCACTGTGTCTATAACAGTTCAGATCATTCAGTTGGGAGAGAGCTTCTTCAAGATATAGTTTTCGTGGCCACAAAACTATATTCCCTCCCTTGTCAGCCTGTCTGACAATGACATTTTCGTTGGCCTGAATTTTTTGGATAAGGCGCATGTACTGGTCATTTTGTGAATATCTTTTTCGTTTGGAGTTGAGCACTTTGGAATGTAGTGACTTAATGTCTTTAACCACTGCATCGTGAAAAATGTCAAGATTGTCATAAATCATAACAGGTGTGAACGTTGAGCGCGGTTTAAAGGACGTTAATCCCCCCACCCCACTCGGCTCACCTCCAGATGTAGCTTGTGAAGATGACTGCTCCGATCTGAGAGATTCAAGGGCTTCCAGGCCTGGCAAATCACGGGCCTGCAATCCATCTTCTGCAGCTTCAGCCCTTGTGACGTTGTTGCGGGTCTTACTTCCAGCAAAATGCTTTTGTAGCTTTATTTTGCGGACAAATCTATAAAGATCAATTCTTGTGTCCGCATAATTTAGATCGCATGGCGGACAGAACGTAAGACCTTTAGACAGAATGTTAATCTCGGAATCAGACAGGACCATGTCAGTCAAGTTTACAACAGAGGGGGCAACGTCCTTCGCTCCAGATAGTAAGTTCACTTCCTGTTCCATCTTTTTGCACTTTTCTTTTTCCTCTTCTGCTGATTTGGCTCTTGCTCTGGATCTGGCCTTGCGACGTTTGTAGCGTTTTGCGTTGCGTTTTTTGTTCCTGAGCGTGACTGCGTTCTCGGGCGTAGGGTTCCTCGCCAGTCTTTCCTCACACAGTCCAGCTCCTCTGCTGGCGTGAGCTTTGTAAACCCCAATTGCCTTCCTGGTTGGGCAGAATTGGAGTCTGAGTCGCTGTTCACGCTTGAACTCAAGTTGGACTCAGATGAGTCATCTTGTACTGCTGTTCCCTGAGCCCTGTTGGAATGATCCGCGGAAATAGCAAGTTTCTGGCCCCGTGAGGCTTTGATGGCATCATACTTTTTCGCAAAGGTGAAAATGCGACCTTCAGCATAGTCCGCCTTGTCACGTTGGAATTTCCAGGCTTTCCTTTTGCTGATGGATTCTTCCTCCTTCTGAATCCTTGCCATCATGTCTCCTCTGAGTTTATTGCATTCATTAGGACAGTCTGTACTGGCTGCTTCAATGACCAGGTTAAGCTCTTCAATCTTTGCTTGTGTTTTTAACCGGTCACTCTCTGCATAGCGGACCAGTATTTGAACTAGTTTTCGTGATGATTCTAAGTTACAGTCTGCCCATTCACGGAGCATTTCCGGATCTGGATCCTCATAACTTGGGGCCAGCATGACCCGCAGGCCACGTGGTATCCTATTCACTTCTAGATAGCGACTCAGTGAACGGTGCTCCCACCACTTGGAGAGTTCCCTCTTCATCAACTTCTCCAGTTTTTTAAAATGTTCACGAACGCTGACAACTTCCACCGCTGGTGCACTTGAGCTGGATGGTTCCACTGACCCCCCGGCCGGGGAGTCATCAAACGTGTTAAGCGCTGCCTGTTCCCTCGCTTTTAATGCGTCTGCTGACATGCCGCTTCCTCTAAGTAATAATAGCGCGTGATGCGCACTCACAGCTGTGTTGGTGATCGCTGCGAAATGCAAGCCGCCGTACAGCAGCGCACACTCTCTCCTCACCGGTGTTTTCTTCTCTGTGCCGCTTCGCTGGTCCCAACCGAAGAAACTCGGCCAAAGCAGAACGCTCGGCAGGCTCCGCGTCGGGTTCACTGGCAGCGCAGTGTTTGCAGTAACCGGGGGCAGGAACAGTTACTCCCTACCGGGAGAGACAAGCGACTTCCGGGTCAACAGAGGTCTCGGCTTCCTGTAGTTCCGCCCGAGCGAGGGGAGGGGGCATCCGAATACCGGCGAAGCACACTGCCGGTCTGGCAATATGGAACAATCCTCAGCTACCTCTCGCCCGGAGCCCAAATGCAGGAGACCGCTGCGCAGGAAGAAGGAAGGAGACCTCAGGTGCAGTGAGCAATATTAGTCTTTATTGTACCTTCGAGGAAGCGGCACACAGCATGACGTTTCGGCCTACACAGAGGCCTTGATCACATGACGCACGCTGGGAAAAGGCAATATTTAAAGTGCTAGTGTTAAGTGGGGATACATTCCAATTGGTGAGTTTATGGTCACATGATGCACCTGCTGATAGATACTGACAACAGACTTTGAATTACAAGCACATCTCGGGATAATCCCTGGCTGACGTCATGTTGTGCCGGTGGAAACTGTATCGGTAAAGTGCAAATGCAAATTCATATATATACACAGTGTAAACAAAGATAACTGGATGAATCCAATTGTGCAAATCACAAACGATGTGAAAAGTGCAATGTGCTACATGAAGATCCTACTTGACACATGTATACTATATACACTATATACTCTGTACAAAAAGTCATGTATAACACCTAATTAATAAGTTAATAATTACAAAAATATATCATAAATATGTAAATATATATATATGTTAAAACCATGACTTTACAGTGCATTGTGAATAAATATACAGATAAGCACGACACCGTTCGTTTGGGATGAGATCTATAGTACACAAAATTAATCAAATAGCATGAATGTTTTCGCTTTAATACCCAGATCGTAGCATCCCATTATTAATGCACAAAATTGTCTACACGTACACTGAGCTGGATAGATGACGGGCAGAGGAGAAGTTGACCCCTCCAAAGGAAGAGAGGGGAAACCATCGCAGCCTCTGCCCTACTCCCATCCACTATGCTCATGAATTGCCTGGACTGACCACAACTTAGAACTAGATGTACCAAAAATGAAAAGTGAGTAACAAGAAGATAAACAAGTGCACTTTTTTTGTGTGAAGATTTTTCAAACTTTTTTTGTGACTTTGTGACATTGTTTTCTCCTACTCATGAACAGTAGATCAGGCTGATAAGTTCTTAAAAAAGTGAGCAAAGCTCTTAGTACATCTTAGTGCAACCTAAGCCTAGGCTGCACCCCACTTATTAGAACCATCCAACCCACTGATCTGTACAGTGTTGACGACACTAATCTCAATAGGAGGACAGACAAGTACACCACTATTGTCTGTTCAGAAGCAACTACTACTCAACAGGAGATACAGAAGACAGTATATGACAGTATGGAATTGTCATAGACACGTATAAAAATCTTCTGTAGAATTCAGTCCCCCCGGAGCTCGACAGTCCATATCCAGTATATACCTGGTTTCCAGCTTTCTAAGGGCCCCGTCCCTATCACCTCCTCTCCTAGTGGGACCAACACAGTCGATCGCATAGTAGCGCAGTAGGGAACTGTCATTATTATGATGTTCCTTGAAATGACGGGCCACCGGATATGCCGGGTCACTGGTATTAATGGCCCTGATGTGCTGGAGTATCCTCTTGTGCACCTGCAGTTTGGTACTGCCAACATAGCGCAGGGCACACGGACACTCCAGCACATACACCACATATTCACTCTTACACGTAAGCTGTTGTTTAATCTTGCGTGCCTCAGGAGTGAATGGGATAGTGTACTCTGTTTTATTCAATCCGTGCTGGCAAGCCTTGCAGGATATATATATATTCACTGAAAAAACCATAGGTTTCACACCAGTTATAGTTAGGTGGAAATTTTACTCGCATAAAACCATTGAAATTCCCACGTTATAGTTAGTTGGACTCACTATAACTTGCGCGTGCAATGCACTGCTGATGACGTCACATATTACATCACTCATGACATGGTCAGTGACATCACTCATGACATCGTCTAAAGTCAGAGTCATCTTGGACTTTAGCAAACAGCATGGTGCCATTAGACGAATCCTGAAGCGGCATTGGGGTTTACTCTTACGG
Source organism: Lissotriton vulgaris (assembly GCF_964263255.1). Lineage (NCBI taxonomy): Eukaryota > Metazoa > Chordata > Amphibia > Caudata > Salamandridae > Lissotriton > Lissotriton vulgaris. The sequence continues at coordinate 299,630,625 of NC_141687.1, forward strand.
GACCCCATAATTGGGGTTGACTTGACTCAACACAACCGATTGCCACAACTTGCTTTTAGAAAGGCTCGGTCGATGGCTAATTGCCTCGTCAAAAGCAATGCTGAGATTACCCTCCAATTGGTTATCAAAGCAAAAGGGGTTTTTTAAATGTCTAATATGTAAAGCTTGCAATCATGCTAAAAATGTAAAAACTTACAATACCCCGTTCTTACCTAGACCTGTTAAAATCACAAAAAGAATTACCTGCAAAATGGAATACGTGGTATATGTTTTAGAATGCCCATGTGCACTGCGTTATGTGGGCAGCACAAAATTGCCCGTGCACAGAAGGATTCTTCAACATATCCGCGCCATCACAAATAAAGACCAGGCATACCCGGTGGCGAGGCATTTCGAGGTGGTCCACAATAGCAACCCGAACCTATTGAATTACTTTGCCATTGACTGCATACCCTTGTCCCGTAGAGGGGGCAACAGGGAGAGTGCACTCCGTAAGCTAGAGACTTAGGGCCTCATTAGGATCGCGGACGGACTTGCGTCCGTCCGCGACCCCAGAGCAGGAGGGAACCTCCGCATGGCATGCGGAGTTCCCTCCTGTGCAATTAGGATGTGACCGCCACCCTGGCGGTCACATCCTCTATTTTTAACATTGCGGCGGGTGCGGCTTCAAGCTGCACCCGCGGCAATGTAAAAAATGCAGGTGTTGCATTTGTATGCAGAAAGAGGCAGGCACGGCGCGGTGCCTGCCGCTTTCCGCATACAAACACAGGGGGGTACCATAGGTACCCCCCATGTGCACCCCCCACCCCCCCTTCACCTAGGGGGCCTGCAACGGGCCCCCGCAGTGAAGTTACACATGGTTTTCCACAGCGGAAAACCCGCCGCGGAAAAGCATCTGAAACAGCCCATCCTAATATGGCGGACGGTGTCTGACAGACACCGTCACCATATTAGAGCTTTTCCACCGCGGTTGTAAGCCAGCCGCGGCGGAAAAGCTGCGGACAGAAACCAGGACCCACCAGCCATCCTAATGTGGCGGTGGGTCTTTGGTGGGTCCGCTGCGGATTTTCCGCATCCTCCGGGCTGGTGGTGGCTTCCGCCGGCCCAGAGGATGCGGAAAATCCGCAATCCTAATAACCCCCTAAATACATTCTAGAAATAAACACCAAGTCTCCCTTTGGTTTGAATGCGACCGAAGATTTATACACATGTTTATAAAGTATGATTTATGTGTATGTATTGCTTTAGGTCTGACAAACCATTAGCGCGCTGATTAGGTTTTCCAATCATGTAAACTTTTAAACTCATGTGCACGAAATTATTATGTACTTGGATTTCTCTTTTTATTTATTTATGATTTTTTAAATCACTTAGGTGGCACTCTTTATATTGTTTATAATACACATTTTTCACTAACACACCTTGGAGTACTTCAAGGTATGAGGAATCACTGTTTAACAGTTCAGCCATCACCCCCCCTTTTTGCTTAAAATAGGTTTTTTAGCCAGCTGTTCTTGCCCACTTGGGCAGGACTGAGTAATAACCCTATCATTAGTGTAACCACACACACAACTATTTCCAGCAGCAATTTTGAACTTACATATGAAATCAGTATAACCATGGTATTGAGTGATTATATGGGGACCCATTCCAAGATATTTTGCTTTGGGTTCATGGTTTACATGTCCTTTATTACCTGGGCATGCCGATTTGTTTTTTTTAAATAAATTTTGTCAAACCTCCCCAATTTTTGCACCATCTAATACCGGTGGTTGAATGTGAATTGTTTATTGATTTTATGAATATTGATATAAATAATATTTATATTTTTAAACATTTCCGTATATTTATGATCTTATATCCATTTGCCGTGGTTTGGTTTTATAAATATGTAATCAACTGATGAAATGCATTTTGATTGCTGCTATTTGTGATATAATGAGCTGTTCGGTTGTATTTACTTCCGTGGTTTCTGATCACATTTGAAAATGTATAGTCTGTCTTTCATTTTTTTGTATGGACTTTGCACAGCTGTAAATAATGATACTAGCACTTTAAAAGGGTTGTTATCTTTATGCAACGCGTCAAGTGATCAAGGTCCAGGTGGGACCGAAACGCGTCATGGCGGCTTTGGTGCGGGATACTTGAAAAAATAAAAATTTGGCACAAAGAACTCTCTGGATCCGCTTGTTCATCTGCTTACCGAGAAGCTGTTTTGGTGAAGTACGACTACATATATATATATATATATATATATATATATATATATATATATATATATATATTCACTGAAAAAACCATAGGTTTCACACACGTTATAGTTAGGAATTAGCATTTTAAAAACCTTTGAAATTCACTGAATGAAAAAACCATAGGTTTCACACCAGTTATAGTTAGTTGGTCATTTTACTCATACAAAACCTTTGAAATTCCCCCGTTATAGTTAGTTCAGCTAACTATAACTCGCGCACCCACAATGCACTGCTGATGACACCACATATTTTTTTTCTATCCTCATTTTGCGATTGTATGTGTAAGGAGGTTTGGGAGTCTGTTGTTCCAATTGTCTATCCCGCCACAGCCCCATGTTTCTCGTGTTTGTTTGGGGAGTATCCCTTTAGGTGTTGGATCCAAACAGATTTCTCCTTTATCCTTCATCATTGTCAATAATTCTATTTCGTGAGGGGGAGAAGCTAGCCATCCTGGCTACTCGGCAGAGAATGATTTCCGCCTGAATTATTGTCATCGCTTTAACCATCGGATTAAGTTTCTGGGACCATACGAAAGATATTAGCTAACTATTTGGAAGTACTGTTCCCATATTTCCCAGAAGTTTGATTTTTTGCCAATTTTCCCTTTCCTATCAAGTTTGTTAGTTTTTAATATGGAGTTTAGCCAGTTTGTGTGTATAGGAGGTGCTGGTTTAACACAATGTATACAGATCTCTCTCCTTGCTAGTAGTATTAACACAAACAAAAGCCTTTCCTGTTTTTTAGTCAACTTACTTGAATCTATATTATTAGTAAATTGAATCCCAAAGATAATAAGGGTAATACTTACATCTATTTGATGTCCCAACACCATGGATATTGTCTTACCAACTTCGTGCCAAAAGGAGGTGAGTAGGGGGCATTTCTGGAACATATGGATGTCGTCCGCTTTCTCCATTCCACATTTGGGGCAAGATTTTATGTTTGTTCCTTTAAATTTCGATAATCTTTTTGGAGTCCAGTATGCCCTATGAATTGTGAGCAAGTGGTTCCTTTTGAAGGTGGCTGGTTTTACGGTAGACCAGCATTTTTCTAGAAATTTTTGCCAGTAAGATTGTAGATCAAGTCCAGGCATATCTTTCCTCCATGTTGTTTCAGGAACTGAACAGTCTTCCTCTCCGGCTACTATGAAAGCCCAGTACCATCTAGATATTTCCTTTTTTATTGGTGTGGGTTTTATCATTTCCTTCTCCAGATCTTCGTAGCCAATTTTTTTTCCGTAAGGGATTTCGGCCCAGCTGGTCAACTGATAATATTTAAATTTAGATAAAGCTGAATTAGTGGATAAGAGTAATTGCTCCCACGTGACTATGGAGTTGTCTATCAAGAGTTGCCCCCAGTTTTCGATTCTAGCAGCTTTTAGTGGTAAGGCTAAACAATCTTTTAAACAGTCTGGTGTACCAGGGGAGTCCCATATCGGAGCCATAATGCTGTAATACAGTATATTTACTGTGTTCCTTATTTGATACCATAATTTTGCAGCATTGTATAAAATCTTTAGTTTTATTTATTTTTTTGAATTTTGGGTGGCCAAACTTATATAAAAAATGGTCCACCTTGCCTGTCATACTCATTAGAAAAATGGGTAACAGCCTTTACGACACGGCTGTTACACGCGTGCCGTTACAACGCAGTGTTTTCAACGCAAGTCGTTACCACGACTTGCGCTGGAGGGCGCTGCAGGACAAGGAATTTTTTAATTTACTATCCAATACCTTCCCTACTGTACGTAGGCTGGTGTTGGAATAGTAAATTAAAAAATTCCTAAGTCCGCACCCCCTCCAACGCAAGTCGTGGTAACGACTTGCGTTGAAAAAACCGCGTTGTAACGGCACGCGTTGTAAAAGTACGCGTTGTAAAGCCGTACATCCTAGAAAAACAGGGTAGGATTGGTAATTCCTTAACAGGGATCTCAGGTTCTTAAATTGGAATGCCCTGTAATATTCGAAAATATCTGGGCTAGCTATTCCTCCTTGCTCTTTTTTCCTCCTTAATTTGCTCCATGCAATCCTTGTACTTTTGGATGACCAAATGAAGCTGGCTAGCTCACCCTGGATTTTTTTTAGTGCATCTTTTTGGAATTCCAGGGGTATGGTATTAAAAAGATATGTAAATTTGGGTATGATTGACATTTTTATAATGTTGGATCTTCCCAGGAAGCTTAAGGGTAGCCCATCCCACATTTTAAATAGTCTCCTTGTTTCTACAAGGGCTCTGTTCAGGTTCAATTGGGGGATTTTTTCTAGATTTTTAGTCAGATTTATCCCCAAGTATTTGATATTATTTCTAGAGTATGGGGTGTTGGGGTGCGTAATCCAGCTCATAGCCTCAGTTTTCGTTTGGTTTGTTAAGTAAACTGACACATTGCCAAATTTGACTATCGTGTCCTCTATTGCCTCGGTGGAGTTTTCAAAGTTATCTGTGAACATCATCAAATCATTCGCATAAAGTGCTACCTTTTTTGACCAGTTTTGATATTTGAAAGGAGATATTGAGGAATGAATTCTCAGGGAGCATGCAAGTTGCTCAATATAAAGGTTAAAAAGTAGGGGAGATAACGGGCACCCTTATCTTGTGCCTCTTTGTATTTCAATGTTGCTGGGGAGACTTCCGTTAATTAGTATTTTTACTCTTGGTTTTTTGTATATTTCCCCTATCATGTAGCCAAAATGTTCCCCTAGGTTGTATTTATTGATAGCTTGGTTTAAAAATGCACAGTTAGCTCTGTCAAATGCTTTGGCTGCATCAAACGTGATTATGATGAGAGGCATTTGTTCGCAGATGGCTATGTCTATTGTTGCAAACAGTTTGTGTATTATTTCGTGAATTTGTCTTCCTTTTATAAATCCTTTCTGGTCGAGGTTGATCAATTTTGATATTACTGTAGATAGCCTCTTTGCCATGACTTGCATGAAGATTTTATAGTCACAATTTAACAGTGAAATGGGTCTATAGGATTCACAGAGTTTAGGGTTTTTCCGGGTTTTAAAATTATGCTGATCGTCGCATCATTCCATGAATCGGGAATCTTTTCATGATCAATGTAAATTGTGTTTATTAGTTCTGTTAGTTGATCTACTACAGATTCCTTCAAAATTAAATAGAATTCGTTAGGTAATGCGTCGGGTCCAGCAGCTTTACCTCGTTTCAGGTCTTTTACGGCAGCTCTCACTTCTTCGGGTTTAATTTCGCTATTTAACACTTTCTTCTCCTCTTCCGTTAATGAAGGGAGTGTGACAGAGTCTAAATAGTTTCTAATCTGATCTTCGGTTGAAATTATATCCTTTTTGTATAGATTAGATAAAAAAGTTTGTAAACTCCTGCATTATTACGGAATCGTCAGAACTTGATGTAATTTGGTTATGGTTCTGAATACAGGATATTTTATTTCTTGTTTGATCTATTTTAGTTCTCCACGCCAACAATTTTCCGCATCCTTCCCCATATTCATAGTTTGACAGTTTGCTTAATTCCCATCTTTTCCTTACTATGTTCTCCAGGTAGTCAGTTAATCTCTCCTTAAGCTCTTGGTTCTTTTTTTCTAATATTTCCTTCGGTTCTAAGGGGTTTCCTGTCACAATTTGTTCTTCCATAAATTTAATGTCATTTTCCATAGTTCTAATTTCCTGTTTCTTGATTTTAGACTTGTGAGCTCCCAGATTTATCAACCTCCCCCTTGTAACCGCCTTATAGGCGGCCCAGGTAATTTGTATAGACGTACCGACTTGATTGTCCTCAAAAAAGTTTGTCCACCTGGGTATTGTGTTATTATTTGTCATTAGGAGGATTAATTGAACTGCAGAGTGGTCAGATAGGTGGGCTGGTATATGTTCAATGCTTCTAACGCTACCTAGTAAGCTCTTATCTAATAAAAAGAAATCAATTCTGGATCTATGTCCCAGATTTTTGTTGTGATATGTAAATGGCTGTCTGTTGTCTCCCTTAGGGTCCACATGTCTATCAAATCAAGATCTTTTTAATAATTTCCTATCCATTCCCTCATTTTGGGTAGGTTTACATGTTTGCTATCCATTTTGGGATTGAGTAAGATGTTAAAGTCGCCGCCATGTATTATGGGGGCAGTGGTGGATAAAAGTCCTGAATAAAGTTTTTGAAGAGGAGTAGGATCATCCAGATTTGGGCCGTAGTAGCCGGCTATAGATAGCATGTTATTATTTATTCTTACCTTGGCAACAGCCCATCTTCCCTTGCTATCTACTGCCTTGTATTCGATCTTGGCTTTAAGTGATTTTTTGATGATGATTGCTACTCCTTTAATATTACAGTCTTGTTTGGTGCATATACATGTGTCCACTCAGTTTAATTTTTTCACTATTTGATCCCACTCAGTGCTTATAAGGTGTGTCTCTTGCAGTATGATAATTTCACTGTCGGCTTCCTTCAAATGTTCGAGGATTCTATTCCTTCTATTAACCGTTCTGAGTCCGTTAACATTCCAAGACAAAACATTAATTTTTTTCTGATATGTCGTCATTTATTTGTGTTTTTTTGGTGATATTTTAGGCTGGTTTGATTATTATGGTTCCCGATAACTCCTTTTATTTTAATTAAAGAGACATTTTTTCCTTTTTTTCCCCTAGTTTGCTCCCCATCCGTGGTTTGGTTTTACATTGTGATAATGTTTTTTTTGGGTGTTTAATTTTGCCCACCCTGAGGAAGCCGCCCTTCTTTTTTGGACGGTATTTTCGCCCATTTCGAGCTCCTATTTCACCGAGGTTAAATGGTCACTTTCCCTTTATAATAATTTTGTACATTTTTTTTTATTTCTCCGTTCGTAGTTGGTCCTTGATCTGTTCTACCTCTTTGGGGTCTCTAATATTGTGCATTTTTTTCCGCCACATAATCCGGAGGACTGCGGGGAACTTCATTTGTACTGTGGCTCCAAGGGGCTTTAATTCTTCCATAAACTGCCCCAGTTCCCACTGTCTATTCTGGGGTTGCTATGGACACGTCGGAGCGGATTCTAAAAGACCAGTTGTATTTTTTTAGTGTTCCATTTTTTAAACCTTCACTTAAAATTTTTTCTTTTAGTGTGTAAGTCTTAAAATTAATTAAGATTTTTGTTGATGTCCTCCTTTCTTTGCTTTTTCCAAAGGGATCTCTATGGACCCTTTGAATATCCTCCATCAGATTGTTCTCTTTAGTCCAGGGAAAAAATTCTTCTAGCAGGGAAGTGATAAACTTTTTAATGTCCGTCCCTTCCAGATTTTCTGGGACGTTTAATATTCTTAAGTTGTTTTTTCTCGCTTGGTTTTCTAACGATTCTAGTTTTTCTTTAATAATTCTATCGCTGTCTTTTAGCGATCTTATAGCCTTTTGATTTATGTCCACTTTTCTGGTAAGCGCCTCTACTGCGGACTCGACCGCAGTAACTCTTTCTCCCAGTTCGTTTAGTTTCTGGTCTAAGCTCTCACACACTTCATGTATTTTATTCTGATTGGTTTCCGACACTGTAAATCTCTCCCTCATTTCTCCCATCATTTTGTCCATGAATTTTTCCATTAGTTTTTCGGTCTGATTAACAGTGGAGGAGTCATTTCCTGAATCACTTGGAAACTGTATAGGAGGTTCCGTTATGTGGGATGTGTTGGAGCTCATTGTTGAATCCAATCGTGGAGCTGCGTGTGGGATTCCTCCTATACTTGCGGGCTTACTTATGATCTGTGATTTGTCTCCTGAATTTGACAGTCCCACTCCCTCATCCATTGAAAGAGTTGTGTTTACTGTGTTGTCTGGGGTTGGAATTAAAGGTTCGGACTTGTCTTGTTTAGTAGTACCACTGCCTCTAACTTGAACGAGTTGCTGGACTTTAAAGAAGGATCTTAGGGATGGAGTTACATTAATCTTCTGCTCCAGTTGAGATTTTCCCTGCTCTTTCGCTTTTGCGGCTCTAGTTTTTATGTTTTGTGATAGACTTTCGAGGTTAGAAACCCTCTCTGTTTTCTTTTTGTGCTCCTGGGAGCCACGGTCTGTTTTAAGGGCGAGAAGTTTTTTGAAAATTGTCTATTTCTTTGGCAGTAGGAGGAGTTTACTACCCCCCCAGCCTTTCTAATTTCCGGGGTATCTAGTCTGTCCGTTGTTTAGTTCTCTATCCTCTCACTCCCCCTCACCATCTCGCTTCCACCCTCTGCAAGGATGAATTGTTCATACCCAGCAATTAGGTCTGGAGCAGCAGCCCTTTCGCCTCCTTCCCCCTCTGTACCTTGCTCATGGACTTGTAGATTGGTCTCTCGTCCAGGGTTTCCTGCTGGGGGTTGTGTTCTTGATGATTTGCTCTGGTTTCCGATGACGGCAGGGTCTCCCTTTCAGGTCGTTTTCGGTACTTGATCTCCTCTAGGATAGTGAAAGGGTTTCGTCGCCTCTCTGGGTCAGATTTCTTCTCTGCTATTGCGTTTTCCGAAAGTGGACCACCAGACCTGCACCCGTGGGATACGCTTCTGTTCCCTTCAGCCAGGAGGTGTCTTCCTTTTTAGGTCTCGCCTGTCGATGCGCATGCGCATCGAGCAAGCGAGACTATGGTGGCTTATCCACTCTTGAACCAACTTGCAAGGAATCGTGGCGATTCCTTGCAGTGCCCGTGACTTTTAAGCTCAATGCGCATGCGCATTGAGCTTAAAAGCGCGTGCACATGCCCCCAGCCGCCTGCCTTGCCTACTCTCCCAGCTGGTGCCGCTCCACCCCCTGCGGCATCAAAGGCTTTCACGGCCGGCCGGCCATGCTTTCACTTTCACGACCGGCCAGCCGTGTGAAGTGCATTTCAAAGCCCGCTCTCCCTGCTCCGCCCCCTGCTCCGGCCGAGACGCATTTCTCCTCCCTCCTCCCCCCTCCCCATGCACCCTCAGTGGGCTGAAGAATTCCTAATCCTCGCATTGGTTTTAAAAAAAAAAAAACTCTACTCACACATTTACTTGATGTTCGTCACACCGCATTATCTGCCCATCCTTTTGTAACTGTTCGCCAGCCTTACCCGCTCCTCTTTCACACTGTTACAAATCTCTGAAGCGCCATGAAATCTGAAATTGTGTATTTCCCTCAGAAGACCGTGTGCAACTGGATCTGTTGTACTAATGCTGTCTAAGCCCCTGATTTTTCGAGCGAAGCCCCTCAACTATCCCAGACCCCGACTCCTTTACCCAAGTGCCCCGAAGAGGTACAGTAAAATTGTTGATGTTCCTACTGTAGCAGGAAAACATGACCCCTCCCTATGTAGTTCCTATAGCCCACACCACCTGTCTGGTGGATCCCTGGGCTTGGGGCACCCGTAGCCCTACCCAGCAGTAGCATTGTCGACCATGCATATAATCTGTACAGCATAATTTACAATTTGTGCTGTCCGAAGCGCTTTCAGATACTTGGTGCTACTCCTAAAGTTGTAGAATTAGGGCCCAAATATCAAAGGCAGCCGAGACCGGATCTATGTCGGGCATCATTTGCTAGTCCATTAATCACACATGCTATTTGCTAATGTGTAAATTATCAATCCCGTGCTTCTTCCCCAAATGCTTCCAGCAGGTAAAACTTATTGCGAATCTTGTTGCTAAATTCTTGACAAGTTTTTTTTGATCTAAGGCTAGACCTGTTCACTTTCAGCTGCTATAAAATGCTCCAGGTCACCCAATGGAGCCTGAATAGCTGTGCTTGGCTGGCTAAGTAAAAAGGGCTCTGTTGCTGATTGGCTTGGCTGAGTCCTTGGACAGAATGGAGGTGGATGCAAGACCCATCAAGCTGTTCACAAAAATAAAACCAACTCACCCATTTAGCATCTGATTTTGATTCCATGTTTAAAAATAAATAAATATTTTTAATACTTTGTATTAATTGAACGCCCTCCCTACTTCCACCTTGGAAGGGAGTATTCAGTGCCTTCTGCTAGTAGGCAGCTCGGGGTGTTAAGGCTTCCTCCTCTAACCACAAAACCGCAGTGAAGTCACGTAAATACAAAACATGTTGCATTACAAATGCTATAGGTGTCACATTTGCGAAAGTTATAACTATTAGTATAGTAAATGACAAAGCTATTAATTTAGCTATTTTAAAAAACAACACATAAATAAAAAAAATGTCATTTATAAGACCAATAGCTCAAACTTTCCTAATGCGAGACCTATTGCATTTCCAATGCTTGTTTACATGTAGATATGACAAGTTTGCCAGTTTCACTGTCCCTAAGCTGCTGCTGTTCCTTACTCCGCTGCTACTGCCGAGATTCCCCCGGAACAGGAAGGGTATTCTTCCCAGCACCTTCTGGTAGACTTTGCTCGCATCCAACGCCGCCGCCCAGGTCCCGGTGCACGCCGTCCCGCTTACTCCGGAGGTCAACCCGTGAGGGCGAACGTGCATACCAGGTCCTCTTTTTGGATAGTCAGGAAGCCTCAAGAAGCCTCAGAATGCCCCAGGTAGATCATTTTTGTGCAAATTTCATGACCGCTGGTTCTGTTTCAGAAAAATGTGTGGAAAATTTGTTCAGTTCGCTTTCGGTGAGCCCGGAGCTCCCGACCGGGCGTCTTCCTCGTCACATATTACATCACTCATGACATGGTCAGTGACATCACTCATGACATCACTCATGACATCTCAAATGACATCACTGATGACATCACTGATGACATCATCCAGTGGATGTGTGTCTTTCTGAAAAATAAATATTTTTTATATATGTATATCTAAATGTCGATGGAAGAATAAATGGGCAAGTAAGTGTCTAAATGGATGACTTTTTAAAAAAAATGATTGTATAACTGACTGATTAATTGTATCTTAGTGAATACATGGGTTAGTGAGTAATGTTTAAATATGTTAATATCTGTATCAGTCTGACACATTTTTTGAATAAGTGGCTGCATGGGTTGGTGAGTAGCTACATGAGTGTCTATATAGGTTATTAGTTGTTTTTTTAGTATCATTATGAGTGTCTGAGTGTTTATATAGTTTGGTGGGATATTACTTAGCACATAGATGCATTAATGAGTGACTCACTGTTTATATGTGTTTTGAAGACAGCATGTGTGCAGGACTGTATGGGTGGATGAGTGTGTGTATAGGTGTGTTAGTGAGCGAATGACTGTCTCAATACTGTCTTTATGACTAAGTACATATGTGTTAAACTACTATATATGAGTATTGGTGTATATGAGTATATATGTGAGTTAGAGATTTGAAGAGTTCCTGTATAACTAAGTATGTGTTTCTATAAGTGATCGTTGAATAGAGTTAGTATGTGTAGGTTTGTGTGTATAGCTGTATATGCAAGTAAATGGATGTTTATTTGCATGTGTGAGTATATATGTGTAAGTAACTCTATGGATGAGTATCGGTGTGTAACAGGATGTATAGCTGTATCAGTACATATGATGATTGAGTAAATGTATGAGTGACTATATAGAACTGTTGGTGAATGAGTGGATGTGGAAGAAGATGTTGGAATAGGTTGTTGTAACTGGTATTGGTATCTCCATTTTCTTGTTTGTTTCTATTTTTGAATGTGTGTATGAAAGGTTATATTAGAGTGAGAGGAGGTCTGCTTTTCTTTCACAAGGATGATGTCATCAATGATGTCATTTGAGATGTCATCAGTGATGTCATGAGTGATGTCACTGACCATGTCGTGAGTGATGTAATATGTGACGTCAGCAGTGCATTGCGGTTGCGCGAGTTATAGTTAGCTGAAGTAAGTATAACGGGGGAATTTCAAAGGTTTTGTATGAGTAAAATGACCAGCTAACTATAACTGGTGTGAAACCTATGGTTTTTTCAGTGAATTTCTAAGGTTTTTAAAATGCGAATTCTTAACTATAACCTGTGTGAAACCTATGGTTTTTTCAGTGAATTTGCAAGGTTTTTTAAATGGTAATTACTAACTATAACGTGGCTGAAACCTCTGTTTTTTTCAGTGAATTTCAATGGTTTTGTAAATGATAATTTTTAAATGTAATAATTGTTATATTTTTTATACTGATTTACTACATTATTATAAATTATTTATTTTTAGATATATTATTTGTTAAATTACATTACATATTTTTTTTAATATAAATTGAAAGAAAAATGTTTTTATACGCAGCCCCTGGCGTGTTTGCAGAGGGGAAACTAATCCCCCTTGCATGCTGGGGGTCCCTGGGGGCCAACTAGCCCACCTGGAACCTCCAGTATGCGCCAGGAGGCTGCATTGCAGAGAGGTGGAATGAGGCCACACCCTTTTTTACACCTCTCTGCAACGCAGTCCCCGGGCGCGTTTGCATAGGGGGAACTAATTCCCCTTGCATACTAGGGGTCCCTGGGGACCAACTAGCCCACCTGGAACCTCCAGTATGCGCCTCCAATATTACACCTCTCCGAAACGCAGCCCCCGGGCGTGTTTGCAGAGGGGGAACTAATTCCCCTTGCGTACTGGAGGTCCCTGGGGACCAACTAACCCACCTGGAACCTCCAGTATGCGCCAGGGGGCTGCATTGCAGAGAGGTGTAATGAGGCTATGCCCCTTTTTACACCTCTCTGCAACACAGCCCCCTGGTGCGTTTGCAGAGGGGGAACTAATTCCCCTTGCATACTGGGGGTCCTTGTGGGCCAACTAGCCCACCTGGAACCTCCAGCATGCGCCAGGGGGCTGCATTGCAGAGAGGTGTAATGAGGCCACACCCTTTTTTACACCGCTCTGCAACGCAGCCCCAGGCGTGTTTGCAGAGGGGGAACTAATTCCCCTTGCATGCTGGGGGACCCTGGGGGCCAACTAGCCCACCTTGAACCTCCAGTATAAGCCAGTGGGCTGGATTGCAGAGAGGTGTAATGAGGCCACATCCTTTTTTACACCTCTCTGCAACGCAGCCCACGGGCGTGTTTACAGAGGGGGAACTAAATCCCCTTGCAAACTGGGGGTCCCTGGGGGCCAACTAGTCCACCTGGAACCTCCAGTATGCTCCAGGGGGCTGCATTGCAGAGAGGAGTAATGAGGCCGCACCCTTTTTTACACCTCTCTGCAACGCATCCCCCGGGCGTGTTTGCAGAAGGGGAACTAATTCCCCTTGTATACTGGGGGTCCCTGTGGGCCAACTAGCCCACCTGGAACCTCCAGTATGCGCCAGTGGGCTGCATTGCAGAGAGGTGTAATGAGGCCACACCCTTTTTTACACCTCTCTGCAACGCAGCCCCCGGGAGCGTTTGCAGAGGGGGAACTAATTCCCCTTGCATACTAGGGGTCCCTGGGGACCAACTAGCCCACCTGGAACCTCCAGTATGCGCCTCCAGTATTACACCTCTCCGAAACGCAGCCCCCGGGCGTGTTTGCAGAGGGGGAACTAATTCCCCTTGCGTACTGGAGGTCCCTGGGGGCCAACTAGCCCATCTGGAACCTCCAGTACGCGCCAGGGGGCTGCATTGCAGAGAGGTGTAATGAGGCCACACTATTTTTTATGCCTCTCTGCAACGCAGCCCCCTAGCACGTTTACAGAGTGGGAATGAATTCCCCTTGCATACCGGGGGTCCCTGGGGACCAACTAGCCCACCAGGAGCCTCCAATATGCGCCAGGGGGCTGTGCTGCTTTGCCCCAGAGGGCGGCGGTCCCCGGGGCAGTGTGGGGGGGATTGGGCACCCCTCCCACACTTCTTTATCACTATGCCCCCGCAATTTGGTCCCCCTGGGGGGTAAAAAAAAAAAAAACATTCCGGGCTTTAAAAAAATAAAATTGGGCCTTGGGGGTCCTTGTGGGACCACCTTGGCAGGCCTAGGGGGTCAGGGTGTTTCTACCCTGCCCCCTTTTTGTATTCTACATGCCTATTTTTCTGCTTTCTTGTGCCTCGGTCTACTAAGCACAAGATGGCCGCCAACACTTCCTGGTTTGGAGTGTTGACAACCAATGAGCATGAAGCTTTCTCGGAAAGGTACGCGCACCGTACGTGTACCGTACGCGGACCCTTGCGCGCATGGTACGCGCACCTCGCGATTTTTTGAAAAAAAATAAATTTTTTTGCCTTGGGGGTCCTTGTGAGGCCCCCTGAGCAGGCCTAGGGGGTCAGGTTGTGTCTACCCTTCCCCCTTTTTGAGTTCTACACGTTTGTTTCTCTGCTTTTTTGTGCCTCAGTCTACCGAGGCTCAAGATGGCTGCCAACAATTTCTGTTTTGGAGTTTTGACAGAAATTGGCACCCAATCAGCATGCAGCTCGCGCACGCGAAGGTCCGTGCACCGTGCGCGCTTGTAGATATATATGTGTTTTCGAATTCAATTTTCTCAACAACTACTGGAGGGATTTACACCATTAAAAAAAAGGGTGATCTGCAAATCAGACTCTAACATTTTGCCAAATTTCTTGTAATTCCGTTCAGCCGTTTGGGCTGTAGCCGTATCTAATCGTCCTATGGAGAATAACATGGGGAAAACACGTTTTGAACCCCCCTTTTTTCTCAGCCCCCACTCGATGAATCCCCACAAAACTTTCAGGGAAGGATCGGAGCGGAGCGGGCCATCTTCTTTGAGAAATTCACGAAGATTAATCCACCGGCGCCAAAGTTATTCCCAATAGAATGTTGCGGATTTCCTATGGAAACTAGGTCCTAACTATAACTACCTACTGGCGACCGCCAGTAGGTAATACTTATATATATATATATATATATATATATATATATATATATATATATATATATATATATATATATATATATATATATATATATATATATCTGCAATACCTCACAGCAGCAGCACTCCACCCCTTAGGTGGAAATACGAGGCATGCGATCAGAGCACCGGAAGCCCTGTACACTATTACACCACAGCACTCCCTCACTTAGGAAGAATTACCACGGACACCTCGCATGGATTGCAGATAATTTAATCGTATGTGGACTGCACAGTAACCCGTTTCGACTTAACGCGGGTAACAGTATCCTCAAAGCTGCTAGTTCCCATCCGAGACAGTTGGTATATAGTATCCCTTATGGAGAGCTTTTACGAGCCAGACGAAATTGCAGCTCTGATGAAAACTACCAACTTGAAAAGCAGACTATGATTGGCCGCTTTCAAGAAAGGGGATATAACAGTAAGACCATTAGTGAAGCCAGTGCTAAGGTAGATGCTGTTGCCAGAACTAAACTACTCTACCCTGATGTTGAGGTCGCAGAAAAGAACACCCTACGATTTATAACCAAATTATCAGGGCAGGCGACACAACTACGTAAGGTACTTCAAAAATATTGGCATGTCTTACTTACTGATACGAACCTTGAGAAACATCTAAACATCAAACCCCAGATTACATTTAAGAAATGTAATTCACTCAGAGATGAATTGAGTCCTAGTTTAATCACTGCCAAGGGGAAAACTAACAAACCAGTGCAAGGTGGATATACTAGGTGTAGGAAATGCAAAGCTTGCAGTAACAGTGTGGACTGTAAAATTTCATCTATTGCAGGCACTAAAAAAGAGATGACCATCAAAAAGAAATTGAATTGCAATACTATGTATTGCGTGTAAGCATGGGCGGAAAATCCGTTTCGCTCGCGGATTTTGCGGATTTTCGGGAAATTCGCAATCCGCGAGATTCGCGAATCTCCCGCAAAATCCGCAAATCCGCGAGCAGCGGATTTTGCTCGCACTGCTCGCACTGTTCGCGTGAGTTCGCGGCTTCCCAGTACAACTTCGCGCCCCGCGAATAAGTGCTAAATTGCAGAAATACGATCTTAGCAAAACTGAAACTACTTACCAGGTTCAAAAGTTCAGGCTCATCATTAGTAGCCATTTCCTGTAGTGCTTCCTGAGGGGCCCCTCCAGAGTTCAGTTGCCAGTTGCAACTATTATGTGACCCTGCTCTGAACCTCAGAATAGTTACACATATGCCACAAAGGTCCTGAATTACAGCTAAGGGAGACAAGCAGGAGCCAGGCTGGAAGTTAAAATCCATTAATCAGCCCCTAATTCATTATTGTCAGTTGGGGCAGGGCAGGTGTTGTAACTAATTTTGCAACAATGAAAGCACTTAGCAAGTGCAAAAGATCACTAATCAGGGCGCACTAAGGAAGCAGGTGCCAGCTAAAAAAATATTCTGTGACACATTAATCAGCCCCAAATTAATTCAGGTCACTTGAGGCAGGGAAGGTGTGCTTTGCTTTGCCGAAAATAATGTACACTGGACAACCAGAGGGTGTGGTGATGAAACAGAGGGTGGCATGGGTGGGCCAGAGGGTGGCATGAGTAGTCAGAGAGTGGCAGTGGTGACAGAGAGTGGCAGTGATGAAGAAGAGTGTCCCAAACAGGCTGGACACGTAGAAACAACAAGTTCGCAAAACTTGCGACCCGACAGGTAAGTTCGCAAATTGCGAAATTGTAAAAACCCTCGCGAACTGGCAGAAACACGGGCGAACACACAAAAAAAAAAAATCCGCAAATTCGCGGGAATTCGCGGATTTTGCGGATTGCGAGTTCGCAAATCCGCAAAATTCGCGAACGTGAGATTTGCAAAATTCGCCCATGCTTAATTGCGTGTATGCTTTACTATGTCCATGCAATAAGGCATACATTGGCAGCACAATCCATTGTGCCAAAAAACGTGTCCTTGAACATATTAGGGCAATCCGGCACAATAACAGGCAGTATCCAGTTGCCAGACATTTCTATGAACAACATTTTCAGAATGAAAAACTGCTGAGGATGGTGGTCATTGATGATGTCCCTAATAACATTCGGGGGGGCAATCGCAAACTTGCTTTGCGGAAACTAGAGTCCAAATATATCATAGATTTAGAAACTATGATGCCACATGGACTGAATTCCAGTGAGGAGCTAGCTATCCACTTACATTGAATATTCTTCCTTTGTGTATATAGAGAATTTACTGCAATAACTGTGCAATCACGTAATGTACATAGATTCTATGTTGTTTTTATCTGATGCCGTTTAAATTTTAATTCCTGTGTGTATTTTGATATCATTAGTTGATTATAGTATTTCTGTTTTATTTTTAGGTTGTGGCACACTTTTTGGTGAAGGTGGTTTGGACATTGCCTATATGAAATATTCTGTGCACTCACATCGAGAAATACCGTTGCTAATTAATGCCCACTGGTGCGAGACCCTCCGTTTCTCTTGGTGATGCTTATTATGAGATCGTGACTATGATGAATTATGTGCTTGCCCACTTGGGCGAGATGCACTGTTTTTCATTAACAGTAATCATGTTAAAAATCCGATATATGCATATCGTTGTATATAGTATAAGCGGACACTTGTAGACACAGTATGGACTGGTATTTCCCTATATTTGAAGTCAGTGACAACTTTGACTAGGCTAAAATGGCAGAACCACCGTACATCACTGTTTCTTCTATCACTGTGGTTTAAGTCCTTTGTTTATGTTTACTCACTGAAATGTATTTGAGTGTGCTAACTGTGAAGCTTCTTTAGCGTGATCAAGACGTTAAGTCGAAACGCGTTGCTGTGCAGTCCACATACGATTAAATTATCTGCAATCCATGCGAGGTGTCTGTGGTAATTCTTCCTAAGTGAGGGAGTGCTGTGGTGTAATATATATATTTATATATATATATATATATGTATATATATATATATATATATATATATATATACATATATATATATATATCAAAACGAATCTCCTCCTTTGACAAAGAAGTAGAGGCCACACAGGGGAGACAGTGGAAGCTCTCTTTAATTAATCTGCGGCATTATGCATTTCGGCCTGGCGGCCTTCCTCAGATGCCTAGCAATGTTCAGGCGACTGCAACACTCAGTGCTTAAATGTCCTGCTGGCCCTTATTGGTCAGAGTTCGCCCTGCCCCCTTAATTTGGTCATGTGCTCACCACTCGCCGCCGGTACTGACTACGAGTCCCAGAATCCCCTTCTCTGGTACGTGTTGCACGGGGACATTTCCATGTGGTTAGGCAAAGTTCAGGCAGTTTGTGATGTGCTGACAGTCCATTTCCCGTGACTTTAGATCAAAGAAAAGCTTCCTCTGGTCCCCAATATATATATATATATTTATGTATGTATGTATATATATATATCTATACTACTATTATAAAGGGGAACTTGCACCTTTTGGCCAGGTAAACTCGGGAACCACAGCACCAATCACAACACCCAATACAGCGTTGGAAAGGGCAGTTGCAGCAGAAGGACATAGGCTATGCAGACGCCCACCATATACATTTTAAATGTAAAAGAACCGTGCCACCAAAGTAGTCCCTTATGGGCGTGTCTGCATTGTGCTGTGGGTGTGTGCTGGGGGCGTGACAATCGCTGGGGGCATTCCGTCACGAGTGTTGTTTTTTCTTCCTAGGTTCTATACATTCCTGCTCCCTTTAAATAGTAATTCATTGGAGGTCCCATTCTCTTAGAACCACCCCAAGCACAGTTATGGGCAAAAATACAACTAAAAGGCCCCGCAAAGCATTATGGGATAAGCTTAGCATAATTTTTTGCATTCATGAAAGGGTTTCAATGTTTTTGAATTTTACTCATCAGGGATATCTTGGGACGACGAGGTGAACTGCAGCTTGATGTATAATATTTTAAATGCTATTGCATTTGCCTCATCAGGGACATCTAGGGACGGCGAGGTGAACTGCAGCTTGATATATAATATTTTAAATGCTATTGCATTTGCATCATCCGGGACATGAGGTGAACTGCAGCTTGATGTGTAATATTTTAAATGCTATTGCATTTGCCTCATCAGGGACATCTAGGGACCATGAGGTGAACTGCAGCTTGATGTATAATATTTTAAATGCTATTGCATTTGCCTCTTGGGGACAACTGGGGAGAACGAGGTGAACTGCAGCTCTTTGTAGTATTATTTGGATACTATAATATCCACTTCCCACTGCTAATCTCGTCCCATAATGGTTTGCAGGGGCTTGATCTCAAAATCATCACCTCTCTCACTGCTTGCTGGAAGCTAATTTCACTTTTGTGAAATGACTATATGCATTTTAGCATGTAGAAATACTTGTTATTTTACCTTGAATATATGAGGTTTCTGTTTTAATAATTGGAAATCTGACGGAACGAAATATTGCGGATTTATTGTACCAAGTTCGCGCCAATTCCGCCCACCCCTACTTTAAATACCCCTGCACCCCATAATCATAACCCACCCTTACTCTATAAAATACCCCAACACCCTTAAACCCTAACCTATCTTAACCCTATAAATATACCCTGTACCCCAAAACCCAAACCTATCCCTAAACCCTAAAAATACCCCTGTACCCCAAAACCTAGCCCTGAACCCTATAAATACCCCTGTACCTCAAAACCCAAACATACCCCTGAACCCTAAAAATACCCCGGTACCCTAAAACCCAAACCTACCCCTGAACCCTAAAATACCCCTGTACCCCAAAACCCAAACCTAGCCCATAACCCTTAAAATACCCCTGTACCCCAAAACCCAAACCTACTCCTGAACCCTAAAAATACCCCTGTACCCCAAAACCCAAACCTAGCCCAGAACCCTAAAATACCCCTGTATCCCAAAACCCAAACCTAGCCCTGAACCCTAAAAATACCCCTGTACCCCAAAACCCAAACCTAGCCCTGAACCCTTAAAATACCCCTGTACCCCAAAACCCAAACCTACCCCTGAACCCTAAAAATACCCCTATACCCCAAAACCCAAACCTAGCCCTGAACCCTAAAAATACCCCTGTACCCCATAACCCAAAACTATATCTGAACCATTAAAATACCCAAACACCCCAAAACATATACCTCAGTACCCCAAAACATATACCCCTATACCCATAATTGCCTTATCCAAACATTTTTAAAAAACATGCTTTTACCATTCATGCATTTACAACGAATTTCGTTGTAAATGTATGCGTGGTAAAAGCATATAAAATGTAATGCCATGCGTTATAATGGCATTGCGGAGTCATGGTACTTTCGTAATGAAAGTATGCAGAGTGATGGTATGCGGAAAGAAATTTGCGGAATAATGGGTGTTTACCCTCCCCCGTAAGTACATTAGTGGCACGGCGGACCACATCTCCAGCAACATACTCATATTTTTTCACCACCAATTTGAAAAATGCACAGGTCTCTCTCATTGATGCCCAGCACCGACATACACTTTTAGACACACCTCCCACCACAAGTTCTAGAATTGCGAACTTTAGAGATGGGGAGCTACGTTAGAATCTCGGCATCAGCTCAACATCCTGTGATTCCCGGCAAATCGCTTTGTCTCCCCGTGCCTACCAAAAATTAATGTGTTCTTCTGTAATGCAAATTGTGCTCATGCCATGTTGTCGAGTTCGCGCTATATAATATTGCAAGGAAAATAAAGTAGGGAAACTCGAGTTCACACACTACTGAACGCGCACTCTTAAGTGCGTCAGCAGTGCACTTTGAATCGGAGCGTTTCACAGGCCTGTCACAGATAAGAAATGCTATCATAATGAAATCCTACGAAACAATATACTACTGGCCGGCAGCAATTCATACCCGGACAACGTCGGGACGGGCTGCTAGTATATATATATATATATATATATATATATATATATATATATATATATATATATTACCTACTGGCGGTCGCCAGTAGGTATATATAGTTAGGATTTTTTCTCTATGGGATTTTTGAAAATTCTATGTCTAATAACTTTGGCGTTTGTGGACGGAATCGGCTGAAATTTTCAGGAAAATGGAACATTTTGTTTCTGAGCAGCCCCTGACAATTTGGGGGGGTTTCATCAAGGGGGGGCCGAGAAAAAAGGGGGGTCCCAAAACACGTTTTTCCCATGTTAATTTCCATAGGGCGGTTGGCCTCACTTTTAGCTCGAACGGCTGAATGGATTTGCACGAAACTTGGCAAAATTGTAGGGACTGTTAGCCCGATGTGCCTTTGCTAGGTCTCAATATATGTGCTCCAGTGGAGTTTGAGTAATTTAGGTTCAAAAAAAGATATATATCTGGGCGGAGCCTAACCACACATCTGATCTGATTGGCTGTCAGCACTTCATCCAAGAAGTGTTGGCAGCCATCTTGGGACCAATATACATGATAGCACCTCATTAAAAAGCATTGTAGTTAATAGAGGGTTTTAGGACTTTAGTTACATTATAAATCATTTGTTGATGGTACCATACTCGTTTTAGGAATTGTGGTGGGTTCTAAGGTGATTTTACCATGTGAAAAAACCTTCTGCTGTGATATCATGAATATTGTTTGAAAGAAAACTAATATCTCATGATTTTCCCACAGTGGTTTGGAAGGGGATCTATAAGCTAAACTGAAAGCATATTTTCTGTAAATTCACATTATCTTTCTCAGTCATGTGAAAATGAAGTCTGACATTCTCAGTAAAACATGTACATCCAACAAGGACAGAGACTGTCAGTTGATTCCTTTGTGTTCTACTGCAGCCTCCTAGAGTGTTCTAAAGAACAACTAGAGCGCTAACAGTCCTACTTATTACAAAGGTATGGCACACCTGAAGCCATCTTGATTGGAATAAAGTGGTAACTCTTAAAACATTTAATTTAAAAAGAAACAACATGAGGGGGTATATTTTGCCATAGAAAGTATGATTAGTGCTGCAGAATGAAAAATTAGGGCACATTTTGAGTGACTTCTCAAATCCTTTTCTATGTCATTAAAACATTCTGACAAGCAGTCTCCCAAAATGGCCACCAGAGTCAAAAGAGCCCAAATGTAGCCCAAATATCACCCAGATGTAGCCCAAGTATAGCCCAATGACAGAATGTCCCAGAGTGTTCTAAAGAACAACTACTTATTACAAAGGTATGGCACACCTGAAGCCATCTTGATTGGAATAAAGTGGTAACTCTTAAAACATTTAATTTAAAAAGAAACAACATGAGGGGGTATATTTTGCCATAGAAAGTATGATTAGTGCTGCAGAATGAAAAATTAGGGCACATTTTGAGTGACTTCTCAAATCCTTTTCTATTTCATTAAAACATTCTGACATGCAGTCTTCCAAAATGGCCACCAGAGACAAAAGAGCCCAAATGTAGCCCAAATATCACCCAGATGTAGCCCAAGTATAGCCCAATGACAGAATGTCCCAGAGTGTTCTAAAGAACAACTAGAGCGCTAACAGTCCTACTTATTACAAAGGTATAGCACGCCTGGAGCCATCGTGATGGGAATAAAGTGGTAACTCTTAAAACATTTAATTTAAAAAGGAACAAAATGAGGGGGTATATTATGCAATAGAAGGTATTATTAGTGCTGCAGAAAGAAAAATTAGGGCACATTTTGAGTGACTTTTCAAATCCTCTTCTATTTCATTAAACAATTCTGACATGCAGTCTCCCAAAATGGCCACCAGAGACAAAAGAGCCCAAATGTAGCCCAAATATCACCCAGATGTAGCCCAAGTATAGCCCAATGACAGAATGTCCCAGAGTGTTCTAAAGAACAACTAGAGCGCTAACAGTCCTACTTATTACAAAGGTATGGCACACCTGAAGCCATCTTGATTGGAATAAAGTGGTAACTCTTGAAACATTTAATTTAAAAAGGAACAAAATGAGGGGGTATATTTTGCCATATGAATTATGATTAGTGCTGCAGAAAGAAAAATTAGGGCACATTTTGAGTGACTTCTCAAACCCTCTTCAATTTCATTAAAAAATTCTGACATACAGTCTCCCAAGATGGCCACCAGAGACAAAAGAGCCTAAATGTAGCCCAAATATCACCCAGATGTACCCCAAGTATAGCCCAATGACAGAATGTCCAAGAGTGTTCTAAAGAACAACTAGAGCGCTAACAGTCTTACTTATGACAAAAGTATGGCACACCAGAAGCCATCTTGATTGGAATGAAGTGGTAAGTCTGAAAACACTCAATTTAAAAAGGAACAACATGAGGGGGTTAATTTTGCCATAGAAAGTATGATTAGTGCTTCCGAAAGAAAAATTAGGGATCATTTTGAGTGACTTCTCAAATCCTCTTCTATTTCATTAAAAAAATTCTGACATGCAGACTGAAACATGCACTTTGAATACCAGCAGCAGACGTCCCTGGTGAGCAGTAGCTTTACTACAGTGATCTAATGTGCAACTAGAGTGCTAACATTCAGAATTTATGGCAAATGTGTGACATATCTTAATGCCTTCTTGATGGAACCAAAGTAAACAAGCATTGAAAATGCAATAGATCGCGCCCTCGTTTAAGTTAAAGCCATTCTGTTTGTAATGAGGTGGCTTTTTAGCTTTGCTTTTATTAGTGTTTTTTCAACTTTCATGTAAATAACATGCATCTGTATGCATATAAGTATATGTATGCATGCATTTATGTTTGTATTTATATAGATATACAGATGATATATGTTTATATATGTATGTATATATATATATTCACTGAAAAACCATAGGCTATAGACCATATATAGTTAGGAATTAGCATTTACAAAACCTTGAAAGTTCACTGAAAAAACCATAGGTTATAGACCATATATAGTTAGGAATTAGCATTTACAAAACCTTGAAAATTCACTGAAAAAACCATAGGTTATAGACCATATATAGTTAGGAATTCGCATTTACAAAACCTTATTTTACTCACACAAAACCATTGAAATTCCATATATAGTTAGTTGCACTAACTATATATCGCGCACCCGCAATCCACTGCTGATGATGTCACATATTACATCATTCATGACATGGTCAGTGACATCACTGATGACATCACTGATGACATCTCAAATGACATCACTGATGACATCACTGATGACAACATCCAGTGACTGTATGTTTCTGTAAAGTTAAAATATGTCTTACATATTGAAGAATGAGTGGATGTATAAGTGTCTGGATGAAGGATTTAGTAGGTGCATGACTGACTGTATGAGTGAGTGATTAAATGTGTCTCACTGAGTGCATGGGTTAGTGACTAAATTGTCTTAATTTGTGCATCATTATGTCTGTTGTTCTGTAAACTGTTGCATGTGTTGATAAGTAGCTATATGAGTAACTATATGGGTTATTGATTGGTTGCCCAAGTATTTGTATGGGAGACTGAGTGTGTGTGTGGGTGGCTGGGAGGTGTATGACTCTGTGCATAGATGTGTGAGCAGTTGATTCACTAGATGTATGGTTTCAAAAGTGCATGTGGAAACAGCTGTATGGGCGGTTGACTGTGTGCATGAGTGTGTTGGTGAGTGAATGGATATCTCAGTGCTACATGTCAAAGTAAGTACATATGTAAAACACAGTACATGTGAGAGTTGACATATATAAATAACTGTGCATAAGAGCCAGTGAATGTGTGAGTGGCTGTATGGATCATTGTGAACTTGTATCAGGAACTGTATAAGAGAGTAAATATGTGTTAGTATATGTTTGAATAAGTAAAGTTTGTATAACTGTATAGTTGAGGAAATGGAGGTGTGATTGATTCTTTGCATGACTGACTAGGTGTGTGAGTAACTCCATGGATGAGTGACAGTCTGTGAGTGTCTGTTTACACTGATTGTATCTAAGGTTATATTAGAGTCTGAAGAGGTTCATCGTATTATCACATGAATGATATCATCAGTGATGTGATCAGTAATGTCAAATGAGATGTCATCAGTGATGTCATCAGTGATGTCATTTGAGATGTCATCAGTGATGTCATTTGAGATGTCATCAGTGATGTCATTTGAGATGTCATCAGTGATGTCATCAGTGATGTCACTGACCATGTCATGAATGATGTAATATGTGACATCATCAGCAGTGGATTGCGGGTGCGCGATATATAGTTAGTGCAACTAACTATATATGGAATTTCAATGGTTTTGTGTGAGTAAAATAAGGTTTTGTAAATGCGAATTCCTAACTATATATGGTCTATAACCTATGGTTTTTTCAGTGAATATATATATATATATATATATAACTTTTTAAGCAGACTATAAATTAAACGTTACTATGGTCTGTGGAAGGGACAAGGCCTTCAGAGTCTTCTACTTATTGGTGGCAAAATATACTCTAGCCAACAACAAGGCTGTATACCTAGGGTTTATGGACCTCACTGCAGCTTTCGACCACGTTAATAGACAGAAGCTGTGGGCCTTGATGACCAGACTAGGGGTTGATCAGGGCCTGGTTAACATCCTGAGAGCACTGGAACACCTCAGCCAAAGTGCGTTTCAATTTGGAAGGGGGTACCACAGCACCTTTTGCTTGCAATAGTGGGGTTAGACAGGGATGTATTTTGTCGGTAAACCTGGCCAAGTTCTATGTCATGCTGGCTGGAACCAAACCCTGTAAGAAGTTCTCTTACAAAATAGGGACACATAAATTAGGGCAGGTACAGACCTTCCCCTCCCTGGCTTGTTATTTGATGGGCTTTTAAATTTAACATTTTTAATTGAAGAGCGGTGTTCCAAACTAGTGGCCTCGACTGGGGCGATAATGAACTATGGTTGCAGGCTGGGATGGTGGTCGCCAGAACAAGTTATGAACTTGTACAGCTCAATTTGTTGCTCAAAAGTGGTATATGGGTCTGAAGTTGGGGGTTTTGTAAGCATCCAGAAGTTAGACAGAGGAGAACAAATATTTGAGAAAGGTGCTCAAAACCCCACAAAGTACTGCCGCCTACATTATCCATGAAGAATTAGAAAGGGTATACATTGAGGACCTGATAAATGTCAGACCCCTTATGGCCTGGCTAAAGAGACCTGTGCAGACAAATTATTAGAGACTGCATAGAAATGGACAAAGGAATGAGTATTCCCTGGCTAAAATACGTGACGTCTACACTTGAGGGAATTGGTTGTAAGGATCTTTTACCAATCCAACGGAAATTATCCCCCAAGATAAACTGAGAGTCAAAAGAATTTTCTCAGACTTGGTAGCCGCACGCAGAGCTGCTGCGGAAGGAAGTAAAATCTCAGTCTGTGCTCATAGAATGGTGAAAACAGAGGAAGGAATGGAACCTTACCTCGCTCTTATGTACAATGCACAGGACAGATTTTTTATTACCCGTTTTAGGCTCAACCTTTTACATCACCTACTGGCTGATCCACCAGGTTTTACTTTAACTGTTGAGCAGACAATAGGTCTCCGCAGGCTACCCTTCATTTTGTACTACTATGCCCATTTTATGTTTTACCCAGGCGCAGTTTTCTAGTAGGAATTTTAAAACAGGCAAAGTTTAAACATGCCAAGGTTGCCTTATTATTCTTGCAAAGGGCTAATGATCCTCACACACTGTTTTGTATTATGAATTTTATTAAGGTTGCTTTAAGGTTAAGGAACTCAAGAGGGCGGTGTTGAATGAATTCTCGGTCAATTGTCTCCAACTATTGTGTTATGAACTGTATTTTATCGATTTTATCTGTATAATATGCACTTTTATGGTATTTTTTAAATACCGAATAAAGGACTATTGAATGATTGATTGATTTATTGGCTCAATCACTCCTGTTCTCTTCAACTCACTCTCTTCTGCAGCCTTTTCTTTATTAAAAATGTATGCTCTTTTTCTCCTCATATCTTTCTGAAACACTCCATTTGAATATCACATGCCTAATCTCTTTATTTTTAATACTCTCTTTTCACTCTCTGCTGCATGTTCTTCATTGCACCCCGCTCACTTCACCAATCCCCCACACACACAATGCACCCAATCACCTGCATGTGTTGAATTAGGTTTATCTTTTGTTCTGTCAGTATTTTGACACCTGTGTACATCCTTCACCTACATTTCCATATAACTACAATTATTATTGCCACACCTGACCATTACTCCATGCACTCTGCAGATAGGCCAACGATTAGATGACCATGTATTCTGAACCCTGTTGTGACTCACCGACAGGTTCTGTAAGAAATTCAGACTGTGTTCTATCTGAACTTCCCAGCTGTCAATCGTGGTCCAACCCCAACCTGAACACACTGGAGCAACTATTTTCGTACTACACACTATGCATGAGCAGCAGTGGCTCCTCCACAATGGCGGAGAAACGTCGCCCCACTGCCTGACTCAGAGCCAGCCAATGTAAAATAAAACAATGTCCTAGCATTTATTTTTCATTTGCCGGCTTTGAGCCAGCTTGTGCAAGGAGGGGCTGGCCGAAGGCATGGGAGGAGGAGTGCCATGTGCACTCCCTAAGTGTGCATATGTGTTTGGCTTGCCATCTCAGGCCGACCAAAACACACATGAGCACTTAGGTTTCTCCAGCCCGGCTGCATTGAACAGCTAGGCTGGAGAACCCCCCACAGACTCCCTGGCCTGAGCGGAGCATTTTTTTAGCCCGCTCAGACCAATTCTCATGCTGCTCTCCAAGCAGAAGAGCAGCTAGGGGATTGTATGGGAGTCTGTCCCAGGGGCTGCCCGGACCAGGAAGAGAAGAGGAAGCGGGAAGTGCCCGGCGGCTTCAAGTACGTTCTTTTATTTTTTATATATTCTATCACCCTCGCCGTGCGCTCCCCCCACTGTATTTACTGGATGCCTGTGCACTTCATTTTTTGGCCAGCAGGGGGAGTAAAGTTTTATTCAAACAGTATTGTTAGATTTCGAGTTAGTGAAGCCTTTACCTGCAGAAGTCCAAAGTGTGGATTGAGCCTGTCTGTCTGAACAGGAGAAGCAGCTCCCCAGCCACCACCCCCAGGCCAGCAGACCTTTGGCTATTCGGCTACCAGGCAAGTCTGACCCCTCCTCTCACACCTGCCCAGGCCCCTTAAGGCCTTGCTGGGTGCACCCCAAATCATTCTCCTCCATCTTGTGAATTGCAGCCTACCTGTGCCCCAGATTGCAGTGAGCAGAGTCCAGGCAGTAGTAAGGAGACAGACTAGTGCTGTCTCTTCCCAAAACAAAAGTTGTTTAAACAAGCATTTGCAATGCAATAGGTCTCGCATTATTTAAGTTTGAGCTATTAGCATTGTAAATGGCAATTGTTTTTTGCTTTATGCTATATTTTTTTTTTTACATAAAAAGCTTCATATAAAATATGTTTTATTAAAGTTATTTATGCAGTATCTAAATTTTGTTTGCATAAAACAGTATAATAATATCTTAGTAAAAAAGTCAAATATTTTAATGGAAATTCACCAAACGTTCATTTATGTGTTGGTTTTGAAAATAGCTAAATTAATAGCTTTGTCATTTACAATGCCAATAGTTATAACTTTCGCAAATGTGACACCTATAGCATTTGTAATGCAACATTTGTATTTACGTGACTTAGATGTATTGATATTACAAATAACAATGGCTTTTAATTTTTTTTAATACTTAATAAAAGTGATTGTAATTTATAATGGCAATAGCTTAAACTTTTGTAAATAACTTTTGTGAAGATTATGTTCAGTGTATTTTATTGTAACAAAATCCAAGAACAGAAGTGAAATATTAACATCTTTTTGTGACATTTGTAATAAAGCTTGAAACATTGAGAGAACATATTTGTGCTGTGGTGGTGCTGAGTGATGCTGTGGTGGTGCTGAATGGGGCTGTGGTGATGCTGAGTGATGCAGTGGTGGTGCTGAGTGGTGCTATGGTGGTGCTGTGGTGGTGCTGAGTGATGCTGAGTGATGCTGTGGTGGTGCTGAGTGGTGCTGTGGTGGTTCTGAGTGATGCTGTGGTGGTTCTGACTGATAATGTGGTGGTGCTGAGTGACTGTACTCACTGTCACTCTGCACTCACTGTCACTCTGCACGCACTGTCACTCTGCACGCACTGTCACTCTGCACGCACTCTGCACTCACTGTCACTCTGCACTCACTGTCACTCTGCACTCACTGTCACTCTGCACTCACTGTCACTCTGCACTCACTGTCACTCTGCATGCACTCTGCACTCACTGTCACTCTGCACTCACTCTGCACTCACTGTCACTCTGCACTCACTGTCACTCTGCACTCACTGTCACTCTGCACTCACTGTCACTCTGCACTCACTCTGCACTCACTGTCACTCTGCACTCACTCTGCACTCACTGTCACTCTGCACTCACTGTCACTCTGCACTCACTGTCACTCTGCACTCACTGTCACTCTGCACGCACTCTGCACTCACTGTCACTCTGCACTCACTGTCACTCTGCACTCACTGTCACTCTGCACTCACTGTCACTCTGCACTCACTCTGCACTCACTGTCACTCTGCACTCACTCTGCACTCACTGTCACTCTGCACTCACTGTCACTCTGCACTCACTGTCACTCTGCACGCACTCTGCACTCACTGTCACTCTGCACTCACTGTCACTCTGCACTCACTGTCACTCTGCACTCTGTCACTCTGCACTCACTGTCACTCTGCACTCACTGTCACTTCGCACTCACTGTCACTTCGCACTCACTGTCACTCCGCACTCACTGTCACTCTGCACTCACTGTCACTCTGCACTCACTGTCACTCTGCACTCACTGTCACTCTGCACTCACTGTCACTCTGCACTCACTGTCACTCTGCACTCACTGTCACTTCGCACTCACTGTCACTCCGCACTCACTGTCACTCTGCACTCACTGTCACTCTGCACTCACTGTCACTCCGCACTCACTGTCACTACGCACTCACTGTCACTCCGCACTCACTGTCACTCCGCACTCACTGTCACTCTGCACTCACTGTCACTCTGCACTCACTCTGCACTCACTGTCACTCTGCACGCACTCTGCACTCACTGTCACTCTGCACTCACTGTCACTCTGCACTCACTGTCACTCTGCACTCACTGTCACTCCGCACTCACTGTCACTCTGCACTCACTGTCACTCTGCACTCACTGTCACTCTGCACTCACTGTCACTCTGCACTCACTGTCACTCTGCACTCTGTCACTCTGCACTCACTGTCACTCTGCACTCACTGTCACTTCGCACTCACTGTCACTTCGCACTCACTGTCACTCCGCACTCACTGTCACTCTGCACTCACTGTCACTCTGCACTCACTGTCACTCTGCACTCACTGTCACTCTGCATGCACTCTGCACTCACTGTCACTCTGCACTCACTGCATGCACTCTGCACTCACTGTCACTCTGCACTCACTCTGCACTCACTGTCACTCTGCACTCACTGTCACTCTGCACTCACTGTCACTCTGCACTCACTGTCACTCTGCACTCACTGTCACTCTGCACGCACTGTCACTCTGCATGCACTCTGCACTCACTGTCACTCTGCACTCACTCTGCACTCATCATTACTGTTCCTTTTGTGGCATAAAACGGGTACCTCTTCTGCGTGCACTGGTTTATGTCAGAGGAGCTAAGCTTGGTCAATGTCTGAACAAAATGGCAAAATGATATGTTCCTGCAACAGCACAAGGCCGTAGATTAGAAGCTACGAGGTAAGAGACAAAATGTACCCGCAATACCAAAGTACTAAACGCTTCACTGTATCTTGGAGGAATGTACTTACAAAAAAAAAAATC
Organism: Lissotriton vulgaris; assembly: GCF_964263255.1. Lineage (NCBI taxonomy): Eukaryota > Metazoa > Chordata > Amphibia > Caudata > Salamandridae > Lissotriton > Lissotriton vulgaris. Next base: position 299,661,287 of record NC_141687.1, read on the forward strand.
AATCACCCATAACAACGAACCCACCCGACCCGTCCTTATCAAAACAGATCAGACGAAGACTTGATGGAGAGGGCCAGGCACACAACCCGGCCATCGGTCGCCTGGGAAACCAGATCCATCCACGGCTCAGGAGTCCTCTGTGCGTGGACAGGGTGTACTCCAGGAATCAAGTCCGTGCAATTGTACCTAATAATTTTCTCATAAAAAACTCACTGCGCATTCCACCCTCAACGAACAACACGCTTGGCAAAACAACATGCACGGCAAAGGAAACCGGCCGCTCGCACACTCTCCTCTCCTGCCTCCTTGTATCATACCAAGTCACGGACATGCGCAGACGTCGTGATGCGCATTTGATTCAAGTATTTTACAGTTTTATAAAAAATACTCACTGCGCATTCACCAATCAACGCGCGCGGCAAAGGAAACCGCCGCGCACACACGCTCCTTTTCTGCCTCAGCCTCACTGATGCACGATAAAGTATGTCTGTCTTAAATCTTTAAGTCTTAAGTTTTAAACAGACAGACAGATAGAAGGACATGCTTGATTAGAGCCCCGTTGCGCGACACACCCATACATGTCAGGCGACACAGTACCGTGTCGCGACACATAGTTTGGAAAGCTATGCCCTAAGGTAAGCAATTACGGCGGACTCCCGCTTTCGTTTTGCGCCGGCCTGCGAACAGGAAGTCAGGCAGGCCGGGCGGGACAACCGGAAGTAGGAGGGCGGGAGCCTACCCCGCCTCCCACGGAAGAGCCGCGATTGTTTGGCGCACCGGAGCAGGCAGGAGCCTACCCTGCGCCCCGGTGCCGAAGAAGGGAAGAAGAGTCTTGCTGCCGGTGGGAGCCGCTGCACTGAGGATGCCGGTGAGTGGGGCTTCGCCTTGTTGGGGGGGGGGGGGGGGCATCTGTGTGCGCGCGCGCGGCGGCGGACTGTGTATGTGTGTGAGCGTGCATGTGTGTGTGTATGTGTATGTGTCCTGGAGTCTGTGTGTATGCGTGTGTGTGACGGGGGGGGGGGTTGCCTGTCTGGGTGCCTGCGTGTCTGTGTAAGTGTAAATGCGTGTGCGTGTGTGTGGAGCCGAGAGGAGAGGGGCTGGTGTGTGTGGAGGGGTCTCTGTGTATGCGTGTAGGTGACGGGGGTGTGCCTGTGTATGCGTGTGTATGTGCGCATGCGTGAGTGCTGTGTATGCGTGTGGCTGTGATGTGCGCATGCGTGAATGTTGACGCGCGTGCACGCAGCTCAATCCAGCCGCTCGTCACAGTTTCGTGTCCCTCATTCCCCCGTGTCAGACGACTATAAGTCTCCAGCCTGGACGCATCCTTCGGATGCGATGTCCAGGCGAGACCTAAAAAACGATTTTCCCTTTCTGTGATTACTGCCTTTGCATGTGGTTGTTACAGTTTAAAATTGCAGTTTTGACCTGCCTGTGATTGCATATTTTATCACCTGTTTTGTGTTTTAAACTTGTGGTATTCCCTGCCCATGATTGCTTGCATTTAACGTGCTGAATTGTGGGATTTGCAGTCCAACCTCTGTAGTTTGCCCTCTCATTCCTTGGTGACAAATCTGTTTTCCCTCCATATTTCTCCTTTGCTCTGTGCTAAGACCTGTGTGTTAAACAGTGCACCCCCAGCCACCATTTGGTGTTCACAAGCCAGTGAGGCCAGCCCCTCTGCCTCCCCCCAGCAACAGGGATATTCTACATTAGAGGGTGCTTCTGTGACCCGTTTAAACTGTATTTACTGGGGCCTGTGCACTTCGTTTTTTGGCCAGCAGGGGGAGTAAAGTTTTATTCAAACAGTATTGTTAGATTTCGAGTTAGTGAAATACCTGCAGAAGTCCAAAGTGTGGATTGAGCCTGTCTGTCTCCTAGGAGATTCTGAACAGGAGAAGCAGCTTCCAACTCCCTGGCCAGCAAATCTTGTCTGAGGTCGCTGGGACCTTATATGGTCTGCTAGTGGTTGGAACATGTGTACACTGATTGGTGGTTGTATCTGGTGTTTCTATTGGGTTAGGGTTGATGTCCTCATTGGTTGGGTATTTGAGGGTTCTGATTGGTTTCTGGGTCTGTGATTCAATCATTGTAGTGTTGGGACTTCTATAGGAAGTAGGGACTAGGGCTTCCTATGTTATTGGTTGTTGGGAGTAGGGTGGGACAAGGGCTAAGGATTAGACCTTTAATTGGAAGTAGCTATTTAAGGCTTCTGGTGTGATTGGTTGTTGGACTAGTTGTGGGACTAAGAGTAGGGTTAGGCTTTCTATTGGAAGTAGGGACTAGGGCTACCTGTACCATTGGCTGCTTGGACTTGGGTTGGGACTACTGGTAGGGCTAAGGCCTTTATTGGAGGTAGAGATCAGGGTTTTTGAACTGATTGGGTGCTTGGACTAGGGCTAAGATTGGCAGTCAGGTCCTGGTCTCCTATTGGTTCTAGATTTTAGGGCTAGTGTTGCGATTGGATAGTGTTAGGGTTAGGATTCCCATTGGTTGAAGGGGTCACCTGATTACCAGGGCTATAAAAAAGGCCAGGCTTAGGGCGTCTCAGCCCGGGCGTCAAGGCTAAGGGCGGAGAGGACAAGGGTAGTTGCCTGTTTGAGCCTGTTAAGGGCGGAGAGGACAAGGGTAGTTGCCTGTTTGATCCTGTTAAGGGCGGAGAGGACAAGGGTAGTTGCCTGTTTGAGCCTCTTAAGGGCGGAGAGGACAAGGGTAGTTGCCTGTTTGATCCTGTTAAGGGCGGAGAGGACAAGGGTAGTTGCCTGTTTGAGCCTGTTCGAGACTGGTCAGGACTAGGGCCAGAAATGCTGCCCTTTTTCTCATTTAGCAATACCCAAAACTCCTTTTTACTCATCCAAAAGCCTCCTCCTATTGCTAAGATCTAAAAAAATAAAAAATAAATCTTTGACTCTTTTAGCCCTCCACTATCCTTTTCAATCGAAATTAACAGACTAACATAGTCACTTATCAAATTACATATTAAACTATACTAATATACTACCCAAATAACTGAATAACATATCCACTACTCAAATTACTTCATATTTTTTTTACTATACTAATTTTCAAGAGTAATCTTTTATGGGTTCCGGAGTGGCGTACTACTCGCCAGAAAAGCGATTTAACACCCAACAGGGGTAACAAGTGCTATATGAATGCAAATCTTTCTTCCCCTTTTATCACTCCGCTATCCTTCTCACTCCAAGTAACTGACTAATATCCACCACTGAAATATCTTCATATTTCACCATATTAATTCACCACTAATCCTTTGTAGGCTTCCTAAATTAATGTGCGTCAACAAGCGCTATATAAATACAAACCTTTGTCATCCTCTATCCTTCTGCTATCCTTCCAAATCCAAATAACTGACTAACCTATCCACCACTTAAAATGTACTTGCATGTTTCACTATACTAATTCAACACTAATCCTCTATGGGTCCCGGAGTAGCGTGCTACTCGCTGAAAAAGCGCTTTGACGCCTCGTCAGGGCTAGTAAGTGCTACTTAAATGTAATTACAATACAATACAATACATGTATCTGCCACAGCAAAACTGTTCACTGAGCATGGATTTTAAAAAGGTCTCAGACAGGATACTTTTTTACTGTAAGACGAAATTCGGGCCTGGGAAGGGGCAGCTGGACCGGGACCGGGTCAAACGCCGCCAGGAGGCGGGAGGCCCTCACCCCGCTACAAGAAGCCCGAGAAAAAGGGGACGCACCGGATTGGTTGCCCCCGAAGTAGCCACTACCCCCGCAATCAGGGAACGAGGTGGCAAGTGGCCTTGGGGTTAAGAAGAGGCACTGAGTCCAGTTCCTGCATTCGACTCCTCCCCCAAGACGAAGACGGAATCCCACCCACCCACGCCGAAGGAAGCGAGCGTCGCAGCCGCAGGGTCGAGGTGAGGGGCAGAAGAAACCCAGAAAAAGTACACAAAAGAGGCACTGAGGAGCTAATAACAGCACACAGACAGAGTAGATGGGATGTTCGTGTAGGGTCCGTGGGATGCCACACGGCAGGGGCACTGAGGAGCAGGCGAGTGGCAACAAAGGGTCCTGGGCAAGCGGAACGGCACTTGCAGCCCGGGCAGGTCCTAACGGATGCCCACAGAAATCGGTGGCACGGGAAGCCTGGAACCGCAAACACAGAGGCCTGGCAAAGGGGCATCTCGAACAATGACTGTGCTCTCTGGAAACGAACACTTACAAGTAATGTTACCAGGACAATGAGGGTATACAACGACTTGGATGTTTATGAATGACCAACTCAATTGTGAAATATACAACCATGTTATGTTTGAATAAACTGCGACTTTTCTATGCACCAAATCATGTTATCACTGGAATGATTAAGGGAGAAAGGGACGCAGTTTGTGGACACAAGGAGGAGGAGGAAGGCTCGCCCCTGGGAGGGGTTATGTATTGAGAGAGACAGATAGAGAGAGAGGGAGCGAGAGGGAGAGGGAGACAGAGAGAGAGAGGGAGAGAGAGAGGGAGCGAGAGGGAGAGGGAGACAGAGAGAGAGAGGGAGAGAGAGAGGGAGAGGGAGCGAGAGGGAGAGGGAGACAGAGAGAGAGGGAGAGAGAGAGAGAGAGGGAGAGAGAGAGAGAGGGAAAGAGAGGGAGAGGGAAAGAGAGAGAAAGAGAGAGAGAGAGTTATGTATTAAATAGCAATGCTTAACCCCTCCTGAAGATGGACATTTCTGCAAAATCTCCTTTCTTTTCTGCCAAATAAGGCAAAAATACATGCCTAGTGCATAGAACTAAAGCGGTGCTTAAAGCTGCAGTATCCACTGCTGGGGCGAGGCTTCAGATGTAAGAACAGTCCTGAGAATAATTGAGGTCTCAAAAAATAGTAAGTAACAAAATAATACATTTGTTAAAGCAGTCAGCGTCCAGAGCATTGAAAGATGTAATACTACAGGGAAATCGATCTGCGAGAAGGAAAAACTCACTTGTCATGCAGCAGACGGTGCTTCAGCCCTACACGAGATGCGCTGATGCGCCTCCTGCGTGCAAGGAAGCTAGGGTTCCTCTGGGAGCAGATGAGAGTGTAGACAACACAAACAACCTAAAATAGACTTTTATATTTACTGGAACAGTATTAGTTAGAAGTCTTTCAGGGTAAACTCCTGTGAATAGTTGGTAAGTGAAAAGCGTTTAATTAATTTCAAAGCCATACCTGAATATTTACGTAGAAAAGATTAAGAACAAATGACATAATGTTATGGCCCTGTAACTGAGCACATGTATCTATCTACCTGTCCATGTTTCTATCTAGATATATTTACAAAAATGCTCTAAGTCCGTTAATGTTCACCCAGCACAAACCCAAAAAAGCCCTGAAATCCCCCAGCTATAGTGTGCAATGCACAATGCACAAAGTAACTCATGCTCCTACCATGTTTTACACTTTGGGGCAGATTTGCAATAACTGGCGCATCCCCAGGGATGCGCCAGTTATTGTGCGCCGCAGCTCCGCCACCCATGGTGCGCCGCATTGTAAATGCGGCGCACCATGGGGCAAAACGGCACAGATGCGTCACGCATCTGTGCCGTAAAGGCGGCGCATTGCTGGAGTTGCTTTGCAAGCGCGATGCAGCTCCAGCAAGGCTCGGGGGTGCCCTATCTGTCCAATGCTGCGTCAAGCCTTATGCCTGCTTCAAGCAGGCGCAGGGTTTTGGCGCAGCATTGGCCTAAAAGTGCCTGCGTGAAATCTTGTCGATATCACGCAGGCACCTTTTGCGAAGCGCACCTGCCCCGGAACGCCCACCCTGCGCCGGAACGCCCACATGTGGTGCAGGGCTTTACAACGTGACGCATCTGCCTAAATGCGTCACATTGTGAATGGGTCGCATGGATGCGCAACATTTACGCCGCTGTTGCGTGACGCAACGGTGGCTTCAACGTGGCGCAAGTCCGACATAAATCTGCCCCAAAGTACACAGCCTATTCTAAATTTACCAACCACTAAAGGGTGGATTAAGCATGGCGGAGGCCTGATATCCAGTTCTTTCAGTTGCTGACAACAGATCAGATTGCTTAAGTCCTCGCATTGTTTAAGAATCCTAGAAACTCACATTATACAAAGTAAAGAACTTGTCCCTCTTCCCATGGGATTTCTTTTTCCAATTCATTATCCTCAGACTATATGAGGATCTGAATCCTCTAAGGAACTGCAAATCAATGCCAAGATATCTCTCACTAATTAAACATTCTTAAGCCACATATCACTTTTTTTTAGTAGAGCAAATTTCTAGTTTCATGTCAAGTTTGGTGTAATTCTGCTCAGGGTTTTTTTTGTAGTGGAGAGCAAACTTTCTTATGTCAATAAACTTCAAAATAGAAAGGCTTGGAGCACATCTCGCTGACACCCATGAATGGATCTGTACTAAACTTGCCATGCAAAAATGTGTGATTTATGTATATTTTCTGGAAAGTGCTGTGCAAATTCTTCAAACGACTCCAATGTTATAAGCAAACCAAAAAATTGATATTGCCAAAACCCCTTTCAGAGGGCCATGGCTCAAGCAGGAATTACTGGGCTCCACTGTGGTTGTTCAGGCCTTTAACTCCTGATGTCCTGGGACCAGATCTAGTTTGGACTGGGCCAAGTACCCCTTCAGCCCTGGACTCTCTCTCAAGGATAACATGGGTCGAGCAGTCCAAGTCATCATAGCATTACACAAAAAGGGGGTTATACCCATGCAGTCACGGGGACCTGGGCGCTGAGTGGTACACAAGAGGAAGAATTACAAAATAAAATTTGTAAAAAATGGAAACATTTACGCACTGTTATGAAATTTTATAACACAGTATTGTAATTTATTAACAAAACTGGATAGATCAAGTAATGACAACTACTAGATATTCAATCAACAGGATAATGAGGCTCATTAGAGGAAATTACAGGAAAGTAGAGATCATATTGAGTCAAACAAATCACCAAATTCATGTACTACATTTAAACATTTCAAATGCAACATCCAAAGTTGGAGGACAAAATTGATGCACTGATGAGGAAGACATTCATCGGTATAAACCACAAAAGTATCGAGGACTTGAAACCGGATGTCGAGAAAACACAAGCCGTCGACGTTTATACCGATTTTATTTTGTAATTCTTCCTCTTGCGGGGACCCCCTCTCTTGTGTACCAAGTCATCATAGGGTGGTGGTAGGACAGACTAACACCTAAAAATACACCCAGCAACCCCAAAAGATGATAGTCTAGTCAAAAACCTTCTTGTATGTAAAACAAAGTAAAATACAACATGCCGCAAACAATGTATAAAGCCTTCATGAGGCAAGTCCACTAGCGTTTTCCAGGTCAGCATTACAGTTCCACTTTCCCGTCTATGGCTGGTGGTTATTCCCCATTTATGTTTGTTGGATCCAAGCTAGGCTCTGCTTAGGCATTAAAATCTCAGAAGTTCTATGGGGGTGCTTTTGTGAGATCCCCAATTCTTTGCTTTGGAGTATGTTAATTCAGTGCAAGTACCCCGGGGCCTAGTGGCCCATTTGTTAATCATACCTGCTCTTACTGATTGGTGGTTTTGAGTTCCCGAGCACCCCTCTGAAGCCCGACTGCGCCCAGACAGCAGGAAGCTGCTGTTGCAGCGGCATCCATCCTTGATGCTCCTGTGATACAGTAAGTCGCTTGAGGGAAGCTGGGGCAGGTCTCCCATGCTCCCAGATGGGGGAGATGAAGTTGCTGCTCTCATTCGCCACATGTCACAATCTGTGATGTCTTCTCTAGTGCACGTGATTTTAGGGCAACTGCTCTATTTCTCCTTCACAGCCCTTCATTCTGGCACGCCGGTGGGGTCGCAGCAGCACATACAGGACAACATTTCTCTCTCTCTTCTCTGTAGCCCCACCTGAAAGACAGGGGTTGTGGGTTAGACAAAACAAATTGGCGACCCCATGTGGGTCACGGCGAGGTGCTCGGCAAGAGCACTCCAAGTCTCACAGTGGTCAGTAACTCTTATTCTTCATCACAGTCGCCACTTGCCTAAGGGGTCACGGACAGCAGCCAAATTGATGCGGAGGACCCAACAGACCAGAATCTCTCACTCCGCTTTCAGGATCCACGCAACAAGATCCACACTAGACCTTTCTCCCTCCAAGCGATCTTCTTCACCTCACAGGGCCCACTGGTCTTGGGTCAGGCAGAAGCTGATGCTACAGACTGCGGACAAGTGGTCTTGATCCTCCTGAGCGATGTCCCTTAACTTGGCAAGGGAAACTGCAGACCCTTAGTCCCCAGTCCTGACCACAACAGGAAGAACTGCTGAGCTTCTCCATACTGATGTACAGCTTGAGTTTGTCAATTTGGGAGTCCAGAGCCTTGTGATTTAGTGTCTCTGAAGTTCATGTTCTTGGGGATTCTCCCTTTGAAGTACCCGCAACTTTGTTGTGCTCTTCCTCCAGAGAGTAGTCTATCATAGCATGGCATTCTCCAAGATTGATATCCCCAAATTCAGCCGAAGGGAGTGACTGGAGGTTCACACATGGATGTCAGCCTCCATGATTTGTGCTATAAGAGGTCATTAAAAGGCCCTAGCCCCTACCCTTTATGATTCTGTTATCATCCCCATCTCCTCCTTCAGATGTGTCTAGGCTCCTTTGACCAGTGACCTCTTTTCAGAATCAAAGATCTCCTCTTAAATTCCACCAAAGAACCTGGCTCTTCCTTCCTCCAGTGTGTGTCCCATCCTGCCCTCAGGAATGCAGCATTACACAAATCTGTCTGGGGGAATCTTCTACCTTCCCCTGCTACACCAGCAATGCCAGGGTCTCTCAAAATGGAACCTGTGTCTTCTGTGTATTGTATTCTTCACAAGAGCACACATACACCTGTGCAAACACCCATTCACACATGCACAGTCTCCAATGTACTATAACTCTTCCCAGGCACACATTCATGCAACATCATGTGTTCTTTCCTATATGCAGTGCTTTCATGCAGGTACATGCACATCCTAGCACGCAAACGTAGCTGCTCGTGCCATTTCTCCCACCCTGTACCATCTCTCAAGCACACGTCCATTCTTGAGCGCACATGCAACCACACATGCTATTTTTCTTGCAATTTACCATCTCTCAAGCCCACGCATATCCTCACGCGTACACACAACTGATCGCGTGATTTCTTCTGCACATGCATATCCTCGCACTGCATACAACCTTATTCAGACCAAGGGTTGAGTTAAGCACACAGCAGCAGAACTTTACTAGAATGGGCCTAGAGGCACAACTCTAGTGATAAAGCTAAGACTGACCTGTTCACTCTACTGATCACTAAAAAAACACAGTATGCTGCCACCACCACACTCACGCTACTTCGCTCTAGGTGAAGATAGTAGCTGTACACCTCCTGAGGCTGATGCGTTGGGCACCCCTCCTGGTCTAAGAAGACCACATTGTATGAGACAGGGCTATTGGAAGACTATGAGAGGTACCCCTTAAACAAGGTCAAGGGAAATAGGGTCAACCAACCAATGTACAAAGAAAGAATTCCCTTGAACAGGACTAGATAAACAGGGCACGAAGGTAAAAAAAACCAATAAAAAGATTCACTAATGTAAAAAGAATTCTTAACAATTTATTGAAAATATAAATGTTAAAAAAGTGGACATACAAGAACCACTTGGCAAAATTTTAAAAAACAATAAAACTATTTGACATTCAATATTGACCAGCAAGATTGAAACATAAAGACAGAACAGAGTGAGACATGAAACTTGTACAGTACTAAATGTATATTCCAACTCTGTTTCCAACACCTATGTTGTGCACACCACAGAATAGCATATCAACAAAGGTGCATGAGTCATGAATTGTACTGCGATGGTGCGTCGACGCGTTTCGGTGGGTTTCCACGTTTTTGTCCACCTTTGTCAAGACAACATTTGGTGTCTGTCGTGGTGAGTGGGTCAATATGATCTCCCTTGAGATTCTCTTTTGAATGTGGTCCGATTTTCGTTATTAATCACACCGGAGCGTATTTGAGTAAAGATTTAGGCTTTATATATTCCCCTCTTTGGTTAAAAAAGTCATATGCAATAGACTCCTGATATTAGAACTTGAAGGCGTTAACTTTAGCTGTTGTCTAGTATTTAGGCCTTGTGATACGTTTTCTTTTATTTATTAAAAGACCAGAGGCGCTTCAGTCGTGTCCTTGCGTCATGAATTAATGTTTCACACTGTGGCGCAGAGGGACTGCTTACTTCCCTGGTTCTAGGGGCTTTTTTTTTAAAAAGGTACCAGAGGCGCTTTCGTCATGTCCCTGTGGTGCATGGGCGTATATCACTGGTGTTCCGTCAGGGACTGCCTGCTTCTCTGGTTACGAAAGAGCCCCATCAAGGGACCCATTGGGCATTGCAGCGCCGGCCCAATGAGGAGCTTGACACCCCTTGGGGTGTGTGAGGGCCCTTGATCCTAAAAGGAGCACTCCCCTTGACTCACCACATTACAAGACCTAGATCCCCACATAGGAACTGTGCACTCCTTGTTCTCATAGCTGTAGGGGTTCATGTGCTGGACCTCACAAAAAGCCTGAGTCCCTCCACCCTTGTATCAAAAGGGCTACTGCCTTTGCCAGGACTCAAGCAGTACGAACGCATTGGTGGCAGCATACCGTGTAGTGATCGGTAGAAGTGAGCGGACCTTTTTACATGTCACTGGAGTGAGGCCTATAGGCTTACTCATATAAAGTTTTGCTGCTGTGTACTTAACTCACCCTTTGTCTACCCCAAGTCAGTATGTAGTGCTGTGCAGTCTGTGTGTGTTGTATGCATGCGCAGAATGTATGTGGCCCTGGAAAAGATAGAATACATGAAAGATTCTGGACGATCCAGGGCTGATTGGAGGAGCATAGGGAGGTAGAGGACCCCCACCAGACAGATCTGTGGATTGCTGCTTTCTGTATAGGATACATACTGGAGGAAGAAGTGCCATGCTCTCGTGCACACTTCAAATGGTGGTCTTTAACCCAGAGAGGTCACTGAAAGGGGGCCTGAGCACATCCCAGAAAATAGATAGGGATGATAAAAGAATCATAAAATGTAGGGCCGAGGCCCTGGAGTACCCGTTTGATACACACATCACTGTGGCTGACACCCAGGTGTGAAGATCTAGGCACTCCCATGGCCTGTGTTGTGGTGCTATCAGACTTAGAGTCACACCTGCTGTGAGGGACTGCTTTCTGGAAGCAGGGCAGAGCAGAGAAGAAGGCACTTCAAAAGTAGACAGACCCCCAACACAAAGATTAAAGACTCAGACCCTGAATCACACTTCGTGTCTGGAAATGGACTATATGAAGGGGAGCGCGAGGCCCTCAAAACAGTCAAGCCGCCAGAAAGGCTCTGTGATGAGGGGAAACCTTTCAAGACTTCTGCCTGTGAGCCAATCTCATAATCCCAGTGGTCCTACCTATAGCATTAATCTCACATTAGCTGCAATGTGCCAACTACACAGGGCCGACTGGCCGTAGCGGGCATTGGGCGTTCCCCTGGAGGCTGGAAGGGTGGGGGCCAGCTTTGCAGCTGTAGGGGCGGGTTTTGTTACTGGGGGGCGGTTTTGCAGCGGTGCTTAAATATCGGCCCCCAGTAAAAAGGCTGCTGTACTCAACACTTGCACACCCTCCAGCCCCCCAGGGGGCTGGTCCAACAAGTCTGCCAAGGCTGTTTTGGGTTCCCCTCCGGCCTGCAAATACCTTATAAGAGCTGCAGTGGACGTCACCCTGCCTGATCTTCGATATGCCAGTCACCCTTTGCCATTTAAATGATGTCTTCAGTGAGCTGCAACAGGCCAGACGCATAGTTACATCATGTCCACAGAACCCCCGCCCCGCACAATAAACCAAACATCCTGCAAATAACACACAAGACACCATTGTTAGTTTGGGGAAAGTTGCTGCAGGTTTTTTACATACAACATTATGTAATAATGGTGGGTTATCTTACGGGCGATCCAAGGGCAGGCCGCATTCTCGCCACCTGCCCGCCTGATGAGCCAAACAGCACCGTGGCGAACCAGCCATATGCTGCACCATTATGGAAAAGAATCTACTCACGCCCCTTGCGGGGCGTATCTAGGCAAACCACCCGGTTGCACAGGCACACAACCGCCCGAAGGACTATTGGGGCGCCGACACGGGTTCCCGGACCTCCCTTGAAGTTCCAGGTTTTAGGCTCTGGCACCCCTATGTGCCCGCTGAAGTACAGTGCTGCACCTCACATTAAAAGTTCCAACAGTCGCCCCCCCAAAAGACACTCAGGGTAAGCAGTAGGGAGGCAAAAGAGTGTCCTGGAGGCAATGCGTGACGTCCGGCGCAGCAAGAGGCAGTAAAGATGGCCAGGGGAGGTTAAATACCCCTCGCCCTGCCTACCGCCCCGGACGTGCGTCACTGGCCCTCCCACCGGGTCTCACTTGCCCGGGGAGGAGTAGCCAACTAGGAAGGGGGCGGGACAGCCCTCTGTAACTAAGAGCTCGCCCTCTTGATGGCCACCGGGTGGCCTCGGACAGCTGCATTACAGATAGTCAGTCACTTCACACCAGCTGAACTGAAAACCTTGTACGAGCTGCGACATACCAGTCACTTTAAACAAAGTAGCTAACAGAAGATGAAGGCGCCTGTTGCCCTCAGTGAGCATCAGAGGACAGGCGCTCGCGCTTGAGGTCCTTAGGGAAGTCACCTGAACGGGCCGCTTTCCTGGCGGATGACGTTTCAAGGTGCGACGCTGATGGTTCCATGATCTGGGGTCTAAATGCTTCAGCAACAAATTGAGCAACGCACTTCAGAACACTAGGCTCTCAAAGGCACTGTTAATATCCGCTCATCTTACAAAAAGCTGGTTCATTCTAAGGCTGTGGAGGGAACAGAGCAGCCAGGTATTAATAGACACGTATTTTATAGGGTAGTGCGGCACAGGATAGTAATGGAGCATGATTGCCACAGCGCGCGGCCTGGTTTGTTCTGCAGGTGTTGGTGATACTGCGCGCCTGGCTCATCACTTACGCACATCATGTCTCCCCAACTACACGCAGTGCCCCCCCTCACCTCGCAGACATCTCTGTACTGCGTAGTTTTTATTCCCCGACAGCTGCGCCGTCCCCTCCCCCTCCATACTGTACACGTACAGAGCACTGTGGCTCGCATGCCCTGACTGCTAAGCGCCTCGACTCACGAAAAACTGCTGAGGAGACACTACGCAGTGGTAGTATTCGCACCCCCGGCTTTCGATATCTTCTGAATAAAACTTGGGACTCCAGCACGTAGGGGCAGATTTATGTTAACTGGCGCATCCCGAGGGATGCGCCAGTTAACGTGCGCCACAGCTACGGCACCCATGGTGCGCCGCATTTATAATGCGGCGCACCATGGTGCAAAAATGGCACAGATGCGTGAAATGTGGCGCATTGCTGGAGTTGCGTCGCAAGCGCGACGCAGCTCCAGCAAGGCTCGGGGGTACACCATGTGCACAATGCTGCGTCAAGACCTACGCCTGCTTCAAGCAGGCGCAGGGTTTTGACGCAGCATTGCCCTGAAAGTGACTGAGTGAAATCTCATAGATTTCACTCAGCCACTTTCAGGAGGCGTTCCTGCGCAGGAACGCCCCCCCCTGCGCAGGAACGCCTCCTTATGGCGCAGTGCTTTACAACGTGACGGATCTCCTAGATGCATCACGTTGTAAATAGGGCGCATTGTTTGCGCCGCAGTTGCGTCAAATAAAGTGACGCAATTGCGGCGCAAAGAGGCGCAACGGCCTCATAAATCTGCCCTTTAATCTTTTACAAATTAAGCACTGTCGGCTTGCATGTCCTGACTGCAAAGCGCCCTGAGACCGTCTACTGAAGAGAAGCGAGCAACGCTGGCGGAGAGCCGAAGATTCAAATCAAACGAGAACGCGGAAGACAGCATCTTTTAGAACATCGCAATTGAGGTTAACTTCGCGGGTCATTTGCATTCTAACCATTTTACACCTTTTACTAGAAAAAAATATCCGATTAGCTCCGTTACATAAAACATGATATTCTGCTCACTTCTGAATGAGAGACATTAGTCTGCACGGGTTTGAAAGAAAAGCATTTCCAATGGATTTTTTTAAAGAGGGAGCATTGCGTGTTGCTAAGCTTCCCCTCAGATAATAAAACATGTAAATTGATTGCCCTACGCGAGAACGTATAAAGACAAATGTACAGTATTTGCAAAATATTTTTTGCAATCTTCTGCTTAAATACAATGCAATCAGTTTTTAATATTGCCACTATATTTTCGCATGCTGTTTTTTTGTTTTACCCTTTTCATGTGCGTGTGCGGAGGTGACATGGAAGCCCCACCAGTTCAAATTCTCAATATAATTAGGGATCAGGCAAAAAAGTGAAACCTAACTCGCCGGACATTTCTGCAATGTTATTGCTGGCAAATGACTTCTTAGTGCAGATTAGAGTCTCTTGTTGAATCTTGAGAGGAAGGATACCCCAGTCCAGGATGGTCACCATTGGTGCACATGCCCGTCCATTTCAAACATGAGGCTGGGTGGGGGCATGCCTCCCAACCCAAGCAAACTTGCTTTGGGGGGACGTCAGCAGCAAGGCAGATGTGTGAACCACCATCACCCACATTCATACAGGCAACCCTAACACCTTGAATCACAATGTGAGATGATCATGGCAAAACAAAGTATGTGCCATGCTGATTGGTAACTAACTTTGAGTCCATGCTGGTCTGTAACTCACTCACAGGAAACCTAACACCAAGCTGTTCTGGTAGAGACTCTTAGCACTGCACTGGTGGCTCCTGATCTCCAGAGTTTGCAAAAAAACCTAAGAGATTGACAGCACTAACCTGCACCAACTTTGGTGAAACACTTCTCCAAAAATTCGAGTAAGCATTTGAACTGAACTGCATTTTCCAGGATGCTAAGGGGTGAACTGTGCTGGGAGGTGAAGCAGTGTGCTCCCATCCCCCTTTTGTTTACAATAAACCCACACTTTGTGCCGTGGTCCCTGAAACATCCCGGGGCCATGCCAAACCATGTTCATGCTGATAATACATATTAAACATAAGCAGGGCACAAATCCTAAAAAAAGAAGTGGGGGGACTAACCAAGTTAGGTAGTATGCAAGTGAAAGCATGACACATGCCATCACAGCGCATGATGTCACGATACGTGACATTGCACGACATAATAGGAAGTGACATCAGATATTAAAGCCTCACACAAATGATTATCAGGTTTATCATTAGTACATTTAAGCAGATTATGAGATTTAACAAATTAGATTTTGCATCGGGGTTGTGCCCAAAAAGTGGCGCAATCCCAAAGCAAAATCTCGGCGTCAACTAATGCATAATTTTTTTTTAAACCCTGCCACAAAGATATTGCCAAGGAGAAGCATGGTAGTAGATCTGTTCTGCTTAATTGGTTGCAAAGTCTGCATTTTTAAATATTTGATTGGGTTAAGGCATCTGCTGTACAGGTGCCCAGTAAATCTCAGGGAACAGTAATAAAGGTGAGATAACTCTGAAGGGTAACGCATTTGTGGGCGAGATCTGTGTTTTCTGAAGTCCCAGATTTGAATCAAAGTAGTATAGGAGGTTAATGTGTCTCCTGCTAAGCGCATCATGTAACATGCAGATGACAGGAATTTTTTTTATGTAAGCGTTTTACTACTTTTAACACAGAGATCCTTTTGTTACCTGCAGTTCATAAATTGTAATCCTTGCAATATAGCACTGTGAGATATGGACATTTGACTCCTACACCTTGTAACCCTTTCTCATGTCACTCATCTTGTACATTGATTTACACACTTACATGATTTATTATCAATGTATAATGTGTAGGTTTTGTAAAGAGCTCTGACACGCTGCATTGGTATGCATAGCGCTATAAAAGAAATAAACCATTGCTATTGAAATTGTTATTTGTGTAAATACTTGGACAGACCAACACATCTGACATTCATATAGTGCATGCACTTATATTCAGGGACTGAACAAAGTAAAGAGCATGCCTCTCTTAAGTACCTGTGAAGAGATAACAAGCTGTGTGCCTTTGTTTCCCCTCCATTGCATTTACTTTTAAGTGTGAGGTTCTAGGCGGCCTCCAGTCAGCCTATTCAAACACAAGGAGGCCTGATGGCCCCTTAACTTGGCCTTTATCTCCATCCCAGCTGGAGGTGAAAAAAAGCCTCCTCACTGCCTGCACTTGCTGCTGGGAATGAAAAGCAGACAATTTACAGGTGCTGTTGAACGTGCCAGGTCTGAAAATTACACCAGGACAAGTTCAAAATACTTCTTGGCAGGGTGGACGGTGTCCACCCCTGAAAATCTAGAGTAGACGCTGTGTACCTGCGTGTATCACCGACTTTGGCCCTTAACATAAAATGATTCAACCAAGACAGGGTTCTTTTACTAGTACAAACTGAATGACAGTGAGAGATGTAATGCTATTGAGCTCCTGTAACCTAAAGGAGGCTTCACTTCGAATAGCTTAAAACGACTTCAAGTTCCTTGGATCCAGGGGCGTAACACAGGCCCCCGCAGCCCCCGCGGTGCGGGGGGCTCCAGCGCTCCAAGGGCCCCCTCCGCGGATGCACAGCCAGCAAATACTTAGAGCTACACACATCCGTCTAGGATGGGAGTTACTTAACTTACGTAACGCTCGCCGTTACGTAGTTTCGCGCGCAGCCTCATCATAAATGTATGATCTTCACCCCTCCGGTGGCGCATAGAGTGGGGCTGGTCATTCTCGTGGGCATATCACTCTGCGCAACTGAAAGTGTGCATGAGGTGAGGACTGAGGCGGCTGAGAGGGACCGACGGGGACTTACTTGCACGGTGGGTGTAACCGTTTTAAAGTGAGAACAAAAAACATTATTTCACAAGGTTTGCGAATAAATCTGTTAAGTTTCCACTGGTTGTTTGAATCCTGCAGACTTTCCCATCCTGGAAAGTCCCCGTGAATAGCCTGTTTTAAAATCCGTGCATTAAATTAGTTATTAGATACACAAGAGCGAAAAGGTAAGATAGCTCAAATGGTTAATAGCCCTACTGCAGAGATCGCTATCTGCGCCATATGTTACAATTCCAGCGGGGCTACAACAGCGATGGCTGCTACCACAATATTTTTTAGAAACTTAACGAGTTTCTTTTTGGAAAGTTGTTGATATTTCACAAATTCAGCATTCGTCTTTTTTCGCACCTTAAGTCATGTATGTGAGTGATGTTCAATAGTTGTCTTTGAAAATGTTTCCCTTTCACCACAAAAAGTCCTGAAAGGGAGGCAAATAGTTTACCTTCTTGCGTCGATAAGACGAGAGACCCGAAGTGATTATTATCATTTATTGAGGTGGTGTCAAAGCGAGTGATAGTGTCACCGACATGAAGGAAGGACTGGGTCTCTGTCACTTTCAGTGTGCTCTGGACTTGACTATGGCCCATACTTGGGTGAAGTCAGTGGCAGTTCTGGACGTGAATTATAGAGGGAGCACACATCAGCAGCGGCTGTGGTGGTGGGGAGGGGGGTGCAGAGTGCCACCGACGTCTATGTGGCATTAGCATTACATACATGCAACACGCACTCTGAGAACAGGCATGACCAAAGCCGTATTAATAGCGGGGGTTGTGGGCTCATGCCATGTACTCTACTGAATAGCATGTCCTTGTGTGAGGTGGTGTAATATTAGACAGGGGCCCGATCAGGTCCCGTCCCTCACTAGAGACGTCAGTTCCCACAAGTACTGCGCCTTGAGCACCGATCAAACTGCACTTTGTAAATGACTAAGGGGCATATTATCAAGGAAAGGCGATACATTATCGCCGCTTTTTTGGCAGGAAACTGCCGATAAAGCGGCGATAATGGCCTTGATAATATGCCCAATGAATTTAAATCGAAGCCCATGTTAGATGTGTTCACATCTAACATCGGCTTCGATTGGAATTCCATAGAGCATATTATCAAGGCCATTATCGCAGCTTTATCGGCAGTTTCCTGCCGATAAAAGCGGCGATAATGTATCGCCTGTCCTTGATAATATGCCCCTGAGTGACTACCAAAGATTATATGTTCAGGGCCAGGATGACCCCCCCTGCATAGCCGGCCAAGTGCAGGTGGGGGGCACCATCTCACACACCTGGAAAGGGACCCTCCTCAGCTTGCCAGTACTATGTTTGTGAGAGGGGCGTCATGAACCCCCTCCCCCCTTTAGCAACTTCATGGGGAGGGTAGGGCTCCTTATGAACCTCTTGTGTCTGCAGCTCGGCAGACTAAAACAGATAAATACTATACTGCTATGAAGGAATACGGCATCCATAGCAGAGTAAGCAGGGGCAAGGAAGAACGAACGATTGGTAAATAGGAGAGGGAAAGAGGGAGGGAATATTAAATGGAAGAAGGAAGGGTGAAAGGATGTATGGATGAGTGGGTGAGAGAGTTGGCGGATGAATACGTGGGTAGATGGATGCGTGAATAGATAGGTAGATGGACAGTTAAAAGGCTGGCAGAGTAAAGGGATGGATGAGTGGATAAAAAGACAAGCGAGTGGATGGCAGTGTGGATGGACTAATGGATGGATTAAAGGATGGGTAGATTGCACAGTGAATGAATATATGACAAATGGATGGTTGAATGGAGGAATGACAGAGTGGATGGATGGATGGATTATAGGTAGATGGATGGCAAAGTGAATGAATGGATGGATGGCAGAGTGGATGGATGGTTGAATGGCAAAGTAGATGGATGGATAGCAAAGTGGATAGATGGATAGTGGCGAGATGGATGGATGGATAGATTGGAGAGTGGATGGATGAGGAGACAAATAAATGGATCGCAGAGTGGATGAATGGCAGAGTGCTTGGATGGATAGCAGAATGGAAGGATGGATGGACATGATCAATTGATGGCAGAGTGGGTGGATGGATGGATTGATGACAGATTTCATGGATGGATGGAACAGGGAAAGACTGAATGATGGTTGAAAGAATTAATGGATGACAGAATGAAAAGGTGAAATAGTGGATATTGGCGAGTGGATAAAAGGGTGAAATAATGACTGGATAGATGCTTGGATGGAAGAGACAAAGGAACTCTTCTAGGGAGGGTTGGGTTCACTTGCTTTGCTTACTTGATGCCATCACATTTTTAGTACAAAGTGGGGGGTATATTAATTTTCTGGTGTAAGAAGCTGGCACTGTATATACAATACCAAAGTACGGTATAGTGTGCACAGAGTCCTGGGAGTCCTCAGAGGTATTGCAGAGGCTAAATTAGGTAAGTACTAACAGCTCTCTTGGTAGTGTGGGGAGCAGTTAGGCTTATCCAGAGGGTGAGTTAAGCATTTATTAGATTCACTCAATCAAGACTGATGGCATACACTCAGAGACAGATTCCAGACCAATTGGGTAAGTATAACAAATATATACTTATGTTTTATTTTCAGAACCAAGCAGGACTTGGCACAGGTCAGTAAAATATATTCTCAAATAAAGGAAATGCAGCTGTGGTTGAATTTACAGGTTGGTATTGATTCAAAAAGCAGTTTACATTACACAATAATAACTTTTAGATTACTTTGAGTACTGGAGCTGGTATGCCTAGATACCACACATAAGGATCTCACAATACAAGGTAAGTAAGAATTTTCTTGGTTTGAGTTAAAGTTACCGTTTTTCCCATACAAAACAACAGTTCAACACTTAGAACATTTTAGGACCAAAATCTTATAACATGGGTTCCTATAGGAGAAAAATGGTTATCGGTTTCACAGGTAAATAAGTGTCTTATGAGTAAGTGCTTTGGGATATGGCACTCTAGTTGCAATGCGTTGGTGGATAAGAGAAGCACACCGTTTTTATGATTTATAGGAGATAATTCAATTATTTCACTAAAGTTAAGTTAAAGATTCCAAATTTTAACATAAGCGTGCAACCGAGGTGGCACGTTTGTCCTCACCGTGCCTGCACAGAAAACCTATCTTAAGTGTGGCACACACTTAACCTCAGTGCACTGTTGCTCTTGTGGTTCTAAGAGAAGAACAGCACTTTACTTACTCCAAATATTTACAAAAATATTTACAAAAATAATAATCAATCTTTTTGTCTTTTGAAACTATTTAGATTTACTTCACAAACTTCACAAAATTAACATTCATATGAATTTAACATCAGCATAATTGTGTTGAATCACAAAAATAGCTAGTACAATTCAAGCATAATCACAATTGCATGCGGAACATCATTAATAGTTGACTCTTCTCTGTGCCCAATGCATTTCGAGCTCATGGAGCTCTTCATCAGGGGCCTGTGAACTGAAATTAAAAGCGGGGATTATTTCAACTCTATGGTAACAGGAATTCCAAAGCTTCTCAAGGTACTTGGCAAACTGGTGTATAAAGAAATGTAATGGGATAAAAGAAGAAAGAACCCTGTCACCCATCACTTTGTGTGTCAAACTCAAACAACTCCTATACTCACTGATCTGTTGAACAGAAAAGTTCAGTATCCTGCAACATAAACGGAATCAGTGTAAATCATCAGGAAGTACACCACTGATGACTCTAATGTCGACGGTGGGAGCCTTAGCCACCATCTTACCTTTATGCCAGCTGTAGATTATTCTATAAGGGAGAACTTTCTTTCAAGAGTCTTCACGCTCTCAGTAACCGCTATTCGAACTGCTGACAACAAATAAAAAAGACCAAACTTACTACCAAAGACAAGAAAAACACTCACGGTTCTACAGATACCATTCCAACCACCTGCGTATACCAGCAACTCTCTCAACCCTTACCTCCATGGGATGTTAACTTCGTTTCTACGTCTCGCCCTCGCGTTGCACAAAAGCTGCACTGAACGGCAACCACCTCATTCAAAGATACCGCGATAGCGCTCGTATTTCAACAGTAATCCGCAACTAAAAAAGGACTAGTCGGGTCTCTAGGTAATCTCAAACGCGGAGCGGTGATTATTCTCCAACGGTTCATACTCAAACAAAAACATAAACCTTCAACGACCCAAAGGTAAAAAAAACGCGGACGTCATCTATTTAGTAACTAGTTGGTACTAAAGGCTCTATGAATCTCAGTGTCAAAACGGGAACCTGACACTGAAAACGGACTCAGTCAAAACTCCGGTAAAACTGCGGGCGCCATCTTGGAAAGGAGTATCTACCAGAAACACCGAATCTGAAACTCAATAATCAAAAGGGGAACCAAACAAATTAATAGAATGTGAGAAACAAAGAGGCAAGAAAAAGTAAAAGTGAAGGGTTAAACAAAAATTAAAATACTCAATGCATCATGATGACCAATCTAATTCATATTTACAAAGTACAGGCATCAACCTTTATAGCAGATCCAAAGTGAAAAGTTCATAGAAAACACATAAGATCCATTTTTTCATTAAGACCCATTGGCTCTTGTGTTTCAAGGATTCTTATCCAATATATCTCTCTCTCAGGAGGAGGGATCTGGTTAGATCAACCCCCTCGTAGATTTTTACTGTCTCCAGTATGTAAAACCTGAACTGGGATATGTTGTGATTATTGTCAATCCAATGTTTAGCTAAATTTCTTTTGAAATTTGTATTCCTAATCGTGCTTTTATGTTCAGAAAGTCTGGTTATTAATTTCCTTTCTGTTTTCCCTGTGTATAATTTCCCACAGGGACACTTTATGTAGTAAATAAGATTTTTAGAGTTACAATCACCATCATAATATAGAGTGATTTCTCGTCCTGTTTGCGGATGGTGTAACAGGTAGCCTTCAATTACATTTGAACAATGCACACAATTATGGCATTTTTTCATTCCTCTCTTAGAACCACAAGAGCAACAGTGCACTGAGGTTAAGTGTGTGCCACTCTAGTTGCACTACCAGCGGCACTGGGGCTGCGGGGTGCAGAGTCCCAATTTTAGACAATGGGGCCTTCAGTTAGGGACTGCTTACGAGCAGGCCACTCAGTTGTGGGAGCCACGCTTTTGGGGATAAGGTCAGCACTGCAGGGGCCAAAACTCAGCACAGGAGTTGCACCCCCAGCGGCACTGGGGTGGCTGGATGCAGGGTGCCAAGGAGACCTTGGGGGCCCTGCGCTTTTCAATGGAGACCTTCAGTTCTGCAGAGATGCTGCAGGCTTGGGAAGGGAGGCTTCTTGAAGGCGACCACAGGCATGAGGGTTGAGTTGGATTCTTGGGGGATGCCTTGCCACTATTGGTTGGGCCACCCAAGGTAGTGGGGCATTGGGTGCAGGGGTGCCTTCTGGCATTGGGTTTTCTTACTAACTTTGGTCGCTGTCATAGAGACCCTTTAGGTTGAGGCTGCCTGTGTCGGCTTGAGGCTTGAGGGAGGTCAGGGATCACCAGATCCCGGGTCAGGATCGATGGGGAGACCTCCTCGTGGTGTTGGGCCACTCAAACTCAGGTTGTGGGCCTTGGGTGCAGAGTAGTGTAGACTCGCGGAGTTGCTGGAATCTGGATTCTGGTCTTGGAGTCTTTGTTGAGCAAATCCGGTGCTCACAGGAGATCGAGTCTGTAATGCGAGTGCAGGGCAGGTCCTTCGGGCTCTGGTGCACTACTGGACATGCCGGGTTCTTTGCTGTAGGCATGTCAAAAGCAGACAGGCCAGTGAGGCTGGGCCAAAGCAGTAGTTGTCCTCTTCTTCCTGGGTCAGGATGGCTCTTCGGTCCTTCTTCTTTCTTCCTTGAATCTGAGGAGGCAAGGTTCAGGGTGGACCCTAAATACTAGATTTCGGGGTGTTAAAAGGGGGGTACACTTCGGAACCATTGTGTCCCTTTCTTGGGGTGAGTACACCCCCTAATGGGCCACCCTCTAGTAGGAGGGGGCCATTAGACTCTTCCTGATTGGTTGGGTCCCCTCATCTTCAAGATGGAGGGGACTGAGATTTGTGCTTCACCTTGGTTCCCCACCTGAGAGGGGAGGGGTTAGCAAAAGTGGGCACACCTCTTTTAGCTTGGTTTTCCGGCCAATTCTCCCGCCCAAAGTGGGGGTCAGAATCGGTGGGAGCCAGTTACTGGGGGCAGCGAAAGGCAAGGACAGCTTCAAAGGCAGCAGGCCTTTGACACTTGCCCTTCGTGGACCCAGCCTTTCCTGGGGGAGGAGGTAAGGCACTTCTGCCCAGGATGGGCTTTGTTACTGGACCCAGAGAGTGGAGGCCCTCTACCCAGCGGTCTAGAAATCTGTCTGGTGGTAGAAAAGGTCAGGCAGCCAATCAGGAACCACACCAGGGCTGGTCGTTTTTCAGGGGGCATCACTAAGATGCCCTCTGAGTGCATTTTACATTAATTCCCACAATGGCATCAGTGTGGGTTTAATGTGCTGGCAATCAAACTTCCCAGGTGTTAGTAAATCTTTTATGTAGCTGTGTTCGTAATGACCAACTCCCAGACCATATACTCTTCTTGGCTTTACTACACTTTTAATGTCCAAGAATGGACTTAGACACTGTTGAGGTTCAGGGCTCATGCCACTGTACCCTCACCTGAGGCTTGTGCACCCTGCTAGAGGGGTGGCTTACCTAGGCCTCAGGCAGTAGGTTGTGGGCATGACACACAGAGATGTGTGTAATGTCCACTGTTCACTTTTCTATGCATCACAATAAGCAGCCTGCAATGGCAGTGTGGGGGTGTTAACGTACAGGGCTTCTAAGGGTGGCACAATAGGTGCTGCAGCCCTTAGAGGCCTTCCCTGGTCACAGTGCCCTTGGTACCCATGGTACCTTTTACAAGGGGCTTACCTGTGGCCAGGGATGTACCAATTGTGGGTACAAAGGTACAGATTTTGGAAAGAACACAGGCCCTGGGAACCTGATTGGCAGGGACCCAGGGCACACAAAGTCAGGGTGCATCAGATAACAGGCAACAAGTGGGGGGTAACCATGCAAAAAGTGGCACTTTCCTACATCTGGTTACTGTGACTCTGTGCTGGTACAGTTCTGAAGAGAAACCATATTACTTTTTAGTTTCTCAGGCTGAGCCTGCAGTGCCACTTTGGAGAGTGGGTGGGGGCCCACTCAGAAACAGTTAACAGCTTAATCTGCAGAGAACTGCTCATCTAAGACAAGAGCATAACAGAGGCCTCTGCAGCCCTTGCGGCACAGGGAGGGGCCCAACACTTCAGAGCCCCCAAACCTTCAGGGGGTTCCATTTAAGCCAAAGCCGATGAATATATGTGAGATATGGGAGACTCAGGAGCCCCTCATTACATTCGGCAGGAGGCACCATCATTTTGGGTTAAACCATGGTATATGTTGCTGGGTTGTGGGCAGGGGCGGGAACAGTGGTGTAACAATAGGCCCCGAAGTCCTACCGGTGCAAGGTGGCCCCGTACTCCAGGGGCCCCCCTTAGACACTCTGCACGGGTGGCGTGTCCTGGCCTGAGAGCAGCTGACTGGGTCCAGAGCATGGGGGCCCGCTCCATGTACGTTGCAGGTGGGCCCCCTCAAGTTTCGTTATGCCACTGCTTGGATCCGCAAAAATAGGGGAGGGAGATCATTTGTCTATCTCGCTTCTAAGATCTGGAACTCTCTCCCACCTAGTCTTCGTTTCGCCTCCTCGGAAGGTATCTTTAAAAATAATTTGAAGACTTTTCTTTTCTAATTCTGCTATTGATGTTTCTAATTTTTTGGGCTTGGCCCATATTTGGCTTTTAGTACTGGTTAAATGCCCTGAGCACCGGGACGCTTTTTCTAAAGCAGCTACGCTCCTTATAAATCGTATTGTAGTGTATTGTATTGTATCATATTGTATTGGATTGTATTGTATCAAATTCTGTTGCTGCAAATTTAGCCTTTCATTTTTGTAGGGTGAATAAAATAAACACTGCCAAGTTGGGTACATATAGCTCCTATTATCAAAGTTATGAAACTGTAGGACTGTGGTAACAAGTGGTAAGTCGAAACACAAGTAAAGTTAGGCACGTTTGAGTGTGTGTCCATATTTGCGCCAACTGTGATCAAATAAAAGGGTGCTGTAAAGACCCATGTCATCATTTATGTAGACAGAGCTTAAACTCTAGTTTCACTTGCAGCAAAGCGGCAAACCTACCCCTGGCAAATCTGACAATGCTCTGGGCAAAATTCCATGGTTGAGAGGTCTGTTGGATGGCCCTTCTGTCTTGTCAGGTGCTTTAGTTTCAATGTATTGAAATGGTGGCTCTTGTTGATGACGGCCATTTTCAACTACAGAAACTAGATGCAGAGCGCATGGGTGGATGGCGTAGGCCAGGCCTTCTTCTTTCCACGTCGCCTAGAATTAGACCAGCAATCGTCTTTCACCTAAGTTAATAAAAAAAATTACAATGCAACGGGCTCGGGATAAACCGGAACATTCATACCTGGTGCCATTTCATGAAATATTACTTTGCAGTGGCTGCATATGGATCAGGTAATGGCCTCTCAACTCTGGACATATGGGAAGAAATCGTTTCTGTCCATAATCAAAGGTCCTTGAAAATGGCAGCCAGGCCGGACAGTGGATTGCACAGTAATGGGATGATATGATTCTCAGAACATGTTTTGTGGGATGTAGGGGTTAGGTGGACGAAGCAGAGTGGCCTAAGACTGCCCTACCTCTTAAGACAGTTACCCATCTTAGGGTGGGCTGCACATTCTGTAGCTACTGGTCCTAAGACAATGGTAAGTAGCAGCCGTCGGTGAGGGCGTGGCCATCTTTGGCACTGGGCAACAGACCTGCATGTACAGCACTGCAGGCAGTTAAATGGACATTTGGTGAAGTCCCCCACTGTGGCTTTTCGGGTGTGCTTCCCATGTGCATGGGGTTCCCCCCCCCCCCCCCCGCAAAGGTACGGACACCCTGATCATGCTATAGAGAAAGAGAGAATGCATGCTGGGGCATTTTACCAGATCTCTCATTATGCTTGTCTCACTTGTCTGCTGACAAAGCCCTTTTCCATCCTAAATGTGAGTACTGGAGAGGAGAGTCAGGAGACAAGGAGAAACAGAGGAAGAAACAGGAAGACAGAGTAAAAACACAGGATTAAGGGAAAAAGCGACATAATAGATCGGGAGATGCAAAGAAGAAGGGTGAGGCAAGGCATTAGAGAGGTAGGCGGTCTAATGTGGTGCTCAGTCACTGGCTCGTAGGGGTGAGTGCCTTATTTTTCACAGGGACACACAGCACCCTTGCTAAGCTACTGTTCATTTCATTACCCGTGAAGCACACCGTTGCAGGTGCAGGCTGGCATAGCCTGCCCATCACTGAACATCTGGTTGGGTGATACTCCCACCTTGCACAGTGAAAACATCATTGAAGAAATGGACCCTTTTGCCCTCCTCTAGAACATCAATGTCCCAGCTCCCTCGCAAGGACACTGCGTTGACCTATTTTCCATGATTACTAAATTCTTCCTTATCAGCTCTCAGCAGTTATCCTGGTCAGACCGTAGCTTAATTAACTTCTACAATGAAAGCAATTTCTACTAAAAAAAAACAATCTTTTTCCACCTGCGAACACTGAATTCTAGTAAAAAATTAAAATCTAACCTTCTGATTTCACACAATGACTTTTGGAGCCGCCAAAGAAAATTTTAGTACATCTAAAAAAAAATGTTCGTGTGCATTATACAACCATCAGAGACAGAATCAAACACTGCTAAACATCAGAGAAGGACTACTCAATACCAGGGACCAGGATATGCCCTGCTGGATGACATTATTAGACCTCTAAGCTGCATGTTGACGCCCTCAACCACAAGTGTTTCTTGACAGCCTGTCTCATTTGACTGCACTGCCAAAAGCCTCGTGGAAGCCTCATATTACTATGGATCAGATACACAGAAGAATGAAAGCAGAGTAGTGTGGTGATGTCTTGAAGATTCATGCACTGTTAGTGTGTGAATCACAGATGTAGATGCACAAATGCGTAAAATGTGCACAGACTTCCTTGAAAATGCTGGACTGCGTGTGCGCGTCACGGATGCGCAAGTCTCTGCTCACAGAAGCGACTGGACTGCGTGTGCGTGCCACGGATCTCCTTTATGCTTAAAGTCAGGGCTTTAAGTGGGATGAAAATACTGGGGGGTCTCTCGAAGGGGCGTGGTCAGTGCAATTAGGGGCGTGGCTTTCAAACACTTACGCTAAAAATCTGTGTTTAGCATAGTGTGCCGCCCGACTTGTATTTTGCTGTTTCTGTCATTACATCCAGATATATGATACAACATGTAACATCTACAAGTCAGGACTATTGGATTTGTCAATGGTTATTAGTTGCATAAGATAAATAAGTTGCAACTATGGCTTGTTACATATAATGTTGAAAAAGCTTCCACTTAAAGCCCTCGTGACCCTAAAACAATGTTGCTGCTCCTGCAGTTTGAAAAAGAGAAGGGAAATCCAGAGAGAAAATGATTCTCGTGGCATGACGTCATGCCGTAACTTCTCCACTCGTTGGAGACAGAGCCCGATAGAGACCTGTTTCGAGGCCCCCTGAAAAAAACTGCCGGTGCTCAGACCCCTTGAGACCCAGCCCACTTAAAGCCATGCTTAAAGTGAAACGCACCAAATGTGTGCGGACCACAGAAACGTGTCGGCTGGTATGCGTGTGCATATCACGGATGCCTTCAACGCTCACTGTATAATGTACCAAATGTATGCGCATCACACAAGCTTGTATACATTGTGAGTTGGGTTTAGGATAGAGCCTGTCAGCAAAGCAGTGTGCCCGCCGTGGAAACGCTGGTATCCTGGATCCAAATTCCAAATACGGTTTTTATTTTATTTTATTTAATGCGATTTTATATAGCGCAAACATTACCCGAAGGTGCTAAAGCGCTTTACAAAATAACCAGCTGCGTTACATAAGGACTTTGGATTACATGAGTTGCATAAGAGATACAAACAGAAAAAAATTGCAAATGTACAAGGTGTGAAGTCACTTAAGGAAGAGATATAAACAGGAAACAATTGCACATGTACAAGTTGTAAAGTCACACAGGGAAGAGATTCAAACAGATAAACTCTAAAATCACATAGGATTGCTAGTAAGTACAAAGGTCTACTAAATATACTAGTGGTTAGAGTTCTATAAATAAAAATATTAAATTCACTCAGGATTACATTTTAACAGCGATTAGGCATAGACAATTATATATTACATATTTACATATATATATATATATTTATGAGTTACAGACGCATGACTCAGGCATAAGGAAAAAGCAGGCAACGGGAGAGGAAAAGGGGAGGTAGAAAGAGTGAGGGAGGGAAGAGTTAGGGGAGGGGTTGGTGAGTGTTGGGTCAGGGACAGGGGAGTCAAAGAAGAAAGTCACAAAATGGCGGGGAGCATAAGGGTCCAAGTCAGAAAGTCAAGGGAGAAAGTTCCAAAAACACCAAGAGCCCATTCGTGCCCTCGGCTCGTAACCAGCCGGCGCGCACTTTCCAGCAACACCTCGGTCCCAATCCAATATGGCGGCAGACATAAAGTGCATGGCAGAAGAACGTGTAGACTCTGGTATCCTTCATGCGCCTGCACGGATGTACCCTGACATCATGACGATGAAAGACAAAGTAGGAGAGCGGGCAGAACACACCAGAACGCTGCTGGTGAAGTCAGGCGCACAAGAGGATTATCTAACAGGGTAAGTGCTCGAGCTTCTTATGAAGGGATTCGCGCTTGCATTAACAGTTGAACGTAGCAGCACGCAAGCTTCTTATACAGAGTCTCTCGCACGTACTCACAGCGGTACTTAGCACCTCGCAAACGAAAGTGCGTGCACTGTCTCGTGCCTCCAGACTTCGGTACTCATCGTGCCCCCAGCTGTCGCTCAAATTCCTCAAAAACGTTTTAACTCAGGCTCACATGAATGTTTGTCACAAAAACAATAGGGCACACCCAACACACATATAACTGACCTGTTCGTTTCCTCGTCCATGACGTTTCCTTTTCGTTTGTTTTCCGCCAGGAATACGGCCTGTGCTTCCTCCAAAAATGCATGGGTTCCTCAATGTGACCGAAGCGTTTCCAAATTCTAGTGATACAGTCACAATGAAAAGGCAGAAGACATGCTGTGTTCAAGTGCTGAGTTTATTGGCCACAGTGTCCAAAGTCTAAGCGCTGTTCATTTCAGTTGCGAGTGTGATCACGACTGCAGGTGCCTACAACTCAACTCCGACAAAACAGAAGTACTCATCATGGGCCCAAACCCCGATGCCTGGAACTACACCTGGTGGCCCCCCGCCCTCGAAAGCTCACCCACTCCCATGGACCACGCAAGCAACCTTGGAATCATCCTGGACTCCGAGCTCAAAATGGATCACCAGATTTACTTTGTTGCATCCTCCTGCTTCCACACCCTCCTATGTAAGACCTTCAAATGGATCCCCCTCGAGCACAGAAAGACCATCACTCACGCCCTCATCACCAGCAGTCTCGACTACGGCAACACACTCTATGCCGGAATAAACAAAAACTTCACCCGCAAGCTACAAAACATCCAGAACACTGCCGCAAGACTGGTCCTCAACCTGCCAAGACACTGCCACATCTCCCAGCACCTGCGCACACACCACTGGCTTCCTATTGAGGCCATAATCACCTCACCCACGCACACAACGCCCTCCACGACACCGGACCAGCATAATGAACAACCAACACAAATTCCACGCCCCTCGAAGGACCCTACGATAAGCCCAGCTCCCCTACGCCGTGGTCCCCCGCCCCAGAAAGACCAGACCGGGAGGCCGCTCCTTCTCCTTCCTCGCAGCTAGAGCCTTCAATGCCCTCCCGCCTCACCTTTGGCAGACAACATCGCTCCCGATCTTCGCAAGAAACCTCAAAACCTGGCTCTTCGACAGACCCTCTCCTTGATGGACTGGAACCTGCACCCCCCCTAGCGCCTTGAGA
This sequence comes from Lissotriton vulgaris, assembly GCF_964263255.1. Taxonomy (NCBI): domain Eukaryota; kingdom Metazoa; phylum Chordata; class Amphibia; order Caudata; family Salamandridae; genus Lissotriton; species Lissotriton vulgaris. The sequence continues at coordinate 299,691,168 of NC_141687.1, forward strand.
CCCTTACGGGTGAGTAGTCGCGCTTAACAAACGCTGATTGATTGATTGATTGATTGATTGACGGGGGGAGACTGGAACCAAAGTGTTTGGCCATACATCAGGGCCCCAAAAATGTAATTCAGGGCCAAACTGCAGCACCTCGGTTTTTTCAGAGTTCAGTTTAAGGCAGTTTTTCTCCATCCAGCTATGGACAGCTATCATGCAGTTCTGGAATCATTTTCCAGTCCTCTCATAATTTTTCTCTATGAAGGCGATAATTTGAGTGTTGTCAGCACAAGATGTGAGTGAAAAACCAAACTTTCTTATCAGTTCTGCTAGTGGGGAGACATCAATGCTAAAAAGGGTAGGGCTCAGTGAAGATCCCCGTGGGACTCCGCACATCAGGTAAAAAGAGTGAGAAGTGAAGTTTTCTAATTTCACTACTTGCTCTCGATCTGCCAAGTAGGACTGCAGCCGGCTCCACGCTTGACCTGTGATTCTACACTACTTTAGGTGGTTTAGTAGTAGTCGGTGGTTGACAGTGTCAAAAGCTGCCCAGAGATCATGCAGCATCAGGGCAGCTCCTTTTCCCTGATCTAATACCTACCTGATCTCTTCGGTTGCCTTAAGCAATGCTGTTTCTGTGCTGGGGCCTGTCCAGAAGCCAAACTGTGTGTTATCCAAGAGTTTATTTGTTTCAACAAATGAGAGCAATTGTTCATTCAGTAGTAACTGAAGATCACTTAAATTGGTATAGGAATCCATCACCATTTAATCCTGATAGAAAAGTGTTCAAGCATTAGACAGAAATCTTCAAAATGAAAGGTGGAAACCAGTTTAGGCATCTGATCAACAGGCCTGCAAAAAAAAAAAAACAGAGACAGGTGCAGGGAAGGACTTCCAGAAGTCTGCTTCAAGAAATAGTTTTTTAGCAATATTATTTTTTGGAAAGTCAGAGTCCACGTGCAGAGATAGACAACTTCACAGAGATAAGTGTTGCACATTGAAAGTCATTCACCTTAATGCCTTTGTAGAATAGGCAGATGAACTTTAAATTTCCCCTTTCCCTTACAGCAGAGATCTTTAAAGTGTGAGTCAGTCCCCAGGGAGGCAGTGGATGTGCTCCCAGAGGGACACAAATGAGTCTACAATCACAAGTGAATGAAGATAGCCTGGAAGCGTGAAAGGTGCATTTCTAGGCTGTCTTCATTTACATGCAGCAGTTAAAGGCCATAAAAAAGGTGTGAGGACAGTACTACGGAGTGACATGGTGCAGGGTCAGCAAGTGTGAAGATGGAGTCTAAGACATGGCTAAAAAGAAGGAAAACTGTGTCATTTTATTGTTTATTTCACCTTCAGTTAAACTAATCAAAGGGAAATATTCTCTTTTACCTTATGAATCCTTAGTTGGCTAATGTGATCACTGTAGATGTCTTTGTGTGTGACCACAGAGTCACAGAAGTAAATCCTGATTGATGCAGTGAGGAATAGTGACTTGTTAATAGTGCTACGAGGTTCAAGTCTGTGATAGAAAGCACTGTGAATGTCATTATTTAAAAAATGCTTTAAAAATATAAATTTTACAGATAAGCATTCACACTATATCTAGTGTCAATATTTTTTTTTATATGTGTCCATTAGAAGGGTGCACTCCTTTTAATGAACACATACATTACCTCTCAAAAAGAATAAAAATTTGTCACCATGAACCTGAGTGACTCCATTAATCAAAACCTACACTGGCTCCATAGCCGTCTTTATATTTAGTTATTTAACCATTGTACACATTTACATTCATTTCAGGTAGTGGGCACCTTGGTGAGAAGGCATGTTTCTTCTTTGGTTCTCTACTATCTGTTTAGTAGCACAAAAGGTACTGGGCCCAAGTATAGTCTTACTATGAAAAAGAACATGGGGTGCATTTTCCTTGCTTGCATTACAGCGCAGGTCACCACTGTTGTGCACAGAACATGACCCAAGTAACAGGGAAGGAGGGGGCTAAATGTTCTTTTGTTCTTGTTATTATTTTATAGAAAGTGGCAGAAAGTCTGCTTTGGGCATCTGGCCTAGTAATAATGGCCCTGCTAAGTGGGTAGAGTAGACAGCCTGCTTTGCAGAGCTGTAAGTATCATTGGTGCTTCAGCTGCATTAGAGCCCCAGGGCATACTTCCTGTGCCAGTGTTTCTTTGAGCCTTGGAACGTTGGCCCAAGGGAGAGAAAATATTAAGCAGAGAAGAAGCCTTGATTTATCCATCAGAGAGATAAGAGGGAAAGGGACGATGAGAGTTGGGAGGGAATGGGATGGTGTGAAATGGGAGCCCATGTTGTTAACAAAAGTCAGAGGTGACAGCAAGGCAGTAGCTATCTTTAGTGAAATAGATGCAGAGACACTTATACCCAGGGCCCCACTGCATCACTATTATGGATCTTTACAATAAAAAGTGGACAGGGGGGCTAATTTTCCTTGCTAGCATTATGGCAGATGGTGCCCTTAGCGCAAAAAAGGGTGTGGGGAGGCATGATGAAGTGGCTCATATTCTTTCAGAAAGAGACCTGATTGCTTCAAGATTGAAGTGATGGTCAGACATGGTGGGGAAGGAGTGATAGACTGTAGCACTGCTTCTCAGTGCTACAGTCATCATTAGTGCAGCTGGTGAAGTGCATTGGGGCCAACAGCACCCCAATTATGGGCAGTAGTATTTTTGGTCAATTCTGTGGATTATTGATGCTGTTGCTTTATTATAAATTCCGCATTTAGGGGGTCATTAGAATCGCGGACGGACTTGCGTCTGTCCGCGACCCCAGAGCAGGAGGGAACCTCCGCATGGCATGCGGAGTTCCCTCCTGTGTAATTAGGATGTGACCGCAAGGGTTGCGGTCACATCCTCTATTTTTAACATTGCGGCGGGTGGAGCTTCAAGCTGCACCCGCCGCAATGTTAAAAATGCACGCATTGCATTTGCATGCAGTAAGAGGCAGGCACCGCGCGGTGCCTGCCGCTTTCTGCATGCAAATGCAGGGGGGTACCATAGGTACCCCCCATGTGCACCCCCCACCCCCCTTCACCTAGGGGGCCCGCAACGGGCCCCCGCAGTGAAGTTCTGTATGCTTTTCCACGGCGGAAAACTGGCCGCGGAAAAGCATAATTTACAGGCCATCCTAATATGGTGGACGGTGTCTGGAAGACACCGTCACCATATTAGAGCTTTTCCGCCGCGGTTGTAAGCCGACCGCGGCGGAAAAGCTGCGGACGGAAACCAGGACCCACCAGCCATCCTAATGTGGCGGTGGGTCTTTGGTCAGTCCGCTGTGGTTTTTCCGCATCCTCTGGGCCGGCGGTGCCTTCCGCCGGCCCCGAGGATGCGGAAAAACCGCAATCATAATGACCCCCTTAGTGTGGATTAAGAGCTACTGAAAAGAACCCCAGAAATAATCCCATGATTCCTGTCCCCTGTCATCATCCCTCTTACTCCCGCTCCCAAATCCTTGCCATATAGTTTTGGAGGGGGGCCCAACTTCAAAACATTTTGCTTAGGGGGGCTCCAGACAAAACAAGTTTGACGACCTCTGCCTTACAGGATGTCAATGAAAGGCCTTCAGTGCAGGTGAGATACAGCCATGTTACATGACAAAATCCCACAGGATGAATAAGAAAGCTTTGGTGTTTGTGTCTAGATCAGTTTGGGTCTTCAGTGTGGAGGTTATTGCAATACTAAAAGTGAGAAATCCGTTGCTAAAGAGCTGAGGAATGCTTCTTATACTCTGACCATTTCAACACTTTGTTTAGGAAATAATCCTCTACCACTGTGTCAAGTGCCCTCATTCATCAAGGCCTGACAGAAACTACCAGACAGTTAGTTCCCCACATACAGTTAGGTGTAGGATTTTACCAACCTACAGCTGCAATCTGACAGACCCCGCCACATTCCTATATATGACATGGATTTGTGTCTGATTACATAGGTATTTGGAACAGGTGGTACAGACATTGTGCTCTGCGACAGCTGCATTCAGAGTAGCGCGAGGAGTTTTCACTAGCACCTGAATAAACCTGGTCTGCATTTATAATAATAATATAGCTTATAAAGCGCACAGCTACCCCCAACGGGAGTGTCCTGGCGCTAAGTGGAGACAGGAGAAGCAGGAGATTTAGCAGAATAAGGCCTGCGTGAATCTACGGGAGGTTAAAAAGCCACGTTTTTAACAGCTTCCGGAAGCTAGATTCCGAAGTGGCCTTTCTGATTTGTACTGGTAGGGCATTCCAGAGAACCCTGGTTGTAATGGAGAATGAGCGCCCGCCCATTCTGGCTTTGGCATAACGAGGGGTAAAGAGGAGTTCTAGATGATTGGACCTAAGGTTCCATTTAGAGTAGTGGGAGGAGATTTCCCTTGCACCTGAATAGGCCCTGCCTGAATTGGACAATGCTGTCTCCACCTCTTGCGGGAAAGCAGGCCCAGAGAGGACACAACTGGATTTGGCTGAGCCCAGAGGCTCTCTGCACCAAGAGAATAAAGGAATTTGCTGTATAGATATTGGGGCCCAGACCCCAGTATTTTAGATTAGTGCTGAACTAAGGAACCAGCCAGGAAGAAGGGCTGAAAAAGCTGTCAGGAGGAACTGCCACTTTGCTGCGCGCTCTGCTGTGTTGGCCTGCTGCCTGCTGCTTCTGTCTTGGGCAGGGAAAGGACTGGAATGTACTTTCATCATCCTGCTGTTAGAGTTTTCTCCAAGTGCTTGTAGTAGAGCTTGCCTTCTTTTGGACGTCTCAGGAATAGAAAAGACTTCAGAGAGAACTCGCTGGAATCATGGAACCTGCCAAGAAGAAGAGCTGTCATGAGGAGTACTGGCCCTTTGCTGTGTTCTTGCTTTGTTGGGTTGGCCTGCAGTTGCTGCTACTTCCCTGGGCAGTGAAATAACTGGACTGAGTATCTCCAAGGGCTTGAAGTAGAGCCTGCCTCCTGTTCTGAAGTCTCAGGGACTGCAAAGACTTCACCAACCTCTGGGTACCACTTATAGAATCGTTATTTCAGTTGCCAAAGAGAAGTGACAAGCCAACGACTGTCACCGACTCCGTCGCTGGCTCTGTGTCCTGAAGGCACAGCAGAGGGGACCACCACATCTCGCATCACAACCCTGGTCTCACTGATGATGACAGCCATCGCCTCTGAGCTGCTGCTTGCACCATGACCCTAGGGTACTGCACTCCGCATCGCTTCACTTCGCCGCCCTGGTTTCACCCACGCCATCGCTGCCTGCTGACTTCGACACCCGTGACCGCATCGTGGCTGGTGGCACCGTTCGTAAGTTTCATGATGCACCGCCTTGTCTTATACTGCAGTCTGGGCCAATCGACGCCAGCTCCCACTAACCAGCTCTATTGCTTGCACCGTGACCTGTTAGCACTGCAACAAGCACCGCATCACTCCGCCGCATCGTAGCCCTGGTCTCACCGACACCGCTGGAAAACTGTCACCAAGCCGCTCCCTGCACCGTGCCTTGAGGGCGTCGCAGGCTGCACCACTTCACTTCGCATCGCAACCGTGATGGTTGCCACGACCGGCTGACACCAACGTGTTGGCCGCAATGCAAAAGGTACTGTTTACTAGTCTGCTGACACCCCCGACTGACGCGGTCAGATGGAACTGTTGGATAATGTTGTTTTCAGTATCACGTTAGCCCCGGATGGAGTTATTGACTCTGAAGAACTGTGTTTCTGAGATATTTCTGGCTTTGTAAAGGATATCTTGCAAAGTATATATTTTAAATTACTGTATGTTGGACTCATTGTTTTGGTCTTCTTTTGAATATATAAATTATTGGTATGGTGTCCTTCTGTAGTGTTTTCACTGTGTTACTTTTGGGTATGTGCAAAATCTTTACACACTGCCTCTGAAATAAGCCTGACTGCTTGTGCCAAGCTACCAAGGGGTGGAGCAGGGGTTATTTCAGGAGTGGCACTCGCTTATCCTGGGTAGAAGTAAGGATCCCTACTTGGAAAAGGTGCAAACTAGAGACCCCCATTTCTAACAGAACTCAATTACAGATCATCTAAAGTTTAGTTAAACTGACATCATGCATGTGTGACCCCCAATTACATCATGGGGGTGACCTCTTGTTCCCCTCATCAATTCCTTAGCAGCCTTAAGAGAGCACTATTAGAGTGCTCTTAACTTTGTCCTGTTTCCACCTTTGTGACCAGAGTTCTGAACAGGGCCGGATTGGCCATGGATTTCTCCAGTCATTTCCCTGGGAGATTTGGGGCTCTTGGATAGGATCGGCTCTAGGGCAGTGTGACCGCACAGGATGCCTACTTTGGGTGGGGGCATCGATTTTTGAGTATATTATGGTTTTAAAAGCACCTGCTGCTACGTTCCTGGCCTCCAGAAATTTGCAGGCAACAATAAAAATGTCAAGATAACTCTGGTGTTTAATGTTCTTCCTAGAGAAAGATCGGAGGTTTGTCCAGTGGAAGGTTTGACTGGTAAGATAGCACAGAGTGTTAATATGTCTGCTGCAAAGAACATGTACTCTTCTGATCACAAAGTGCAAATTATGCAAATAGGGCAGTTGGTTGCTGCTTTTGTTTGAGAGATCCTTTGTTATTTTGAGTTTATAAGTTATAATCCTCGCATAGAACAGTGAGCTATTAACTGTCATCAAAGATCTGCATGAAAACTGCAGGGTATAGAGTAGAACGTTCTGATTTTTCTCTCCAGTTTTTCGTTATCCTAATGTTGGAAAAAAGGGTAGTTTAGTTAGAAATCAATTCTTATTATTAAAGAGAACCCTCAAAAATTCTGTTACATTTTAGTTTGTGCTTCTCCAGACCAAGCACTCTCAAACTATACTGATTACCAGTATCAATGACATGTTTACTCCAAGATCTGGTATCCCCGTATGCCCCTTCCCGATCGCTGAGATCAGCTAACCTCGCACTGTTTACCACGCCAAGGTTTTGTAGAGCTCGTATTAAGGGGCCCTCTTTCTACGTCTCTGGAATTCTCTTCCGGGAGCTCCCAGAAACTGTGACTCCCTGCTCACCTTCCATAGGAATTTAAAAACAATGATCTTCAACTCCCCTGATGGAGCCATTGCCCTGGTAGTTCTCTGTGTCCCTTACTACTGTCTGTCTCTAGCGCCGGAGACCCTTAGGGGTAGCTGCGTGCTATAAATATTTCTTAAATAAAAAATACTCCTAAACCTTGTAGTCCTCTGTCTTATGTAACATTTCCTATAGACTGATTTACACACCTACGATTGATTGCCTCCATGTAGTGGGTGTTCAGACACAAAACACTGGTATGAGGGGTGGCGGCGATATAAAAAGAATTAAATGCATCTTAGAGAGAGCGGTTATGGAGACGGTGAAAGGGTGGTAGGGAGAGAATCTGTGCATCATTAGCGCTAAAGCCGGCGCTGCTCTTGGAGGCCGGTTTTGAAAGCCCAGGGTGCTGCTGGCACCACTGTCACATTCCCCAACTCCACCAGGTGAGTTGCAGCAGAGACAGCATGGATCTTTAGAGAGAGAGAGAGAGAGCGAGAGAGAGAGTAGCGAGAGGGTGAGGAGAGAGTTGAATGCAATCAAATAGGGAGGAGGGAGCAGCGAGAAGGGGAAAGACAGACAATGGATGGATGGATGGAAAGAGAGAGAGAGAGAGTGAGCGCGCGAGAGCGCAAATGGAGTTAAAGAGTGGCCCTGGTCTGAGCATTTCTGCCAGGGCTGATTTTGGTTTTCAGTCGAGAGTAGTTTGTACCGGAAGTACCAAAGCACAAGATCGAGAAAGATGCAATAACCAGCGACTAGTCTTGACAGACGTCCGTGCCACTAGAGAGGCATATGAAAAGACAGTCACATTGTCGTCAGAGTAAGCATCCTCAGTGTCTGCGTGCAGCCCGGCCACAGCTTTATTAAGGATCGCTCCAGCTGGTATCTTTCGAGAGATGTCAGGTAATCAAATTGCAGCAGGAGCGGCATCTGGCCATCATAGCTTGGAATGAGTCATCAATGCGCGCGGGCTTGCAACGGAGCAGCACTGTTGTATGGGAGAGCTGGTACTGTCATATTTTACTTTTAGACCACATATTCAACAGGCTCTTCCCTCCTCCGTCTCTCCTTTACTCATCCCAGACCCCAACCTAACTACTGTGATCTCCCAATTAACACTTCTGGTTTTCTTCCTTTTTCTATCCCCCATCCTCTTTTCAGTCCAACTAATAGACTCACATTAACTCGTACCTCCCAATACTAATAATATACTCATATTTCCCTATACTAATCTAGCACTAATCCTCTTGGATTCCAGAATAGCGTGGTACTTGCCGAAAAGCACGTCAAAGCCTCGTTTGGGGTGGTAAGCACTATATAAATACAATTACAAATACAATATACACTGGCGTTCTGGAATCGCCTCTAGTCAATGCCAAATTGACAAAGAAGGGAAGTTAGGCTGGAGACAGGCGGTAGGGGTAAGGTTCTAGGCCTAGGTTGTTAAATTGACAGAAGCGTTGTTTCAGGGAGTGGGAAGGTGTACTTGGGGCGACACCCCCACCTCTACCCAAATAAATATATTCTTGGATCGATAGTTCGGTCTGGGGTCCCTGAGTCGGGCTGCCATGTTTGTGTCGGTTTTCCGAATCGTGCACCAAGAATAAAAAGACAAACGTGTGACATTTGATGCAAAACACGAGAAAGAGAGACAGACATACATTTGGTGGCTGCATTTCACAATGTGAAACAAAATAACCTACCTGTCCAAATTGTGTGACCTTAGGTGAACATGTTCTTCCACAAAGCAGCCTTTTCCTTTATCACAGAGGAGAGCACTTTTAAATACTTGCAATCAGAATGTGTGCTTTATATGCACCTCCCATGTTTGATCTAATAGACTATTATGTTGCTCCATCTCTAATAAGAATTTAGGCTATGTTTAGTGTTTACATGATTGTTGCCTTGCCCTTTAGTTCACTAGTGGCATTGTTGTTGGGGCAAGCCAATAGTGTTTCTAAGTTCATGTTGAAAAACTATCACTTTTAATAAATGTCTGTCTATGCAAGATTATAATATGATGTAATAAGGTTAAAGTCTTCCGCATGTTAAAGAAATATATTTGTTTTGAAATTTGAAGAGACTGTATTATATTTTTACATTATGTTTGTTGCAAGATATACATGCCAACCCAGGGTCAGACTGGGACAGAAAACAGGCCCAGGCACCAAAATAAAAGTGGCACCCCCATTAAAGAATCAGCTGAAAAAGTGCCCAATAATAGCAATTGAGGCAGTTTTGAACTTTTAAAGTTGTGCTGTATAAATGATTTGCAGGGTATGGAAGGCTGCATTGATTGAGCTTGCTGCAGGCTATTTCTTTTTTATCATCAGAGAAATCAGCAGTAAAAACTAGTCCAGAGGGCCATAAAACTAGTTCACAAGCAGCCAAAAACCTGGCCCACACATTGGCCTGTCAAAGCAGGCAGTTAGGCAGCACCTAATTGCCCTATAGGACAGTCCAGCCCTGTGTCAAATGCTTTTATGGCTTGGCTTGTGCATGGGCTCAGATTCGGCTCACTCTATTAAATGTGCAACTTGGGTAGTACATAAGGCCGTCAGTCACTTGATAAAATGATTTGTAAAAGCCAGGACTGTAAACACAGCGCGCTGCCTACATGCACTCATTTTACAACTCTACTATCAAGGCTTCTTGTAACAGAGACGAAGAAGAGTGCATACAGTGAAATTATATTTAAAATAAGTGTTCCCTGGGCAGGGACACCAGACTGGTGCATTGTATGTCACCCTAGTCCTGAGTTCCTGGGGACAACTACCATTCCCAGGTAGGACGGGCAGGGACATTGCTTCAGGTGGGTGTCTGGGGTGTGGCACCCTCCCAAATGCATTCTTGGCTTGGTAGTTGAGTCTGGGGTACCCGAGTAGAGTTTGTTATGTCTGCGTTGGTTTTTCCTCGTCATTCTAATTTTGCTAAGTGCATTTAACTTAGTTATTTTTTGGAGCAGAAACTTTAATGTATGTAGAGATTGGTTTACCAAAAAAATAGTAAAGCTCCACCCATCGAAGTACTTCTTGAATGGATGAAAATGTACTACTTTTCCCCAAAATTGGCAGTAATAGGCTTAGAGAGCTTTGCCAGTCTCAGGTTTTCAGACACATTATTGGCAAGCAAGCACCTAAAATTGATGGGATGAATACTTGCAAATGGTCTAACCTGCCGCAGTCTCACAGGGTGGCATTCTAACCTATCATTTATCACCCACTGTGTCACTCTAGACAGAGGTCTGCCGAATGCAAACCAGTAGTGACCCTGTACCTCATGGAAACAGTACATCCTGAACCTTAGTCATCTCACGGGAAACGCTTTAGGGAACTCACTGTTGGATTATAAATCCAACATCTTGCCTACTGTTGCACAGACTGGAGATGGAATAGTAAAATATACTATTCCAAACTCCAGCGCTTCCCTAAAGCAAGTCGTTGTAATTACTTTCATTGTAATGGAACGCATGGTAACGACACGTTCGTTGTATTGCCTGCGCTGTAAAGACATGCAATGTAAACGCATGTGTGAATATGTCATACATCCTCATGTCACCTCTCCTCAGCTCATTGCTTTTTTAGTTGGGAAATTTCACATTGTTCCCACCCAAATCTCACTGAGTAAGCTATGCCCCAATAAATGGAACCAAAAGCTGGAAATAAGGTATTCTGTTGAGATGGAAAACAAAAAGTGATGGGTGGAATGCATGAATTAATCTTAGTTAAAGGCAATTTTACAGGGCCGCATTTCCAGGGGCGTAACACAAGCCCCCGCAGACCACGCATTGCGGGGGGGGCCCCGCGCTCCTGGGGGCCCCGGTCGGGGCCCGGTCCCCTTCTCACATCACTCAGCTGCACAGCAGTCAGTACAACACAATACAATACGATGGCCTGTGTAGGCTTAGGCAGTGAGGCTCATAATGGTGCGCAGCGCTGCGGCAGGGGGCCGGGGCCCCTGCGAGTATATTTGAGATGGTGCAAGCGGGGCCCCGGCCGGGCCGGGGGGCCCCCCTGGGAGGCTGGCTGGAGTGGGACTGGAGGAGCTAGTAAATGGTGCGGCTGCGGCCGCCGCCCGGGGGCCACCCACCCTGAGACTGTGACAGTCAGTCTAGTCAGTGAAGTGACAGTCAGTCACAGTGTTCGAAAATAAATGATTTCATGCCATGGTGCGTGCGGGGCCTCGGCCGGGCCGGGCCCGAGTCAGGGTCTACTTCTTCGATGGCCTGGCCGGGCCGGCAGGGGCCCCGGCTGGGGCCCCGAGAATCAAGTCCGAAATGGTGGGGGGCCCCGCCGGCGTCACCCTGTGAGTTAGTGTGTGTGTCGGACTGGAGTCACTCTGGACAGAAAGTGAAAGAATGAAAGGCCTGTCCTGCGGCCCGCCGCCATTTCATAGAATCAGGCAGGCTTAGACTAAAATAACTTATCATTCTTAATCTAAGCCCGCCCGCCTGATTCTATGAAATGGCAGCGGGACAGGCCTTTCATTCTTTCACTTTCTGTTCCGCACTTCCGCCGCCGCGTATGCGCGTGGGCACTAGGGGCTTGGTGCTGCTGAGTGGTGGTGACACGCACAAACATCATGCGTCAGCCGGGCCAATAAGCAGCAGCACTCAGGTGCATGTGGGGCGGCCGGCGTGTGCGTGGCATCGGGGGCGCCCGGGCGCGGCGGTGCGCATAGCCATAATTTAAGTTAACAACAGAACACAGAAGAAGACAAGACAACGAACCAGAACAACTTCTGCCTAATAATCCTTCTAACTAAGACAAAACAAAGAAAGCAGCAGCCCAGGCAGCCCGCCCACCCACGCTCAGCCTGGCTGTTCCGCTGTCCGATTTCCGAATCAATTCCAATCCAAACTCGAAGTTCAAGTAAGTAGTTTGTTTTGCTGTTGCAGCTTGCTATGACCCGGTCCCGGCTTCAAGGAGGTGCATGGACCAGGCCTTGGTTTAGAACATTGTTTTTCATAGCTGCCAGGTTTCAGATTGCTATGTGTGTGACATTTTCATGATTTCAATGCAATTATCAGTGACATTTCAATGACTATGAGTGTGACACTTTCACTCGAGCAAAATCAAGCAAGGAAGAAGAGGGAAACATATAGATAATCAGAAATTATGGCTGTTTGAGCAACGAGAAACTCTAAGAAGATCTTGGAGGGGCACTAACCAGAGACAGACTGATGATGAATGACTGCAATTCTTAGTAACATGGCAGGCATTCGCTGGAGCTGCTCAGTATATTATCTCATCAATCTGATCATTCATGACCATGTGCTAGCCTAAAAACAAACTTTATAGAATAGCATAGCATAGCAAGTGCACCTAGGAGATAGTACCCTCACTCAGTCTCAGGCACTTCTTTGCAAGCCTGGTGAGCCGGGCCGGCGCTGCGGCAACACAGCTGCTTAGGTTTCAGATTGCTTATGTGTGACAATTCTTTAGCTCAGTGTGCTTGTTTGTGACATTTCATTCTCTTTGAGTGAGACTATAGAAACCAGCAGTTATGCTTTGTGCCAATCTGCACACTTACTGAGTATAAACTGTGCAGAAAGAGTGAGTTGAGTGCTAGCACTTGTTTTCTGCTAGGCAGTTAGGAGTTGCATCACGCTGCTTAAGAAGCACATTTACCTTCATCATCGATAATAACGAACATTATCACATGAACGTGCAGCTGCAATACATCACTGTGCCCTTTGACTTTAGGCATTTAATACAACAGTCGCAACTACTAGCACTGGCCTGATAAGATTAACTGCCAATATGTTAGTGAGAAAGGTGAAAAATACAGACCCCAGAATGTAAAGCTAGGAATGATAGACAGTTTTCACCTCACTGCCATATGTCAGCTATCTGATAGTGACACTCACACACTGTATACTTGACAGGCCTGGTTTTTTCCTCAATCCTCAGTCCAGTCTAGTTATTATTCATCATGGATACCGGGCCACATGGTGTTGCTTGCACTTGTTTGTAATACGTGTACTTTAAATCTTGTGTTTAGCATTGTTTATACTACAGAAATGATAAATTAAAACGAACATCTGCATCAGTGTTCTGAAGCATCCAAACTTTTTTCTTCCTCAGCCTGGCTTGTTTGCCTGCCTGTTTTGCAGTGCTTACTAATAAAGACATTATGATTGAAATTCCTTCCTCAGTTCACGTTATTATCATGCACAACCCTTGACAGTCGCTACTGTGTAGCATGCAGATAATTCAACAGTCTATTTCTCTTGACTTTCGCGGGATACTGAGTTATAGCTTGTGTACTTCTCATGTATATTGTCAGTCCAGTAGTTTTTATGGAATTGCAGGTTTGGGTTTCTTTGTTCTTCAGCCATAGGCAGTTCATGAGACAATAGGATCACTCCTTGGCATTGTTGATTGCTTGCCTCAGTTACATAATCTGCTTTTGACAGGATTGTTGCAAATTCCATAGCGTGTATGTTGAGAGTGTTTCCCACTTTCTCACTAGAACTTACAGAAAGGCAATATAGAGGCATTTCATTTAAATGTTGGAGGTTTCAAAGCAAAATATGCTAGATTTCTGGGTGGTAGGGCAAAGTGGTACATGGTGGGCCGCGCCGCCGCGGAGGCATGGTGGCGTGGCCCGCGCCGCGGGGGGGCCCCCTCCATGTGCTTCGCAGGGGGGCCCCCTCAAGTTTCGTTACGCCACTGCGCATTTCAGTCCAATAAAAGAAAAGTGAGAGGGAATAAGGGCTCAGGAGGCAATCCTATGCCAACATTTAATGCTGTTTTGGTACCAGTTACATTGTACCTGCATCCTCCATTCACACAATTTGCCCCCATTGTTCTAAAGCAAGCTGCACCCCTCACCTTTCATGTGGAATAAACCAAAATACCAGGGCCCTGTAGCTAAGTTTGATGAAAGGCCTTTGAGATTCTGCCATCTCACATGTCATGTTACATGGTTTTGGTATGCTGCAGCATTTTCCTATTCCTTTGACTTGTGTCACTGTTGGGTAAATAAGAAGTTCAGATCACAGTGTTTGGCGTGTGTGGTTTTCAGCAGAATGGCACCATGTATTTCATTGGGCAGGGTGACCATGGATGAATGTCTGACAAAATATCGAAATCAAAAATATCGAAATACAAAAATATCGGAACAAAAATATCGAAGTCAAAAATATAGGAATCCTATCCCTAACAAGGTAAGTACAAAAATATCGAAAAATTAATATCGTAGTACAAAAATATCGAAATTAAAAATATCGTTTTTTTAAATGTATTAATAATAATGTAGAAATAATTATAAAATACATATAATGTTACAAATATTAAATAAAAATATTAAAACATAATTAAAAAATTTAAACTAATACATATACATTTAAAATAAATTAAAAACTTAATAATTTAATGTAATTTTATATTTTTTAATTTCATTTAATTGATTTAATTTAAATTTATTTTATTTTTACCCTGTACGACTGTACCCCAAAAACCCAAAACTGACCCTGAACCCTAAAAATACCCCTTTACCCAAAAACCCAAAACTGACACTGAACCCTAAAAATACCCCTTTACCCAAAAACTGAAAACTGACCCTGAACCCTAAAAATACCCCTTTACCCAAAAACTGAAAACTGACCCTGAACCCTAAAAATACCCCTTTACCCAAAAACTGAAAACTGACCCTGAACCCTAAAAATACCCCTTTACCCAAAAACTGAAAACTGACCCTGAACCCTAAAAATACCCCTTTACCCAAGAACTGAAAACTGACCCTGAACCCTAAAAATACCCCTTTACCCAAAAACCCAAAACTGACCCTGAACCCTAAAAATACCCCTTTACCCCAAAACCCAAAACTGACCCTGAACCCTAAAAATACCCCTTTACCCAAAAACCCAAAACTGACCCTGAACCCTAAAAATACTCCTTTACCCAAAATTAATTAATATTATTTAATTACCAATTAATTATTAATTAACAATAACAATAAAGTAAATATATTAGCACATTAGCTGTAATTAATTAAATTTAATAATTAATATTATTTTTTCCCAAATAATTAATTAACAATAACAAAAAACTTATATATATATATAAAAAATTACTTTAATTAATGTAATTAACTAATTAATATTAATTAATTACCAATTAATTATTAATTAAAATATGTTCAAAATTATATTAATGAATTAACTAATTAATATTAATTAATTACCAGTTAATTATTAATTAAAAATATTTGCAAACATATATTAATTAATTGATTATTATTAAATTACTTCCCACCCTATTCCACTATAAACCCACAACCCGCTACAGTACTATAAGACAATATTTAATTAAATTACATTAAAAATTACATAATAAAACATAATAAATACATTATAATATACACAAAATGTATTTAAAAATTGATATTAGTAACATCGAAATTATTGATTTCGATATTATTGACATCGATATTTCAAACTTCGAAATTACTGATATCATACTAATATCGATATTAAGACTGTCGATATTACTTACCTTCTATATTATGTCCCATCGATATTTAAACTTCGATATAATTGTATTTCGAAATTTAAATCTCGATATTTTGTCTGTGTACCACCATGGATAAAGAGATCTGCAGTGTGTGGGTTTTCCCTATGCTAGAGGTTCATGACTTTATGACCTTTCACTGTCCTCAGTGAGTGTGGATCATAAGGTCTGTAGAATGTGGGATTTCCCTACAGTAGTGCTGCATGGGGGGAATTACGACCTTACACCTGCCGAAGTGAGACTAGATGATGAGGTCTCTGTGGGTTTTCTCTAAGGTGTTGGCAATAGGAGGGGTGGGAATCTGGCCAACTTCAACTGAGCTGAGAAAGGGAGTGCTGCTGGATCTTATGACCTTTAGCTGCCCTGAGTAGGTAAAAGTGATGTGGTCTGTAGGGAGTAGCTTTTAACTTAAGGCAGTGTTCCATGGGAAGGGTGGATCTTATCACCTTTATATTGGCTCGAGTAAGATGGTACTCCATTAGACTGGTAGTTCTGTTTTAGCCTGCTACCTGTCACAATTGAGTGGGGTCTGTAGTGTTTAGTTTTTAGGTCGAGCCTGGGCAGTGCATGCGCTGCTCTGCAAGGCATGCTGTATCCAGATATGTACTTGAAGCTACGCCCACTCTCCCCCCATATTTTTCAATGACTTGTGTCATTGTCCTTTGGAAACTGTGGCTTTACAATGGTCAATAGGCTTAGTAGCCCCTTCTTAGTACCAACTTGTCTTATTTTGTAATCTCCCATGAGGACACTCCCTTTTCATCTGTTGTTTCTCCGTAGGCTTTAATTACAGCCTCCAAGCACTATTTTGTTTAATGGTTTTATCATGCCTGCTGTTGCAGGCAGGACACGGTCTCTCGCAACGCTTTATTATAATTTTATTTACATAGCACAGCACGTCACGCTGATTGTGGCAGCCGTGTCTTTGCTTTATTTGCTGCACCAGACGTGGGAGCCTGTTTTTTTTTTTAGTATTCATTAAATTCTTTTTTTTTTTAAATTACCCAATGCCACACTTACACTTTAATGGCCGCCACACCTCTTACCTTAAATGAGCCTAGTCTAAAGAAAGAGGCGCGGCCACCATTTACATGAATGCATGGCATGGGGAGCATTTACAAAAAAAAACATCTGTTTGTCAACTTGACAAGCAAATGCTTTTTTTGTAAAAGAGCCCCATACAGTGCTTTCACTTTAATGTTTGCCACGCCCCTTTCTTTAGACCCGACTTGTCTAAATAAAGGGACGCGGCCGACATTAAAGTTAAAGGCCCGCATGGGCGTTTTTACAAACAAGCATTTGCAATGCAATAGGTGTCGCATTCACAATTCTCTCGTAAATGCGAGACCTATTGCATTGCAAATGCTTGTTCTTGAAGTATCAATCCACTGGAGTTATGGCTCTTGTGACCTTTCAGCTGCCTAGAGTGAGTGGGGGGATGAGATGTAGAGTTTATTTTTACAAAGGTAGTGCTCCATTGGGGGTAGAGGGGTGCATGAATCTTACAACATTCCACTGTACCAAATGAGTGGGGGTAATGTGGTCTGTAGTGTTTAGTTTTTTCTCTAAAGAAGTGATCCATTGGGGGGTGGAGTTGGATCTTACAACTTTCCACCTGCCCAGTGTGAGAGTGTGTGATGTGATCTGTAGTGTTTAGTTTTCCTTAAGGGGTTGCTCCATGGAAGGGATGGATCTTGTGAACTTCCTCAATATCCTTGACACGTGTACACCCCTAAACTGCAGAAGCTGCAGGGACGTGCCTTCCACTCCAGCATGACGTTAACAAACTGAAGCATTACATGTAGCCAGTGCTTTAACTCGAAATAAAGAAGTGAAGGTACTCTACCATTGAATGTATTGCAGCAGGGATGACAATTGCAGGTACTCCTCCTTTCAAATGAAAGACATGCTGGTACTCAGTACGTGACAGTGCCTGCCCATTTAGAGCAATGCATGTAGCTACCTTAAAACACCAAGATTTGTCACCCGCAGAACAGCAACCATTACTGTGATAATGTAAGCTTCATAATAGCATGCTGATGCAGTTGAGACAGACTACCCCACACTAGCTAGTGTTTACACCACCGTTAACATGTTTTGCCTTGTATTCTTTTAGTTCATATGTCTCCTTTGTAATTCTCTTCTCCTGCATAAGGTGTCAGTAGGCTCTTGGGTGTAAACTGTGATAATCTGGACCTGTGTTTCAACTAACAACTTACATACATTATACGAAGGAGTCTGCACTCAGTGCTTTTGATATATCTGCCCTGTAAGGAAATGCCTCTTTTTGTATGGTCACCCCCAAGTTTTTGGACTGATGGGGCTGTTGTTTCGAGTCTGAGACTGCACTGAGGGCTGCTACCCAGACCTCAGTGCCAGTGCGCTGACCCTGAAACCTGTACGTTACATTGGTTTATACCCAATTGGCATAAGCTATTTTACCTGTCAGTCCCTAGAATATGGTACCCCAGGTACCAAGGTTATGTAAGTTAGAGGGTCACCCCAGGTTTTGCAGCACTGGTTGTGCCACCTGGGGCTCTGACACAGGTAAAACGAGTCTCCCGGTCTGCCATTACAGACTGGCAGAGCAGTTTCGACCTGCTATAACGACCTTGCCATTTAATGCCATGGCAAAGTCAAATCTCCTCCTGAAACATGTGTAAGTCACCCCTAGGGCAGGCCTAACAAGCCCAAAGGCAGGCTGCAGCATGTTTCATGGGCAAAACACGTATTTTACTTGTTCTCACAGTAAACACATAAAACTGTTTTTACTGTGAAAAGACTTGGTTGCCCCATTGGTTAACACATGTTTACACACAGCTGTGCTAACATCTGAAAGATGAACCAACTCATTATGTTCATGTAACAGGGTGTGGTGTGCAACTTTTACAAAGTTGCCACTTTCTTGCCTTCAATCTCCTGTGCCCTCACGGTTACACAAGGAGCTTGAACCCGAGACACCTGTCTGCCCTCCCAGGAAAGGAGACAATAGGGGCCTATGCTGGAGAGAGGTGTTACCTCCCTCCTGCAGGAAGCCACATGGGTGTTGACCCAAAAGGTGAGCTTCAAAGCTGAAGCTGCCTTTGAGGAGAAACTAGGGAACACATGGGAGAAGTGCATCCCCATTGTTTAGGTAAACTAGCTGGCACTCAGGAGGGCGAGGGAAACCTGTTGTCAAGCCATCACACTCCTACCAGTGGGACAATTCCAACTATTCCATGTCTCCGAAGCTTTAAGAATGGCTTGGGAAGCAGACAGTAGTCTTTTTAATGCATATTAGTTCATAAACCTCTATTGTTGTGCTCATCTCTAATGAAAACAGACAGCGCTGCCTTGTGGCAGCCTGTCATAAGTGGCAGTGTTGATAATTTAGTGCCGAGCACCGGAAACCACTGATTCAAATTAAGCACTGGAAAAGTGCCTGGAACTACCTGAAGACTGCTTCTACATTTGAGGTACCTGTTTCTGAGGACCTTGTTGGTCCCCCTGACTGGCTCCATGCTGGAGTTGCTAGCCTAAATTAAGTGCATTACCACTTATCCAAAGTTTTCTTTAAAACGTTTCTAAGTGCCAAATTCATTGAATTTGAAAATGCTTGCTCACAGTTATGTGAAAAGTGAATATTTACTGTATATGTCAAATCTATTTCTCCTGAATTATCTGGTGGATCTTTTATATTGTGGTGACTAAATATTTATACAAATGCAGTCTATTTTTATAAATTGGTGTCGGAATTCTTAAGTGTTTCGTAGATTTCTACTTCAGTTGTTTTTCTGCTGTTTAAATGCTCTACACGTGTTCCTTTGTGTAAGTTTTGCTGCTCAGAGCCTCAGCAACGCAGGGTTGAGCCAGAGAGTTTAATAACTGAAACCTATTGATGCTAAAGGGGTTGGTAAGTGTATTACACAGTGAGGTTGCACATCCACACCGTATAATATACCTCATTTCTTCACATGCCCTTTATAGAAAATCATGATGAACGAAGTATGCAATTTCTGTCCGTTTGTTTGAATAAAAACAAAAGGTACAACCGTCATGCAAAGAGGAGGTAAAACTGCCTACATGAATACATTTTACTCACGTAAACTTGTTTTTTTATTATATTTCTTTATTGATGATTTGATAACCATAAAGGAGATAACTTTCAGCAGATCATTTAGGAGTGTATAATAACTGCATGATACTTGACTTTTACTTACGACAGAATTATCACATTATACATTGTGTATGACGTATATTGCCACACAATCTGCGTGTCTGCATAAAAGCACTAAAACAAAACTTGCCATTGTTCATAACACGTTGTAAGAAATACACAGAGCATATACCATGTAGAGCAAATAATAACTGTGTGACCTCAATTGAATGCTGTATACTGTAAGGAATTGAGGGGCAGATTTACTACTTCTGGCACATCTCTGCTAATCAGCTGGGATGCGCCAGTAGAGTTGCGATGCATCTGCCCACCCGTGCGCCACCACTGATGCGCCGCATTTACAATGCGGCGCACAGTGACACTCAGATGGGCAGATGCGTGTCGCATCCCCCGTCGTAAAGGCGGCGCATTTCTGGAGTTGCGTCGCAAGCGCGATGCAGCTCCAGCAAGGCTTCGGAGTGCCCCTATCCCTAACATGCTGCGTCTATCCTTATGCCTGCTTCAAGCAGGCGCAGGGTTTTGACGCAGCATGGCCGTAAAAGTGACTGAGTGAAATCTTGTAGATTTCACTCAGCCACTTTTAGGAGGGCTTGCGGCAGGCGAAGAGTAGCCGTGCCCTAAGCCAATCCTGGTGTTGCTGGCAGCACCAAGATTGGCTGAGAGGGGCTGCCAGTCCATTCCAGTGCCGACGTGAAGGCGCCAAGCCAGGGGAGCAGAGGTGGCGTGGACCGGCTGTGAGGTAAGTAAGTTTTCCTTTTATTAACTCCTCGCCCCCCCCACCCCTGATATAGAGCACATGTCTGGTGTTACACGGTGCACTGGGTCGTGGACTAGAGCGTGGCTGCTGTGGTTTGGCACCCGTGTGAAGCACTTCTTCAGAGAGTATGGGTCACGCAGCGCACACAAGCGTACACCGCTAGACTCTCATATACTCCACCTGCCTGCTGTGGTGGTGGGTCAGGCCTGGTGCTCAGGTAAAATCAGGCATGTGCAGAGGGGCGATGAAGGCACTGAAAGTAAGTGGCACAGCCGCGGCCGGTAGTGGGAGTAGCGGCCGGGCGGTGACGTCGGGAGGGGGAGGGGCAGGGTGGGGGGTAGTAATGTATGGATTACGTAGCTTCCCAGGTAAGTAAACATAAATAAATAAAACGAATTTCATTGCGTGCACTGCATCCCCAAATGCGATGCAGTGCGTGCAATGAAATTCGTTTTATTTATTTAAATGTTTGCTTACCTGTAAAACTCTGTAATCCATACATTACTACCCCCCACCCTGCCCCTCCCCCTCCCCACGTCACCGCCCTGCAGGTACTTCCACTGCCGGCCGTGGCTGAAGTGGCATGCAGAGAGGTGAGGGGGACAGGGAAAACCAGCGACACACCGAAAGGATAGAGGGACAGGTGAAATCAGTGCCACACATAGGATGAGGGGCATGTGAAATATGTAACATTCGGAGGTTCAAGGGAGCATGTCCAATCAGTGACCTGCTGAAAACGCTCAGTAGGGCAGGTATAATATGTAGCATATCGTACCGCTAGGGAAGAACAAGAATGGTGACAATATGTTGGCAAACCTGGAGACCCCGTGGAACGTCCCTCCTTGTGGTCTAGAGCCAGACATGGCTCTCGGGGCTCAATAGCACTGGTTCCGCACGCGCTGCGATTAGAGTGTGTCATATTACCAGGCCACAGAAAATACATGCATTATGTGTTGGTGCCCTTTTGTAAGGAGAAGTCTGCCTTTTGTTGGTTATTTTCACCCCATGTGCTGTGTGGTTGTTATCACTTTGCCTACAGAATATAGACAGGATCGGTGGAAGGACATTTGGTGCGCCATACAAAAAAAACATTTTACTACTGAAGCGCCTCCCTTCCACTTAGTAGGCTATTTTCGGACCTTTCTTTGCAATCTGGCACTCTTAATCATGACCCTTCCCATGCACATTTTCCCTCTAACTAACTGTCAAAAGATTTTTGAGAGAGTGCTGCATGCCAGATTGAGCCAAATAATGTTTGAAAGTTGACAGCATATGCGCATTATTGTCTTCACACGCTCTTTCAATGTATGCCCCTAGTTGCACATGTGGAAGACGGTCCTTTAACTGGCGAGAAAATGCAATATAGCCTTATAGCCCGCTGTAGAGGGCAATACAGCTATTAAAGGCCCTCTCCAGTGTTCGGCGAGGGCCTTTAACAAGGGAGAGGGACTTTAATAGCCGGTATAGCCCAGCTACGAAGGGCTATAAGGCTATTGGAACATTCTGCCACTAAAGGGCAGAATGTTCTAACAAAAAAGAACAGAGCCTTATGAAAGCGTGAGAATCCCCTCAGGCTCCTTTAAACCTCTGTTCACAGCCAGAGCTGTGAACAAAGAAACATTGGAATGTTGGAGCTCCAGGCTTATACCAGTCATTATAAGCCCGGAGCACTCCATTGTTTTCAATGGAGCTCCCAACATTCCAATGTTCTAATGGTGCATGAAGCATGGGAGGTCGGCATTGAAGGTCTTTAATCTCATTCTCTTCCTTGTGTAAACTGTCATTGGTGTCTGTCTTGGTCCCCACCCTCTCCTGGCTTCTCCTCTGTCTCCACTCTCTCTAGTTCACTCTTCATCCTCTTAAGCCCCCTCTCGCCCCCATTCTCTACACCACCTATGAGGCCTGTTCTCCTCCGCTCGCCGCCTTCGTTCCACCACACCTTCTCTCTTTCTGCCACTTTGAGATGTGTAGGCCCACGTTCCCTTTGTCCGAGTTCCTCAAGATGCAGGAAAGTGAGGTTTGCTACAAGCACCTCCTTAATCTACCCTTTCTCTCGCCCCTCCCATTGCCCCCGCCTCCCCGTCATTCCTAAAAATTAAAAATTGTGTTGGAATGTTATTCACTTGCTTTTCTCGGGCTCCTGAATGGGCCTTTTATTTGTTCACACCCAGATGTCCTCGGGGGTGCCAGGTCAGGCCACCAAAACAGTGTTGGCACAGGATGTAAATGTCGGTGAACATCACAGCAGCCACGGCCGGCAGTGGGAGTACCTGCAGGGCGGTGATGTGGGGAGGGGGAGGAACAGGGTGGGGGGTAGTAATGTATGGATTACAGAGTTTTACAGGTAAGTAAACATTTAAATAAATAAAACGAATTTCGTTGTGCACGCTGCATCGCATTTGGGGATCGAGTGCACACAACGAAATTCATTTTATTTATTTAAATGTTTACTTACCGGGGAAGCAGACGCGCAACACCCATTGGACTCACCGGGCTTCAGCCCCCCCCCCGTCGTGTGTGGCAGCCCGGGATGAGTCAGATCCTGGGCACACACACAGCCACACCCGAACGTTTCACAGGTCTTTAAAAGACCATTTGAATGTTAATTAGGCCTTGCTGTTGTTTCACCCTTTGTTGAAGGCCCTGCAGCTCCACTCTGCCTACTGATTAAAGGTTCAGCCCCCCCCCGAAATTTTTTCTTAGCCCCCCCCCCCGAAATTTGGCTCTAGTTGGGCCTCTGCTGGGAAGCTACGTAATCCATACATTACTACCCCCAACCCTGCCCCTCCCCCTCCCCACGTCACCGCCCGGCCGGTACCACCACTACTGGCCGCAGCTGCATCACAGTCTCACAGGCACTCAGAGGACAACGTCTTCAGTGTTAATAAGGCAGGGAGCCTGAGATGTGGTGTGCAGGCCACGGACACCGAGCGTGTCTACCCAGAAGCAGCCCCAGCCAGGTCTGTGATGCAGGATGTGTGGTGGGAGTGAAGCACGGAGAACAAAAAAGGGCGTAGGGATTAGGGGTCTGCAATTGCTGAGGTGCTCGTTGGACATCCGCGGAGGAACACAGTAAATAAAGAGTCATAGTGGAGAGTAGAAACGCATGAACAGGCTGCGATATATTCTCCCCGAGATATGTGTTCCCAAGACATGCATGCATATATGCTCCATGGGATAAATGCTTACAGCTGTATGTGTTCTATGACGTGTGCTCCTTGAAATATGTGCCCTATGACTTAAGTACTCAGTTCAGTTCAGTTCAAAGGCTTTATTCGAAATGTTAAAAACAATTCATAAAAGCATACATACAATCAACAAAGCAGAAAAACTAATTCTTGTTACAAAAACAGTATTAAAAATCCATATATACGATAAAATTGGAACGACATGTGGGAATTAGGTATTCAATAATAAATAGAGCATAACCTCGGGCAGAACCGTTATATCATCAATATAACGTTACTTATTCTAGCGTAATGTCCCGTCTGAATTTCAATATTGCTCTTAAATACATCATTACAGTATTAATTGTATAGTAATCTTCCAAGGATCGCAATTTATTATAGGCTTCTCTCGATTTTCTTATGCCCCACTTTAACAAAAGGGGCCGTAATATTTTGTCGCCTTGGAAGTGCGTATAAAGTGCAATATAAAGTGCAGTGAATATTAGATTGAACTGACAACTTATCACAGGGGCAAATTAGTTTATCTTTGGACCAGTCGTTACACCTTGGAAGAGTAATAAGTCTGAAAAATGTTTCGAATCGGAAAGATGTTAATATTCTACGATAAAAAAAGGGTTGGTCAACAGTAAGGTACAACTGGATGTTTCTATGTAGTGTCACTTCATCGTGATTTCTGACTGACATCTTGACCCTTTGGGTTTTCCATCTGTTTGATTCACAATGTTCAGTCAGTATTTTCTTTAGCGCGGATCTGGAGATAGAGCCATGGTGGCTGGGTTAGAGAAATATTCTGGACAACCGATCTCAAAGCACAGACTCTTAACATAATTAAGCCACATGATGTTTTTTACCCCGCAGCACTGCAGGCAGTCCTCTGCTACCGCTCTGTTGAGATTTGTGGCAGGGTTGGTCCAGATGTTATGCCACAATAAAATTGGTGCCATCTTAATGGTATCAGAGATATGTTGTATGGCCAATTCTGCATGCAGGACATATATTGATGTGCTGGGCGGCACTGCCAAGACATACCTTAAGAATTTGTTCTCTATTCGTTGGATGATTTCCACAGACTGTATCCCCCATAACCCAGCCCCATAGGTGCCAATGGAAAGACATTTAGATTTATAAATTTGTAAAAGTTCCCTTGGTGGCCTTGCTCCAATCTTCTTCGCAAAGTTGAGGAGAGCTCCTGTTGCTTTGGTGAATGCCAACGCTCTTGCTTTCACTGCTGGTTTCCAATTACCTTGTCTGTCCATATTAACCCCAAGGTAACAGAAAATGTCTGCTAATTCAACACACTTATTGTCCAAATTTATATTACATGGAGCTCTGATTTTCCTTGGGCCACAGGACATGGTGAAAGTCTTGGACACATTTATAGATAAACCCCTCTTATTCATGTACTCGGAGAATGTATTTACTGCGTTTTGTAGGCCTCTCTTAGTCTGTGACAAGATAGCCGCATCGTCGGCGTAGAGGAGTATGGGTATGGGTTTTCCTTTAATCACTGGATAGTGATTATACTTTTCTGTTAGCAAGGTTCCCACATCATTTATGTACAGATTAAAAAGCAGGGGTGCAAGAATGCACCCCTGCCTTACTCCTCTACGAATAGGGAAGAAATCAGAACATTCGCCTCCCTTGCCGAACCTCACCCGTGCACCAGCCCCCGAGTAGAGTTCTTTGATAAAGATTATGATCCTGCTATCTAGACCGATATCTTCTAAGATCTGCCACAGGGTGTCATGCCTCACACAATCGAAAGCAGAACTGAGATCTACATATGTTATGTACAAATTAACCTTTTTGGCATGAACATATTTTGACATAATAAGGGCAAGATTTAAACCTTGTTCAATTGTTCCCTTTCCTCTAGTAAAGCCGTACTGCATTGTAGATAGGATATCTTTTTCTTCGAGCCACTCCTGCATCCTGGTGAGGATGATTCTGCCTGCTGTTTTCATTAGGCCATCTAAGAGCGAGATGGGCCTGTAGCAGGCAGGATCATTTCTATCCCCTTTTTTGTGTATAGGGACCAGGATAGCCTCTTGCCAGGTTTTGATGAATCCGACTTTATTAGAGGAATTGAGGACGTTTGTTAAAATTGGGGCCCAAAGGTCAGGGAGATTTTTAAAAACATCTAATGGGACCTTGTCTGGTCCTGGCGCTTTTGCCGCTGGACTTTCTTTTAAAGCTCTTTGAACTTCTTCTAGGGTAAAGGAAATGTCTATTGGATAGCT
The DNA here is from genome assembly GCF_964263255.1 of Lissotriton vulgaris. Classification (NCBI taxonomy): domain Eukaryota; kingdom Metazoa; phylum Chordata; class Amphibia; order Caudata; family Salamandridae; genus Lissotriton; species Lissotriton vulgaris. The sequence continues at coordinate 299,717,050 of NC_141687.1, forward strand.
AAAACCCTCTATTACATTTGTAGATCTTGTAGTCGTGTGATCCTCACCAGTAGGGACTGAACAGCTATAAAGTTTCTGGAAGTGTTGGACCCATTCCTGTGCAGAGATTGCGTTGTCTATTGAGGGGCCCGCTCGCTCCTGGTAGAATGGAGCGCTCACGGCCTTCCAAAAGGCAACGTTGTCCCTTTTGTTACATGCTTCATGCAGGTTAGCCCACGCTTTTAATTTCAGTTCTTTTTTCCTAAAGCTTAAGGCAAGGCGATAGTTCCGTCTCGCAGTTCTGATCTCTACTCTCGTAGATGAGCTACAGTGCAGGATATTTTTTAATGCAGTAAGGGCACTTCTGCATTTCTTATCAAACCACCCGAAAGGACCTTTTTGTTTGTTGGATTGGGTTCTTACAAGGATATCCTTAATTTTACCTGAGATGTTACCAAAGGATCTAAGGACAGTTAATGGGTCCTCATCTAGGGATAAACAGATATTAAAATCTTCCAGGGAGGAGCTTATCAGGTTTTTATTAAATGTTTCTGGGATTACCTTTTCCCATTTGATTGTAAACCCATTTTTTTGACCTAAAATCGGGGTAACGTCATAACAGCTGCCAAGAGGATGAAGTTGGTTGCTAGGTTTGAAATTATAAATAGAGAGGATAGGAAAATGGTCGCTCATAGGTGAATCGAGAGTACGCCAATCAATTACCTGAGCTGAATACTGTGCTGAAAATAGGGCAAAATCGATTATTGAGTTGGCTCCTCTTCCATTAAAGGTAGGTGTGAACGGTTTAGGTGGAGTACAGAGCTCATTTGTAAAAGCCAAGGAGTAGTGCCCCATGATCCTATTCATCTGATCTCCAAATTTTGTATGACAGAAGTGATGATAAATCATCGCCTCTTCGTCGCCCTCCCAACCGCACACCCCCTTTGTGCTCAAGGGACATAAGGAGCAGTTAAAGTCCCCCACCCATATAATTGTCATATCCTCTTTTGATGACTCTTCAATACCATTAAGGGTGGAATCCAGTTTCTTAAGCATGTTTTCCGCTTCCAGAGGTGGGATATTATTGTAAAAATTTATGATTAATAGATTTTTCTGAGAACCCCATATGGAAAGAAGTATTTGAAAATAGTTATCGTCCAAAAGTGTTTTTTGAATCACTGGGCCCGAGGTTATAGATGTATATATAGTTAGACCTCCCTTTGGCCTACCTCTCCTGCTGGCTATAGCTGGGGTAAAGAAAGTTTTATAGCCCAGAATATGGAATGCCTCGGTAGCCCATGTTTCTTGAATCGCGATCACAGGATGAACTGTTGTGATCGCCTGCCATTGTATGTCATCAATCTTTCCTGCTAAACCTGCCACGTTCCATGAGACTACAGACATCTGGCTTTCTGTGCATTCCAAATGGGACGAGGTATTTTGAGAGGTTTGGGGTGGGTCTATACCCCTATCCTGGGTGCCCGGTTCAGGGATTAAGTTTGCCACCAATAATAATGATGATTGACTTGATGTTTGGGGATCTACAATGAGTGATTGTAATTGCGGACTAAATATGGGGGAGGAAGATCCCTGGGTGCATCAGTCTAAGAGATCTACTCCCATCAATGCCTGATATCTATTTGATAGGGATAATGAGTAATAGTAATCCTCATGCTGAGGTCTCTGGTGCCTCTGATAGCTCCACTGAATAGATTCCTGCTGAGGCCTAATGGCTACCAAAGACCTAGGGTAAAAGTATGTTAATTCCTGAAGTTGGATGCCCAGGTTATCTCTCTCCTGATACCACTCTCTTAGATATTTCATCAGTCTGTAGTCTCTAAAATTGATGATTATGACATCCCCACTGATGTCTTTTGGTCTAAGACCCAGCCATTTGGCCCTTCTGACATGGAGAATATCCCCGTTTATATTTGGTGGCAAAGGACGATTTTTTTTAAGCCAGTATATTATTTTATTTTTGAGGCTCCCATAGTCCTCGAACTGATTCGGTAGAAGCTCAGGGACCCCGGTCAGGATGGCCACAAATGGGGCCGATTCCGGTGGAAGAGTAATTTGTATCTCTCGTTTTGGTCTAGTTCCTTTGTGTGTTTGAGGTGACCCAGTGTTTGTAAATTCTGCCGCATTGGAGTTATTTCTAGGGACTGTGGCGTCTGTAGGATTTTTATTAAGATTTTTTGTTGCTGGGTCTGCTCTTTTGGTTTTTCCCCCTATATTATTCGAACCTTCGGATGATTTAATTAAGTTACTGTTGTTGGTTTGAAGCTGACCTGATTGCAATTGGGTCGACCTAGGTTTTTGAATTAAGGAGTTGGAGTTTTGTTGATTTGTCCCTGGTTTGTCTACAGGTCTAGCAGATTTCTCGGTGGGGGCTAAAGTCGTATTGGGTTTCCTAACTCCTGTGGTCTTGTCTCTCTGATTCACAAGTTGTCTGGTCAGTTCCACATTAGTTTGTGTGGTGACTTCTAATTCACCCAATTTTTCTGTGATAATTTTTAAGCGATGAACTAGGGGTAAAATTAAGGAAGTGACCAAGTGTTCGAACTTCTCTACCAGCTCTTTAATTGAGGCGGTTTGTGTTGATGGATCGTTGATGATATTTATTTTATTGGTGTTGGGCTTTTCTACTACATTCTTATTGGGTTACTTGTAGGGACCATTTTCTTACTAGCTTTGGCCCTTCTACCTTGATGTGTTTCTATGTCCCTTTTCCTCTTTCTGGAGTTGGGAGGGTTCTTGGTATTTACAGCTGTAGTAGTGGAATTGTGTTTCTGCTTTTGCAATGATAGATTTTGGGGGCCGCGCTCCTGAGATTGAGTCTCACTCCCTACTAAGTCTATAATGGGGGAAGGTGAAGTGGTTTGATCACGTAACTGGGGGGGGATGCTGATATCCCCCAATATTGCTTTCGTAACTGAGGGATTTTGCGGGGAAATAATTTTATTTACAGAGTCTACAGATTCCAGGATATCATCGATCAAAGGAAAAGATAGGGCCGTAGAGTGAAGGGAGGGAAGATCCAGAGGACTAGCCTCCTTTTGTTGGTCTTGAGTGAGTGGATCCAATAGGGTATGTGGAGCACAGGGAAGAGAAACAAAGGATGGCAAAAGGTACGAATCCTGGGAGATGTTAGTAATATCAGGTAAAATAGTACTGGACAGAGGGGGTAATGTTCCAGCAGGTAGGGATAAACGTTTTTCAGTTTGTTTTATGACTGTTGTCACAGCTCCTATGGTCCTCTGCAGCATGCGATCAATGGCTGTGAGAGTTTGTACAGAGTTTTTCGAAGGTTTTACAGATTTAGCGGGAGGCATGATAAATGACCCCAATTAGGGCAAAGACTGGTAAACCCCCAAATAAAAAGATACAAAACAGGGCTTACTGGCTCCGATGAAGTAGTCGAGGACCGATGAGTAGATCTAATACCTAGGGCGAAAAAGGGGTTGCCCAGCCCGGCCTACTTCGGCCCCCGAACGGCCACAAAACGGCCCGCTCTTTGCCCGGTCTTCGCCCGCGCGCGTCCCGCGTCGCGGGGGAAATGATGGTGATTATGTGCTTGCCGGCGGTGGGCGTGTCCGTGGGCGTGTCCGCCGGGGGAAGAGGAACCAGCTGAGCAACCTAGAGATTGCTGGTCCTCGCAGTCCCCCGGCTTGCAGATCGTAGTTTTTGCCTTCAGCCCAAGCCTCTGACCCTAGGACTCCAGCTGGGAGCGCTGGGCTGGCTCTGCCGATTGCAGAGCTCGCTCACACCAGCGAGTCCTTGGGGAGGCGGCAGTCAGGGAAAACGAGCAGCTCCCAGCTTCAAACGGACCTTGGCTCCGTCCCCAGCGCAACTAGCGGTAAACTGCACAGACAAGTGAGTGGCACCCGCGAAGCGGGTGTCACGAAAGGTTAAAAATTGGCTCGAGGGTGGGCGTGTCCGTGGGCGTGTCCGCCGGGGGAAGAGGAACCAGCTGAGCAACCTAGAGATTGCTGGTCCTCGCAGTCCCCCGGCTTGCAGATCGTAGTTTTTGCCTTCAGCCCAAGCCTCTGACCCTAGGACTCCAGCTGGGAGCGCTGGGCTGGCTCTGCCGATTGCAGAGCTCGCTCACACCAGCGAGTCCTTGGGGAGGCGGCAGTCAGGGAAAACGAACAGCTCCCAGCTTCAAACGGACCTTGGCTCCGTCCCCAGCGCAACTAGCGGTAAACTGACTTAAGTACTCAAACAGCAGGCTCTGAATTCGGAGGGGATTTACCAGAAAGACTAGAAGGGGAGAAAGCCCATTTGGCGAGGTGTAGGGCAGTGGCTACGTAGGTGCACTGTTCTCAGGGTGGTGACTGGTTTACAGGAGGTGTGTATCTCGCAGGTAGTAACTATAAACTGGAAAGTGTTGCTTACCACGTGGTGGGTGGACGTAAGATCCCAACACAGGTGTGAGGGGTATGAGGAGATTACCAAACCGGAGGAAGGAGTTAGGACTTTCAACCGGAGAAGGGTCACAATTACTCTATTAACCTTCTTGCCTCTCAAATTTGATTGAAATGCTTCATTTACCCACTCTTTTTTTCAAAATCACCCCCTTAATATGTTCGGGCTCGCTTTCAAATGTCACCAGCCATCACGGTTCCTGATGATAGCTGTGTTCGTGACAACACCCTGCAGAGGCGAACCCTGTTCTTCTAAGCCCCATAGTAGCAAATAGTGGAGACATTGTGAGTAGTGTCACAGAGCCGTGAGATATGAAGTCAGGTGTCAGGACAAAAATATTCTAATACCAAATCAAGAGACTGGCTGATGGAGTTCTGCTCTCAAAGAGTTGGGGGAAACCAGCCTTGCTCTACGTCCAGTTACAGAGGTTTATATATGGAATACACTGTGTAAATGGCATTGTCAGCATAAGATGATCATATACATTACAAAAAGCGATAAATCAGAACACAAAACGTAATAGAGCATCATCTAACATTTTCCCAATTCCATCCTCTAATATGAATATTAAAACCACCCCTTTCACTTAATATATCGCATTTGTCAGTACAAATCCGGTTACATTCAAAACCATGAATGAGTAGTCCTACAGCAACACAGGCAGAACGAGCCTTGAAAGCAGGGGTGGCCGGCACGGCTCATGGGTGGGGGTGCGGGTGCAGGGGGGACAAGGAATCTTGCTCATGGGTGACCTAAAAAAATGAATAAAAAAATAAAAGTTACCTTACCGCCGCCGAGTCCTGCCTCTTCTCTCCTGCTCGCCTGTGTCTGACTCCAGGTTGGAACAGGGAGCAGGCAGCCAGGCTCCCACCCCTAAGCCAATCACAATACTCAGTCTGAGTGCCGTGACGTGGACATGTTCTCCATGCAGGCCGTATTGCAGCCTGCATGGAGAACAGGGGAGTGCGCATGACTGTTTTGTGCATTCCGAGATGGCCGACCAAACAGTCATTGCGCACAGGAGTGTCCACTACTCCTCCCCTGCAGCTCCGCCCCTCCCCTCACACACTGCCGCAGCAGGAGGAAAAAATAAAATTATCACAATATTTAGTTATTATCATTTTCTTTTTTCCTTTCTTTGCTGCTCCTGGCAGTGGGGCGACAGCCGCCGCTGCTTGAATGTTGCCAACGTTCTCCAAGAGCAGCATGTCAACACAGAGCACTATACTGATGCACATTTTGTTACATGTGATGAGAGAAATGGAAACACACATCATGGTTGCTGTAGGATCTAAGATGGCGTTTGGGCCTAGTTCAGGCGCAGTTGTGTCAAGCAGAGCTTTTGTTTTGGAGCAAAAATCATCTTAATGTGAGGTTTAAAAGTTTAATAAATCAAATTCAGGTCCCACGGGCTCCGTAAGTTCAACAATCGCAGCTGATACCTGCAGTGATCTGCAATTCACAAATTAGAATCCGTCAGCTTTCTGTCCTTCCAGATAAGTAAACTGAATATTATTAAACTGCATCTGTAACATCAGTTATTTACAGAATATAGAAAGAGAACTGAGGTGTGAAACAAGATATAAAAAATAAGGAATTGCTAGCGCTGAATAACCTGTAAAGAGGAAGACCTCAATATGTTTTGTTTTAGTGGTTACGTCATGGTGTGCGGTTTGCATGGAATGCAGTCAAAGTAAAGTGAATCATGCCACCCTCAAGAGGGGACCCTCAGAGCAAAGGGTGAGAATGAAAAAAACAAGATGGTGACAGTGGAGGAGAAATCAATACTGACCTCGAATGACAGAGAGACTACAGGCCATAAGTAAAAGAAGAATTAAAAAGGAATAATACGGCAAATAAGGACATGGGATTCTTAACTAAACAGGGATGAGAAAAAAAGGGCAACAAGCATTGATAAATGCATAAGGTTTCGCCTATATGATTAATAATAATTTTGTTGTAGTTTGTGAGCAGTTGCTTTATGCATGTTACTAAAATACCATTAACGTGTTATTAGTTGTTTTATGAGAAAGGTGATCTAAACAAGTCATTCTTGTAAAGGCAGTGGAGGGAGAGATGTTAAAAAAAATGAATATGAAGACAGCAAACACGCATCAAATGCGTGCTACTGGCACAATAAAATATATGAAAATGCATGCTCCAAAAACAACTAACGTACCTGCAAGGTGTGGGAGGCAAGAATGTTTTTAAAAAAAATGCGTGCAGACAGGATGTGACAAACATTAAAACAAACAACCACAATCTAAACAAAATAATGTTTTAAAAGGCTTTGGAGGGAGAAATGTACAAAAAAAATTGTATATGAAGACAGCTAACACGCATCAAATGTGTGCTGCTGGCACAACATTATTTCACCAGAGTGCGAAATAACAAAAACGAGATATGTACTTTTAAGGCATCGGAGGCATAAACAGTACCTAAAAAAACCCTGCATAACATGTAGTGAATGAAATGTTACACTTAGAAGGCAATCAGGTTTTAACTCTCCTTCGTGCCCTGTAGCAGGTGCAGAGCCACTCTGACCCCGGGCTGCACTGGTCCTAATAAACATTTTACTGCTCAATCGTGGAGGAGGGTTTCCATTTCTTGTATTAGGCCCCATGGGACCCTTTCAGGACCTTTGAAACCAATATTGTCTGGAATTTGGAAAAAGCGCAGTCAGGGTCATTTGTAATGCACGGGACTGACCCTTTCAGCCCAGCCAAACTGAATGTTTCAACTTACTTGGACACTCAGGGGCATATTCTCAAGGACTCATCGCCGATTTAGCTGCACTTTTCCGCCACGAAATAGATAGATTTATCGCCCTATTCACAAGTCTGAGCTAACAGCCGACATTGTCAGTTTACCTGCCATAGCTTCCGCTAAAAACATTGCCAAGGCTGACAGCGACAACTAACGCTAATCATATGCAGAGTAGGCGTTCCCGTGCAAAAATGCACGATAACACCACTTCGCGAAATTCTCAACGACCAGCCAGATCGGCGATGCGGTCCAAAAATAGGTGATAAGGCATGTTAGCAACAGGGACTTAAGACTTGCTTTTTTCTGGTCTTAAGTAGGACGAAAACCTGCAGTATAAGAGGAGCTCAGCCCAGAGTCACATCTGAAAACCAACAGATGCCATGGAGCTACTAATCATGGAGCCTGGAGACCCAAGAGGGCCACAACACCCACCGCCACCACCCCCAGGACCACTCCCACACCCAAACCCTCACCCGGACTGCCACGAGGCAGCGTAGAACAAGACAGCAGACCTTCCAAAAAATGCACCAGCCTCAGAGACTTAACACCAGAGGATGTCAATGCCCACTACAGGCTCAAAAGGACAACCATCATCCGCATCCTGACCCACATTGCCCACAGGCTGATGGTACCAACCCAGAGAACAACCAACCTCCCACCTCAGACAAAGCTGCTGGCTGTGCTGCACTTGTTGGCCTCTGGTACCAACCTACAATTGCCAGAGTTGGAGGAGTCTCAAAGCCAGCCCTTCAAAGTTCCTCACACCTGTCTTGGATGCCATTATCAGCTTGATACCCAGCACCTTCACTTCCCCCACTCTGCGCAGGAACAGCTGGAGACCAAGCAAGGCTTCTACACCATAGCTGGCTTTCCGCACGTGTTGGGGGCAATTGACTGAACACATGTCCTTTCTTGTGCCCCCTGCAGACACTGCACACAATTATCGCAACAGAAAACACACGCATTCCATCAATGTGCAGGCAATAGTGGACCGCCGGGGACTGTTCACCAATGTCGTTTACAAATTCCCAGGCTGTGTGCACGATTCCTACGTCTTCCGACAGTCCATCATCAACCAGCGCTTTCCGGATGGAACCTATGGAAAAGCACTGCTCGTTGGTAAGTACCAATTGGGACACACCACACACCTCAACTCCACAATCATACAACTCACAAATGTGGGAATGCACATGTAACAAAATCACATACAACATGCCAACCAACATGCCCACCTACCAGACATAGTATGAAAAAATAGGGGTACCCCTGAAACAAGTTCCTAAATCAGTGAAAATATCTAAGTAGCAAGTATCATCATTCAGTAACAAATTACTTTACAATGGACCTAAGAATAAACGCTATACATCAGATACATATCATGAACTGTGCCTGTATCAACCAATTATGTTTTAATATATTTTCATTAGGTCTTTCATAAATATATATGTGCAATAAATACAAAAATGATCACAGAATAATTAACAATTTACTTTCAATTAATTCAACCATAAGTATCACACAATAGAGTTGACAATAGCAATTCAGTTTCTTTGCATCAAAATGTTCAAAAGACAAACATTCGATTATTCAGATTCTTAATTCATAAAAATGTCATATCATAAGGTACAATTTTTGGCATGGCTGGGAAATTCGTTTCTACGTGCGTTTCGGCTGGGTGCCTTCATCAGGAAGCCATGTTTTTGTGAAAAAATGTGACCTAAGGGATGAAAAGAGACAGACTCTAGTGTATGTATCACGATTAACTGTTTTCACCTACCAGACACAACAACACAAGTAACTGTGGTAACAGGGGCCAGACATGTAGACAAACCATCCACAAAGACATAGCCCCTCTGCCACACAATTGCAGAATGTGGGGAGAGGTGGGAACCAAGAATGTGCGAAGGAGGCAATGGACGCATGAATGAGAATGTGCACAATGCCAAGTGTGGCGGTGATGTGCCGGGCAGTCTTGAGTATGCAGTGCACAGACATGTCCATTTGGAAATATACTGCTGGTGTTTGTAGTGTTGTGGATGGTGGATGCAACCATGTTACCTCAGGCAGTGGGGAAGACCTTGGACATGTAGCAATGTCGCCCCCCCTGTAAGCGTAAGCATAGTGGGCTGAGCCGGTGTTCGCCAGTCCAGTGTAGGAGTGTGAATAAATAGCTTGGGGCTCTGGGCGTGGTTCACTTCTGGGATGGCCACCAAAGTAACTACTGCGTGTGTCTCTGTGTCAGCCACATCCTGACCATAGGCCTACACACACATAGCAGACCACCTTCAATGGCCAAATTTACACCGGCGACGAGGTGGCTACGTCACTCACCACCCGGCTCATATCTCGTCATCGCCTGCAGCGGTGTCTGCCAGGGCAGTGGCCCTCACCCTGCTACAAGGCAGCCGCCATGACCGGTGGTACCTACGCGATCCTGTGCACCTGCTGCACCTAGCCCGCTGGTCCCCAGACCCGCCAGGCGCCCAGCTCCCCTGCCCACCCAGGCCTCACTGCTCACCTACCGCCACCGAGCCCATTACATGCTGGTGCAATCTTCAAGCCCGAGGCCCGTGAGCTTGGCAGCCTCTTCAGCCGATCACTGGCTTCCGCACAACAGGCCCCAGCGCACCCTGCAGCACTGCACCGTGGAGTTCTGTGTGTAAGCTGACTGCTCCCTCTGGCCTACACTGCGGTCTAGCAGGTCTCAGACAAATCGATTCCAGTCCTGACCTCCTGGCCTACTGCATCATCTCAGGCTGCACATCCGCTCAGCTCTTCAGGTGGGCCTGCCTCAGTGCAATGCAAGTCATAGCCCCCCCTTGTGGCGGGAGGCCCATGCCAGACACAGTGCCTCATGTGCCACTACCTCTGTGCACCACAAGTCATCGTCCCATGGGGCTAACCCATAATTCCGCCTCCAGCAGCCAACAGCATGACCTCGGTAACGCTATTGGAGCCCTTCACAGTCACGGGGCCACCCCGTCCCAGGCAGGCCACTGTAAAGCCTGGGTGGAACATCTGGAGATGTACTCCGAAGCACACGACATCCCAGTGCAGCCGCGGTTGCCCACGTGTAGTCGTGTGAGGAGTGTGAAGAAATGGTCCGGGGCTCTAGATGTGGTACAGTTCTGGGCTTTCCACAGAAGTAACTATGGCGTGTGTCTCTGTGTAGTGTCGGTGCCACCCGGCCCTTAATGGACAATGTTGCAATGTAGCATGCACCTGAAGGGTGGGCTGGCCCGGATGGATAAATAAAAGGGTGCAAGACCGCTCGGGGTCTTGGATCATACATGCCAACTGTTGTGTGTGTATCTTCATTGACGCAGCATGAGCCAAAGGCCTAGCCTCAATCGCAGCGCGAGTTCAGCCAGGCCTGAACTCTACATCTGTGTCCGCCATATCCTTACCATAGGCCTACACACTTGTGGCCGCCCACCTTCAGCGGCCAACATTACAGGCTTGTGGACATGCGCAGACAGGCATGACAATGGTGTGCCATTGGAGTGCAAGTGATGCAACCGCGCAGTGCACACAAGTAAATAGGCTTGGGGGGAGGGAGGAGCAGCTGTGAGGCTAAGTAATACACATTGATCCCGCTCATTTGCCAGAAGCAATACATGGCAAACATGAATCCCAAAGTCGCACAAATCACACACCACAAAACTTGTAAGTCTGCTAACACAGCACGCAGAACCACAAATTTACACTAATCTCGCTTACCTCTCACAGGTGATCAAGGATATGCACTCTGCCCGTGGATGATGACACTCTTTAGAGCCCCGAACACCCCGGCCCAGACGCAATACAATGTGGCCCACGAACGCACCAGGGGCATTGTTGAGCGCACATTTGGTGTGGTAAAGTCACATTTCAGGTGCCTGGACATCACAAGTGGAAGACTCCAGTACAGCCCAGAAATAGTGTGCAAGATGATCATTGCATGTTGTGTATTGCACAACATATGTGTACGCACCAATGTCCCTTGGATCCAAGTGCCAGATGCACCGGAGGATGATAAGGAAGATGAGGCAGGTGGACCACACCCCATTGCAGCTGCAGCAGGAATAGCCCGAAGGAACACAATCATTAACAATTTCGTCGCATGACCACGTCATATTATGATTGTCCTTAGCAATCATGGAACAGTTCAAAATGACCACATGAACAGCATGTGCAAATAAATTCATTGCAACACACAATCCCTGTGTGCATGTTAGTCCCCTGCATTAGCGCAAGTGTACAAGTGTAAGTGCAACATTAAGTGCTAACAATCTCACGAATAGCAAATAGATGGTGGGTATGTCACCTCTGTACAGAGAGGCTATTTAGGGTGTCACATATTCAAAATGCCATTTCAGGGTGTCAAATGTAGTACGTAGTCCCACTCATCAGCGTATCACATGTGTACAAAAACATAACATGAAGGCTGTCATTGGTGTTCAAGAAAAATCCAATCGGGTTTCATTTGGGGTCAAATATGTCATTTTGCATGTCATTTGGGGTCAAATATAAACCACTCTGATGCAGAGATGCACCCTGTAACTCAAGTCCCACAATATGAGCAACATGGATGTAAGGGGGATGATGTCAGGGGTTGGTTGTGCACGTGGATGTGACAGAGTGTGACCTGCTTTACGGATTTGGTCCACACTCAGCCACCACAGTGTTGTGGCGTGCACCATGTCATGATAATTGGACTGCAGCCATGCTAATCGTCATGCAGTGTCACTTGCATTGTCACTGTGGCTCATGGACCCACAGCTTTGCTGGGTTCAGCACATGTCCATGGGTTTGTTGTGAGATTAGTGATGTGTGGGGAGGGCCCCCTCTGGGCACATTGACGACGGGGGCCTACTTGCTGTTTCTATGTGTGCTACAATATGCCAAGGAGATCAGGGACATGATCCAGAGTCATTGTGGGTGTGCACTGTGCTATTCTTAATTGTGCATGTGTGCCTGGAGGGACGGGGGAGATGGGAACTGTTGCTGTTGGGTCAGGTCATGTTGAGCAGTGTCCGGTCCACCAACTCCTGCCACCGTCTCCCTAATGATGACTGTGGACACCATTTTCTCCATCTCATCGAGCTGCTGCTGCGGCGCTGTACTCCCACCTCCAGTCTGCATTGATGCTTTCCGGTTGCTAGCGAGTTTCAGCTTGGCATTGCGCTGCACATCATTCCAGCGCTTCTTGGCACTTCACTCCAACTGCATTCACCTTGGCCAAGATGATTTGCCATATTGCATTTTTAGTTGCCAATGACACAGTGGAGGTGATGAACAGTTGTTGGTGTGTTCTATCACCTCCGTAATTAGGATCTTGTCTTTCTGCAGACTGAATCGCGGGTTCCTCTTCTTCTCCTTGCCCTTCTCCTTCCTGAGGTCCCTGGCTGGTCCTCCAGGGGGTTTGTGGGGTTCTGGTTGGCCTCTGTAGTTGCTCTAGCTCACTCCATGGTGCTTCTCAGTTGTTTGGCTTTTGTGTTATTCTTTGTATTTTTTTATGTTTTATTTCTTGGCAGCTTTTCTGGTGATTTTTCCCGCCTGACGTGGGAATAGCAAGCCTGGCGCTGCTATTCGTTGATATTTTTATCACTGTTGGGCCCATCGCCACTTTTTTCACATTCGGGTTTCCTATTTTATCGGCGTCCTGGTAATTCTAACAAGGACATTTGACGCGTTATCGGGACACTATCGCCTGTTGCCGGCGTGTTGAGAATACAATGTTAACAAAGCATTAGTTTCCCACGATAGACGGCGTTATGTAAAATTGCGTTAACCTAGGTTGGAGATAATTATTGCCCGTTCTTGAGAATATCCCCCCAGTGTTTTTATTGTGTAAGTTACCTGATTAAAATAAAAATTGTGCCGTAAAAAGGCACTTTTTAACTCAATTTCTCAAATGTTTCTCAGAGGAGGAGCCCTTAAAACCAGCGGTATGGAAAGGGGTTGCTGTCCATCCACCTGCCTTTGGATGGAGTCCTTGCCCGCAGTGTCTGTAATGAATGTGGGTCCTGGCTATTACATTCTCATAGAGCACCAGACACATAAATACAATAAAACAAAAAGCAGCACAATAATCAGAATGGAACATATCAATAAGACAATAGAATGATGCAGGATGAAAACACACCAGCACACAGAATAGCACATTCTGTGACTGTTTAAAGGACGGCCTCATGGAGACAAATGGTGTCCTGTTAATGAGGGCTTTATATCAATGCGGCCCTTGGCTGAATAGTTTTCAGTAGGCAAAACTATCCAGGGACTCTGTCAGTCACCTTTTGTTGCAAGAGCAATTATCATCAATGTTGGAAAGTGGTTTATTAGTAGTGGTAAAAATGCCTCAACCTCTGGCAATAAGACTACCGACACAATAGAGGGCTCAGAATAGGTCTTAGAAAATTATTCCAATGCTCAACCCTTGGTAGCTTGGCTGTGAGCCGGCAGGCTTAACTTCAAAGCCAGGTATGTAAAGCGTTTAAAAACACAAGTTCAGTAAATAATTAAGACATACTTAAAATCAAACACCAACTTATAAAAATTAGATTTAAAATAATACCCAACATATAAAAATGATCTTTAAAATAACACCAAACAAAAAAAATCCAATGTAGGGAACCAGAAATATGAAGTCTTAAAGATCAAACACTTTCTAGTGCTTAGAAACAAATAGTGCCACTTCTGGACATTTGGGCACCTCTGACCAGGACAAAGTCAATGTTTGAGGCCAACTGCGAAGGAGCCCTAGTCTGATACACTAAGCGGAAGGCCCCGTTCAAGATTTTACGTTCACACTTAAAAACTTTTCTGGAGGATATATCACCAATCGTCGTGGAACCTCCTCCAGCAGGTTGGATTCAGTGAGAGTTTTTTTAATGCTTTATTTATCATTTTCTCAATAAAGCAATAGCATACAATAGGTCCATTTGATTCTAGGTGGGTCGTACATTTCACATCATCATTTGTCTTGTTTTAATAATAATTACGCATACAGAAAAATACAAATATATGGTATGCACAAGTAACATTCACTAATGCTAGCAATCCTGCTCAGCTTCCTGGGGAGTACCTTCCTGAGATGTGTGCTCTGTCTGCAAGCCTACTGATGTGTGTGCTAGTAAGTAGGACCGGAATGGTTGCCATATATCAAGTGGCCTAGATGGCGGGTGTTGCAGATGCGTATAAAGTTCGCTGTTGGTATTAGGACATACTCCATATCCAGCCTTGTAGCGTCGTCTGGAGTTTACTCCCCCAATTCAATGAGACTTCACGCTTTGCCAGTAATAACGCCAATGCACTAAAGCACCGGGAGGACTTAGGGATGTCTTGCACGTATCCTAGTAATGCTTGCAAGGGTGAGGGAGTAATATTTTTGTCTGTGATGCAAGATAGTTCGTGAAAAACCCTTGTCTAAAAGTGGGAAACTCAGTTACATGTCCATTGAGCAAAGTCTGCAATCGGGCTATTGCATCTTGGAAAAGTGTGCAGGCGCACTGGATCCATTCGGTGTATTTTAGCAGGCGTGAAGTAAGCCTGACATAGTAACTTATAGTGTACTATTTTATGTTTATGATTAAAGGAGACTTTAATCGTTTGTTCACAACAATATCGCCACTGGTGGTTTGTGAGAGGATGCTCCAGATCTTGTTCCCTGGCCCGCCGCATTCCCTCATCCTTGGCTCAGAGCATAGCGATAGCAGCTCTGTACCGTCTGGAGATCGGGTAGTCCCCGCTACTATCTTTAATAAGTAGTGTCAATGGTGGGAAGTCTGGCGCTTCTAGTGGGTACTTACTAAGCAATGATCAAAGCGCCCTCTGCAGCCTACACCATATAAATTGATCTATGAATGTGGCTTCACTAAACCTATCCTCCTACAACCCTGGAAAAATATGCCCTCCGGGGAAATCGTTCCCCAAAAGTGTCCAAGTCAAACTTTGCTGAAATGCGCGGTACAGTTTTCTCTTGCGTAATGGGGATCCAGAGTTCCCAGCCAGTGGGAGTTGGGAGAGTAAAGATATTGTACCCAGGTTACCCAGGGGACAAGCTGCCTCCAGGCACAACTGGTTGTCGGCACCGTTTGCAGATCCTGTGGGTCTCGGGCCATACCTATCAGCAATAAAGCCGACAGGGATGTTGGGTGCTAAAGGTCCGCTTCCGGCCTCAGATACGGTACCCTGGCATCAGAATGGAACCAGTGTCTTGAGAAGCTACACTGCACCACCAAGTAATACATTCACAGCATTCATATGGCAGTGTCAAACTGTCCCAGCAGACCCTAGGCTGACCACCCCCCATACTAATCTTATAAGACAAGAACGGAGCATTGCAAAGAAACTCCTGTATAAGGGTTTTGGTATATTCTGAAAAAGATAGAGAAACGGTGGGAGGACAATCATCTGTATGAGAGCAAATCTGCTTGCCATAGTAAGAGGCAGTTTCAACCATCGATCCACCTTATCGCTCCATTGCTGCACCATAAATCAGTTGAAGAATTTGCAATTGATCTTTGTGAATGTTTATACCTAGGTAGTTAACGGAGTCTTCGCACCATTTTAACTGAAATTCTGTGCTACGTTCACAATGGGCCACGATCAGGGGGAAGACTTCAGATTTAGATCAGGCGATAGGGCACTGTAATGCGTGATCTCCTGAAGTATGGGCTCTAGATTCTCGTCCGGCTGCCTCACATATAGAATAATATCTACAGCATAGAGTGTTATTGAAAGGAGGCCCATTTTGAATTGTATGCCCCTATGGGAGCTGTTATCTTGGAGATGGCCTACGAGTGGGTCCATTGCTATCACAAATAGCAACGGGTGAAAGCGGACAGCCCTGATGGGTCCCCCTTGATAGCATGAAGGAGTTTGTTGGGGAACCGTTCAGCCGCACTCGTGCAACCGGTCACATATATAGGAGGGACACCACCAAGATGCACTGAGGCAGCATCCTCAGTCTGATCAACGTGCTTCGGAGGAATGGCCATTCCAGTGAATCGAAGGCCTTTTCGGCGTCCAGTAGGACTGCTGCTGCTGGAAGTGTAGGCTCAATCCTGTGCAAGGTGGCGAACAGTGTGCCCAGATTCAATGCTGTTGATCTATGCAGGATAAACCCTGTTTGCGCTGGGGATATCATTTGGTCGACTATCAGTTCAAGTTTGGTAGTTAACATTTTGGCCGGAATTTTATAATCGAAATTCAATAATGATAAAGGTCTGTGTGATCCGCACTGTAATGGGTCCTTGCCTGCCTTTAGGAGAAGTGTGATAACTGCTTCCCGCAGAGTCGGCGGAAGTTCACCATTCTCCATAGCTTCCTGGTAAACGTCAATTAAGTGTGGAGTTAGAGTTTTCTTAAATGCCTTGTAAAAGCTACTGGTAAAGCCATCCAGGCCAAGTGCCTTCGAGCCATCCATTGCTTCTATTGCTTGGACAACATCGTCCACTGTGAAGGGTTCAGCCAAGAAATCCCGATGCATATCCTCCAGCCATACCAGTGCAACAGCATCAAAGTAATTGTTGCTAGCTGATGTGTCTGGGGAGACCTTGGTAGTGTACAGGTCCTTATAATAAGCTAAAACCCTGCTTTCTATGCCTGGGCAATCAGTTATGGGCTTGCCATCATTGCCGATTAATCCCGTGATGTATGTTTGCTCTCTACTAGGCTGTATGAGTCATGTTAGTGTGCGCCCTGGGCACTCACTCTCCCCATATCTCCTTGCTGTCGCATATTTCCCAAGAAAATGGACTTCTCTGTCCGCTGCCTCCTGAAACTTGGTTAGTAATGCTGCTCGGCATCTCAGTCCCTCAGCAGTTTTGGACTTCACCTGTTCAGTGTCAAGGGCGCCTGTTGGGATTCAATCCGCTCTAGTGTTCAGTTCAGATCCTTAAGTATCCCTGATCCTTTGGAAATACCGACCCCCATATATATGATTTAAATGCTTCCCATAGAGTGGTCTTCATTTTCACCGAATCTGTCATACGTTTAAAATACTCATCGATCGTTACTGTTAATTCCGCTTCAAACACCTGATCTTGAAGCGCCATCTGTGGGAATCGCCATTGTCTCGCCCTAGCTCCAACTTCAAGGACCTTCAGGTCAATCACCACTGGGGTGTGATCTGATGGAATGTGTGGTAAGTGTGTTATCTCATGTAGCCACGTGACCACTCTGAGAGTTAAAAGCCAGTAGTCCAGGCGGGTCCATGTACTGTGAGGGGCTGAATAATGCGCGTACGCTATATTCCCTTTGTGCAACTGGCGCCATGCTTCTGTTAATTGGTAAGCCTCCCTCAGATTCGTCAACGTGTGTGTAGCCTTGGGTTTCCAGTCTGGAGTTATGGCTGTGCTGTCAAGGCGCGTGTCTAGTAGAATGTTAAAGTCACTGCCTAAACAAACTTGTTCTGCTCCCATCCTGTCTATTTGTGAGTGAAGTTCTGCAAAGAATTCTGGATTGTCAATGCTAGGAGCGTACACATTGGCCAGAACCTTAGTATTCCCTTTTAGTCTCCTTTCACTAACAGGTATCTACCTGCCTGATCAATGTATGTCTCTACTGCTTTAAACAGTAATCACTTGTGGATTAAAATCGTCACTCCTCTTGCATAAGAACTATATCCTGCAAAGTATCGGGTCGACCCCCAGCTAGCTCCGAACCTATGTGACCCCTGAGGTGGTAAATGCGTTTCCTGAAGAAATGCTATTTCTATCTGATGGCGCTCCAAATAATGCAATACCTGTTTACATTTACGGGTATCGTTAAGCCCTCTTACATTCAAAGACATTAACTTAATATTCCCTATCCGGTTTACGCTACCCGCCATAACTGTCCTGAAAATCTAAATTACACTGTGGACCTATAATACAATTATACAATCCTAGGATACATCCACTATCATAACATGAGAATGAAAGCCCCAAAACCCCAACCCCACCCCATCCCACCATCCCCTTATTACCTTCACAGGGGAAAACCCATCCCATAAACATACTTTCAATAAAGTAAGGTGTCTAAGCACAAGGGGGAGGAAATGCTACACCGGCTCCCCGGTTAATGCAAATATTTCAAGAAAAAAGCAATTTTGTCTGCAGCAACCATGGAGGCAGTCTAGTCATTTTAAAACTGTAACAAATTAGCACATGCAATACTTAATTATTGTGTTTAGGTCTTCAGCTAGCAGAGAATAGATCAACACTGGTGCCAGAGTCCGGTATACAAGGTGATCTGTCTGGGGGGAGGATGTTCCAGCATGTTGCGCCACAATGCATGATTTGAGGAAGTCTTGCACTGCCGCGGGTGAATCAAATATCCAGGATTTACCATCTACATCCACTTTGAATCTTGTGGGATATAACATCCTGTATCTGATTCCTTCCTTGCGCAAAGCATTTTTAACCAATTCAAACTTCCTGCGAGCTTCCTGCACCATGACAGTGAAGTATGGGTATAGTGCAATGGAGGAGCCTTGCCATTCTAATGTTCCCTTTTCCCAGGCCATGTGCAATTAAGTATTGCGAATTTTAAAGTTATGGGGCCGTGCCAGTATTGAGCAAGGCGGGCATCCAGGATTAGGCCTGGAGCCCACGGTTCGGTTTCCCACTCCACAATGAACGTGGTGGTAAAGGAGTTCTGTCCAAATAAATCAATCAGGAGGCCCTCCACAAAGCCATCCAACCTGCCAAAGTTGGTTGTTTCCGGGGCACCCGTTATGCCTACCTTGTTGCGTCATCCCCTGGCTTCTAAGTCCTCATACTTCATGGCAACGGTTTTAAGTATCCTCTCCATCCTTTCAAGGCACTTATTGGCCTGTGCGGAACCATCTTCGAGGTCCAAGAGCCGACCCTCCCCAGTTTCCAGTCTCCCCTTATGCTGATCTAGTCTTGCCCCCATTTTGTCCACTCTCCTATCCAGCGAGTCGAAGTGCGTATCCAATGCCTTGAATCCGGCTCTGAGTTCCACCATGAACGCCTCGCTGCTTTGTGGCTGGTTCTGTGGGGGTGTATTGACATCTCCACCCACTGCCATGTTGGCGCTAGTCAATTCCATGCCCTCACCGACTTTCTCAAATGGTAGTTTGCGTTGTTTAGGGTTGCCCTTGCCCATGGCAACCAGGCGGGAGATGTTTGTTAATTCAATACGATGTGTCTGCGCCAACAACTAGTAGTGTTCAATGCTCAGCCCTTCCACACTCACAACTCGTGATTCTGCCAGGTTCTTAAGGAGTTTGATACAGGCTAATCTCCATCTGTGGGAGGCCTTGGTCTTCATTTGCCACCCCTCATCCACATTGCCGGGTCCCCTTCAGCAGTGCTCCCAGCTTACATCTGTATCACTGACCTAGTTCCCAGGGTACTGCCGCCGGATGTCTGTACTGGCCAAGAATCCTCTCAGGCCCGGCTCCCTAATAACCAGTCCAACATGCAATCTGCGAAGGCTGCAGCAGGGGTGTCTCGTGGGCTTTTATGTGCTCTGTTTTGGGTGTAGCAGAGTGGAATTTATTTAAAAAACTGCCCGACCAGTTGGGCTGTCCCCAGTCTCACCTGCGTTTCTCTCCAGCTGCAGGCTTACCGAGTCATGAGGAGCTGATGCTGTTTCTCGCCGATGTGACCTCCCACTGTGTAATTAGCATGCGTGCAGACAGAAGGCACGCCGGGGAGGACGCTGATCTATGCGCACTTTATGTAGCCTGCTGTCACACTCCCAGAAGAAAAGGCAGAGGTCCGTGTAGGGCTGCACAACACTTGAATGCTTCCAACTCGATTCCCCAGGTTCAGCCCTGACCTGGGCCTGGTACTGCTCTCCACTCTCCGATGCAGGCACACCACACATTTCCATCACTTCTACCAGTACGGCTTCATCCCGCTACACGCCCGGTGCCTCTCTGCGCCTCCGCTGCTAATCCTCCCATTTTAATGCCTCCAGGGCGGCCAAATCTCTGGGGCAGGCGGCGGAGCTCCAAACTACGCAGCCATCATGGTCCGTAGCTCGGCTACACCCCCGGATTCAGTGAGAGTTCACCGTATTGCCTTTCTGTAATAGTGTGGTCACCCTCTGGAGTGTTTTCACAAAAGTTCACCAAACTTTCCCAAACTTCGGGAATTTCTTCCTGAAGTTCCTTCTGAGTGTCCAAAACACAACACAAGAGTCTGGAATCTCCAAGAAGGCCCTTGAAAGGTTGCGACCACACTTCCCACAATGCACCTAGACAACACCCTTAAAAGTCCACTGGATACACTCCAGGCAGGGGACTCTTGGTGGAGATGAAGCAGGTGAGCTCTGTCAACCTGTAGCTTACAGGGAGGCCCCTCTTTATTCCTCTTGAAACAAGCTGCATCCAAAAGGCTGTAGTCCCAGATAATGCAGCAGGTGCAGTCAGTCAGATTGCAGAGCCTGATGGTGCAAATCAAGTTTACAGCCTGGAATTTCTTCTTCTTTTCTCAGTTTCAAGCAGCAGAGCTGAGAGCCACTGCCCCTCTCAGATACTTATTCAGTGTTCTCTGGGGTCACATAGGAGGGCACTCCTGTCCAATGAGGTGCCAGACAACACCCCTGAGCATGACCATTTCTTCCAAAGTGTGGCACAATGGTGTCCCAGAAAGCACACATTCTCCAAAATTCAATATTGCAGAAGTCCCAGCAGAGAGACAAGAGCTGTCTAAACCAACCCCCAGGATGGCTAATCTCCATATTCTCCTCCTCCCTGGCCTTGGCACATTCTTTACATAACCATTATGCAACAGGAGCACAGAGGGAAAAGACACAGGTTACCCTCCACTCACATTCATTAATCAACAAAACCTGCCCCATATCTGATAGGATCTCTCAGACACCACACATTTTTTCCTAACACTCTTTAAGTTGGGAGGGTGATTTTTGAATTGGTGGAGACACAGACACAAGTTAGGATTCTAGAAAGGCGATAGGAACACCCTGTGAGTACTGCAGAAATATCACGTACTTTAAATATCCTCACTAATTAGGGAGACAGGTGATGTCTAAGAGATCCTATCAGATATGGGGCAGGTTTTGTTGATTAATGAACATTCCTTACGTAAGCCTGTCATCTGGCTGGGTTCAAAGAGTAGGGGTGTAAATGAAACTGTTTTCTCCTACCTGTCTCCTCCTTCTATTGAAGATTATTGTGTAATACCCCTCCCCCTGGCTCTGGCATTCCTATTGAACAGAAACCTCTCCTCCCAGAATGTCTCTTTAACCCCAGGGGCTATTATTTACCTCATCAAAGCAGTCTAGCTAATCCACTTAACTCTGACCAATCAGGACAGATCACTGGAAGGCTGAATTGTGGCTTACAGACAAGAAAGTCTTATAACTTCGTGTCTGTACATTTTAGGATAAATTCAACTATATGGATTTATCAATAACATTCTACTAAGTCCTTGAATTATATTTTCAGGATTCCTCTAGCGGGAATTATTAAAGAACAAACTCTTACCATGTTTACCTATGTGGCTGGGGATTTGCAATGGGGAAAATTACTTGGGCAATTCTTCCAATATCAGGCTTATAAAAGATCTTTTATAAGGCCCCTGCCTATATCTACAGAACCCCACGCCGCTGGGATACCTAGGGGGACTTTAGGAGTTCTGATTATGTAAACATATTGCAGATCTTCACTCCACAGTGCTCTTAGCACCAAAGTCGATTTTGAGAAGCACTTTACTGCAATGTGGGGAGTGAAATTGGAAATTTCACTAAACCCAAGGCATATAAAACACATTTTATAACGGTACTCCTTATAAATACCTGATGCACACCCCACCCCCCCTTCAACTGGCACACCCAGGGGAGACTCTGGGGGTACCTAATATGCCAAAACATTGTAGTTCTTTTATTTGTTAGTGCCCCAAACACCAAAGTCGAGTTTAGGCACAATTTGCATTTTAAAAGCAGTCCTGCACCACGGGGCTGCTTTTAAACTGACCTCAGTCCTCAGAAGTGCACACAAGTTAGCACAGAATGAGCTGTTGGTCTCTAAACTGCCATGCCCTATTGTATACTAGGGACTTAAAGTTAGTTTTGATCCCCTGCCCTATGATGTACTAGGGCCTTATAGGGGAGGTCATGCCAATCATAGGAGTACCCTAACCCATAGAATACACTTGTTTATGTAGGTGTTTTTACTGTATTCTAAGTGTTTTTTCAGCATAGCACTGGCCCTGGGCCTGGTTAGGTAGAGCCCAGGGACAGTCAGAGTCAGTTACCACCAGTACCTGTCAGCAAAAATTGAGAGGTACCCAGGGCACCAGGATGACTTTGCAACAATCATCAAACGTGGTGACTGGGAACCCCTAGTTTAAAGCAAAAAGGCACAACAATATTTCGCAGAATGCATGAAAACAAAAATGAGATAAGTACGTTTAACGCATCGGAGGCATAGTACATAAAAAAACAAACATAAAATGCATGTTGCTGCCATGATAAAATGTATGAAAATGCATGGTCCATAAAACTACATAAGTACTTGAAAGGCGACATAGGTAAGAATGTTTCAAAGACGGCTTCAGAGGCAACAATGTTTAAAATATTGTTAGTTGTTGGTAATATGACTCAACATTTACAGAACAAGTGAAAAAGAAACCAGATAAACTACTCATCCGATGATGAAGGCTTTTGAAAAAGTAATGAAGCCTCCGAACAGAAATGCCTGCACTTTAAAATAATAACAAGCACAGCACAAGCGCTATGCAGGTAAAAACCTTTAAATAATAGATCCTGAAAAGCAGATGTAAACAGTACTTCGGCGCAGGGAATCTGATAAGAAAAGCACATGAGGAAACAGGAAACAGTGTGCTACAACCAATAGAAACCAAGGAAAAGTAAGTGGCAAGCTAAAGAACCAATGAAAAGGAATGAAAGTAAGGGGGTGGGATGTAAGCCCTGTTTAAGAATTATATTAAATACAATAGACTTCACAAGCCCAGTGCAAGCAAAACCTAAATAAAGCATTTTGCAATGCAATAGGTCTCACATTTGTAAGCATTAGTGCTAATGGCATTGTAAATCATAATTCCTTTTACCCACGTGTTTTGGAGTAATTGACAGGACCAGAGAAGCAGCTGCAGCACTGTGCAGAGGACTAAGAATGAGGAATTACCACTGGGAACAGAGCTGCAGCACTGCCTAGAGGACTTAGAATGGAGGCGTTATAGACAGGACCAGAGAAGCAGCACTGCCTAGAGGACTAAGAATAAGGTATTAACATTGTTACCAGAGACACAGCTGCAGCAGTGTCTGTAGGATTCAGAATGAGGATTTACCAATTAGATAGAAATGGGGACCCCCTCTCAAAATACTTTTAGGTCAAGGAGTAGAGGGGAAAGAAACAAGTAGAAGCAAGGAGGAACTCCCTCAAGACCTATAATCACTTTACTACTGGGAATGACCTCTATTGCAGGCATACACAAAACACATATTTGACATATTGATTTACTCATTTATTATTGTTTTTGACAATTTTTTATCGTTATTTAAGTCATTTCTCATTTTTTTTAAATACAGGTAATCATTCACTGTACGTTACAAAAACCTTCTTTTTCCTTTTAAATACATATACAAAAAATGTTTTCTTTTATGATACAAAGATGAGAAAAGACATGATTATTTTATAAAAACGAGACAGCTATAATATCCAGGTCGAGAACCACACTCATTCACACATTCTAAACATTCATAACTCAAATATAACCAAAGGAAGGAAAATCCTGTTGTTTTGCACCAGTTGTCCACTATACAACCAACAGGTTGGATCTAGAATAGGAGAAACGGCCGACGCGTTTCGGTGGAAGAACAGCAATAGGGACCACCTTCCTCAGGACCAGCCAGGGGCAATTCAACAGTGGGTCTCGCAACCTGAAGTTTTAGTCTGTGAAAATGTATACAAGATAAAAATTACAAGTATGCCCATATTACTTTGCAATACCCTTTGAGACAGCAACTGTATGGACCAAACATCTCAAACTATCATTCTACACCACTTGTGCCACCTTATATACCAAGATACGTGTGAATATGCAGAGATCTCAAAATAGTAGGCAGAGAGAGCTAAAACAGAGGAATAAAACCAGAGTCTAAAGGGGGCCAAAGTAACACCCAAACTGTTGGTATCTACCTCTCTAATAAAAAGTACTCTGATTGTGTAATAGCACAAGTCTTCTGCGTAGAAACACAAATATGTTTTCAGCCAGGAGCTAGGGCCTTTTCAATTTGGCAGATGGGGACAGGTATTATCAACCATCCTGCAAAGATAGAGGTCACATTACTAAATAAGTGAGGTAACTAACAAGATGACTTGGACAAAATGCTAATAACAGTACAAGTTACCTCTAGATGCTTCCCGTCAAAGGAAGAAGGCAGTCAGATAGTTCTCAACTAAAAAAAATCTATAGAGAAATACAAACATACCATTCTAGTCCTACCCAGATAGTTCCACTTATCACGAACTTCATACCCAGACCGCCAGGAATCACTTACATGTTATCTTTACATATGAATCATATAATCCTTTTAGTTGTGCCTCATCAAATGCGGTAACTCTGGTGTGTTATACGGTTCTGTCAGCTGATCGATACCTGTTAAACAGAAACAAACTGTCTTTTGTTGACTCCAACACCGAAAATCGCTGTTAGTAGGGATAAACTTCTATTAGAGTCAAGATAGCCCAAGGCGTGTGTTCATCAACGGGATATAAATATAAGGCTGCATGCATTTAAGAGGATCCACGCCGAATAACGAACCGTAACAAGCTCTAGAGAATGTAATACCATGGGCTCGTATAACGGTTACGTATATAACTGTACCTATTTTAACAAGATAACCCTGCGGTGAAGAGGTAGAAATACCTGCTACCTTTCAAATGGCAATTATTACTTAAGAATCTAACAAACGTGCCCCTGTAGCTTCTAATAGAGACACGAACATAATTATCAAGCCACATACATTCTGCCGGTTTTAACTGTTACTACCCTTGCTAAAGAGCACGAAGCGCCCGAAAGCTTACCAAGTTCGTGTAGTCAGCGTACGTCCTAGAGCTCTGCCGAGTATCCCAGCCCAGATTCCGATCGCAGCAAGGATCTACCACAAGGCGCCGTTTTAAACACTGACGGCTCCCCGCTAAAATGCACATCACCTGTGCGGCAATTACGACACGCCTTGTCGAGTACTTCCAGATTTTTACTATAGAAGTAGCCGACGGACTCACCAAGTGATCGCCATCTTAGAAAGAGACGGCTATGCCCGTAATGTAAACAGTCGGCAAACTGGCTCTCATGATTGCAGAGGTTGCAAAGACACAAGGGCAGACTCTGAATGTAGCCAATCTTCTCCACTTTATTAAACAGCACCATACATAATGCATTCTTTTCTGTAACACCTATATCGTTCACCAAACAGGGCCAATTAAATGATCTAAGCTATAAGTTAGCATTATAGCTGTCATAAATATATACATCTAAAGAGTGATTTGTTAAAGAGTGTGTACAAGAATAAATAAATGTCCTCCAAAATAGCCCAATAGGACCTAACAAATGTACAGATGCTATATCTAGCCATACCTTGTTAGAAGGCTAACCTCTGCTAGAAATGCACAGATGCTATATCTAGCCATACCTTGTTAGAAGGCTAACCTCTGCTAGAAATGCATAGGTTTCTATGAGGATTTACCGACAGGACCAGAGTAGCATCTAGCAGCACTGTCTTAAAGACTTAGAATGAGGAATTACCGACGGGACCAGAGTATCAGCTAACAGCAGTGCCTAGAGGACTTTGAATGAGGAACTACCGACAGGACCGGAGAAGTAGCCAGCAGCACTGTCTAGAGGACTGAGAATGAGGAATTAGCACTGGGACCAGTGAAGCAGCTAGCAGCACTGGCCTCGGAGCTGGTGTTCCCCTTCACAACATACATGTTACCCATTCCACCACAAACACAATTATACATTAATAGTTTAAAATATAGCCCTGCTAGCAACAAACCCTTATCTTCCCTGTCACTGCCCATGGGCGGTTTGGAATCCATCCTCCTCCAGGACTTCAGATCTTTGGGCATCTCGACTCACAAGGGAACCTGGACAACAGGGTTGCAGCTCTGTTATCATCCACCCCTTCCCCCACGCATGCACCCCGTCACACAATGCTTAGCACTGTGAAACCATACATTCGCATTTACCAAACAAAAAGAGGAGCAGTACTATAGGTTTGTTGCCTACTCAAGCAACAACCACACTCCTTGTCAGAGTGAACCACAAAAGCAATAAATTAACATGTGCTTAACACTCTGGTAGCCTTGCACAAAAGCAGTCAGGTTTACCTTAGAGGCAATTTGTAAAGTATTGTTACGGCACACAAACAGTAATAAAGTGAAAACACAACCCAAGAAAAATCCCAATTCAAATTAGAAAAATAGAGTACATTTAATTCGAATGATCCCAGAACGACAACAATCCTATCAATAGAATCTGTATATTTAATTTAAAGTTTCTAATGAAATGGCACCTAATGGCACATAGTGCCACTCGCGGTCATCTGGTTGCGATAGACCAGGGGAAAGCCACAAGTTCACTCCAACCATGATGGAGCATAGGTCGGATACAGGGATCAGGTTAGTCACACAGCAAATGAACCTTCAAAGTCTGGCACAAAGCATTCCGTTCGCGATGGCGGAGGTATCGCAAACAGTCATGGCTGTAGGGCAAAGAGCAGGTCGAACGTCACGATGGTTGTTGCTGTAGCGCACAGAGCCAATGAAGTGCCGCAGACGGTTGTTCCTGTAGCTTCATGCTGATGTGGGCTGTTGTTGCTGTATTGTGAAATGCCACTCTCAAGTTGTTGGTCAACCCTGAAGTTCACGGTTGGCGAAGACCAGGTCTCACTGTAGCTTCACATTGGCAGTCTTCGTGGTCAGCAGACTCTTGGCTGATGGGCCCATTTGCCGTATCAAGAAGCACAAACCTCAGAGTTGCTTTTTTTTTTTTTTTAGTAGTACACTCAAATGCCAGTCTGTGATACGGGACCTTTGGATGATCAGGACTCACTCCATCAGAGGCCAGCAGGACTCAGGCAGGTCCCGTTGCAGGGCCAGGCAGGTCTAGTTGCAGCAGGTCACCTGAGCAGTTGCAGGAAGGCCTCTAATGCTCTGAATCACTCTGGTTAAGCTGTGATCAATGCAAGCAAGCCCAATCTTCTTTCTCAGACACCAGGTGTCAGAAATTGGATTATTAGTTGTGGAGGAAGTGAGGCCTGTGCAAGTAATAAGTCCACAATTTCTCTTTACTGGGAACCAAGCACTGCACTGTAGCGGTGACTCGCTAAGGGTAGTGAAGCAGAGCAGTACAAGGCCTACTTAGGTGTGGTGATGCAGGCTGGTAATCAACAGTCGCTGGCACACAATAATAGCACTCAATAAATGATTGTCCAGTCAGTGCTTTTTCTTTAGAAAAGGAAAAGTAAATTTATTACACACACACACTACGCAATAATTTACAAATATATACATCAGGCAAATTGAATTATCTTGGTGACACTGTGAAATCCCACTGACCCCTAAAGGGTCATGAAACACAACAATCAAAGTAACCCCCAACCTATACCAAATAGAACATCACAATATAGAAGCGTGTCACTTTGTCACTTATAAAAAAACAGGCCTATTGGCTGTGTCAGCAGTTCACCACATTACAATAAACCAAAATCTCTGTCAATATTATATTACAAATAATACATTTGAAATGAACATAACAGGTGTGTGTGTCTTTTTGATACACTTTCAGGTCACATAAGATGCAGCCACAGAACCTAGAAGGGACTGCACCCACAGCTGAAGAACAAAAGCTCTAGCCTTGGGAGTGCTTGAAACAATTGGGAAAATCCTGGAGGTGTTATGGATTCTGAGACCCTAGAAACATAGGATTACTTTTAAGTTCCTTTCTGGGGGCTGGTGCAACTCTTGCAGCCCCCCCATGACACTTCTCAACCTCACTGGTGGTGCCCCTCTCCCCTACTTCCACCACAAGAATCTAATATTTAAGTTGATGAACCCTGCTGGGCATTATGGGGTACCCCCTTGAGGAGCTGTGCATATCTAAAGAGCAGGCCTCCCACTGCAGTGGGGAGAGCCACTTTTCCATTTTGGTGCGCAGCCTCATGCAGCACGCGTCCTTTTGTCTTTTTTGGCTCCATTCATGGAGCTGATGTTGGGGCCATGTGGAGAGCCCACTCCTATGTGGTCCGGCAACCTCCCTGCCAACCAGCTTTATCATCACCAGTGTGGTAGTCATCAATCTTCCTTTTCCTGCTCACTCCCTGCGGTCAGGCTGCAACGTTCTGCAATGGCTGCCCTGCTTCCCCTAGACATGGACACGATGAGTGTGGTGAGGTCAAAGCCAAGGGGGAGGGGTGCTATGATGCACCTCCATCCTCCTGCTGGTGATGGGGCCTGGAGTTGGGATTCCTGACCCCTTGTTTGCATAGGGCCCCAGGGACAAAGTGGCTCTCAGGGGCAATTCATCCACAGGGCAGGGGGCCCACACAAGCCCTCTCCCCGCAAATTAATACATTAGGGAGCCTGCGCTGACCCCCAGTCTCTGGCCCAACCCAGGGGTAATCTCCAAAACTGCAGCAGATCCCTGTGTGCTCCATCGCTCGGGGTGATCAAAAGTCAATAATCTTTAAATGGGGCTATCTCAGGCCCCTATGGGCTGATTATAAAGATCTTGGGCTCATTAAACTCCTAGTGGCAAGCTTTAGCAACCAGAAGCCGTTTCAACAGGCCTCCTATCCCTAAAAGTGGAGTGCGTTACAGGGAGATGGTTCCACTGGCTCCATGCTCCAGCTTTCCTCCTGGTCTTTGTCTCTGGTGCTCCTCCCTTCCCTCTGGGGGGCAGAAGTCTAGATCTTTCCCCAGCTGGTCCTCACAGGGGAAGGGGCAAGCCTCACTGGCTCTTGTAGAGACCCACTGGTCCTGGGATCAACTGTGTGAAGAGCCCTTAGACCTTTAGAGAATCAGGTGGCTTGGCCTTTCACTTGTCCGTGGCTGCTGTTATAGTTCAGTTGCATTGTCCAAATCTAACAGAAAAAAACACTTGCTCTCCCTTGTGCAAGAGATTTACAAAAAGGTGGAAGGGTCTAGAAGCCACTACTGGCCAAACCTACAATGCAACATCACCCCTCTACCACTATCCCAGCCCTACCGCACAGCATGCTGGCATCATTCACAATTACGTCACCAGAAGTCACCAGTCACATCTCCTCTGGGGGCCTCAGCCCTGACATTATTGCCAACTTCCAGAGCATTTTTCCACCAACACTTCAAAGAGCAGCTCCCCTCCTCTGCTGGCTCCAGTGTCTGGGCTTCCTCCTTTGTTCAGTGGGCGAGGACTGCCCCAGCCCTGGTAAAGTGAGACAGCTAACTAACAGATGCAGATTTTCTTCCCCATTCCTTCCTCCTCTGGAACTGGGTAAAAGCACTGTTAATTACTCCTTTTGTGTGGGGAGGCCTATGTTCCTTCTGGTGGGAAGCTGGGAAATTGACGTGAACGAACAGGGTGACAAAAGGCCTAGCATCTAATCCTGAGCTGAGCAAAATTAAATATGAAAATTCTGGAAGACCCATGAAGTGTACATTTCTGATCTATGGACCTGCCTAGTCAAACTGGGTGCAAATGTTTCAGCCCAGTTGCATACCTTGCTGGACTTTTATAGGTCAAAGGAAGGCAAAACTGCAAGCTAAGGCAGATTTCCCCCTAAATATATAATAAAGTGTCACTTCAGACAAAACAGTAAACCATACTGACTTTCCCTAGGAGTGCACAATAATTTTAGTCCTAAACAGGTCAATATCATACCCTACAGAGTCCCAAAAGTTACAAGGCTGCGCACAACCATAGACTCACAAGCCCAGTCTGCACATATGTGCACATGTGTTTTTGTGTAACCAGTCAAATACCCCTTACCCTAGCTGGATTGCAGTGGCCTTATCTTAAAAAGCAGACACTGGCGGGAAACACGTGAAGTTAATTTACCATATTATTACAGTGGGTGAGGCAACAGAAGTGAGACTCATCCACTGTAAGAACTCCGTGCTCTCCTTGCCACTGGAGTCAAGCTAGCCTGACTGATGAGGGGTGATGCCTGAGACCGGTCCCAGGATGCTTGTTTCCAGTCTAAGGAGGACTTGGCCTGGCAGTTCGGACTGGACTGTTCCCATGGGGAGCAGGGTCAAGACAGATTTGCATATGGCTGGGTCTGAACTGGAAAGGAATGGTGAGCAAAAAAACGATGGATTTATGCCCAGAATGCTGTACTAGGATGAATGTCTGACATTGTTCTGCATTTTATCCATCAATTGTTCTTTTTGCATTTGTCACCCCAAGTGGGACGGGTATGCCCAGACGGGGGTCCAGTGCTCTCCATACCACTGGAGTCAAGCTAGCCTGGCTGATGAAACCCCGAAACCGGTCCTAGGATGCTTGTTTCCAGTCCAGGGAGGCCCTGGCCTGGCATTTCGGGCTGGACTGTTCCCATAGGGAGCAGGGTCAAGACTGATTTGCATATGGGTTCATACTGGAATGGCATGGGGAGGAAAAAAACGAAGGATTTAGGCCCGGATCTCTGCACTGGGGTGAATGTATGACATTGTTCTGCATTCTATCCATCAATTGTTCATTTTGCAGGGGTAGGGCCATCAAGTGCTATAAAGCGCCACCCTCATCTTCCTTGGCTTTGCGCTAAATCATTGGTGACATTCACAAACACAAGTAGATGAATATTTTCATATTTCCAAACAAAGACAGATCACTAACGTTGATTAGTAACTAAACTTGAGGAGTCTGGGTTGTGGCACGAGTAGAGTTCTGACTGGGAGCAAAGAAACATCGCCATGACTTAGCAGGAGATTTATTGACTGATTTGTCATTTACTATTTAATTAGTATTCCCTTTGCTTGTAGTCCTGCCCTTGATTGCATTATATACTCTACATCTGGTGGGCAATTGTGATACTGGGACAACGCAAAATGTCAATTAGAAGATCAAATATTACAAGGGATAAGGCAAATCCAACCAGGGTACACAGTAAGGAGAAATAGTGACCACTCAGCACTTTTAGAATTGGCTAAAGGAAGGCCACTGAGGCTGTGGCTGGGAAGGGAAAGATAGCAAAAACAAAGAAAAACGAAGCAGAGAACTGTACCCTAGCAGCAATCGATGATTTAATTGCGGAGGTAGCGTTTATATTACCCGATCAGAAGAAAGCGGCTATCGCAGGCACCAAAAAGTTAAAGCTTTTTACAAGAAGCAGGAGAGTGCATGTTATACAAAACCCTTAGGGGCAGATTTACAATAACTGGCGCATCCCTGCATATCAGCAGGGATGCGCCAGTTATTGTGCGCCACAGCTCCGCCACTCTGGATGTGCCGCATTTACAATGCGGCACACAATGGGGCAAAAACGGCACAGATGCGTTACGCATCTGTGCCGCAAAAGCGGCGCATTGCTGGAGTTGCGTCGCAAGCGCTACGCAGCTCCAGCAAAGCTCTTGGGGGCCCTATCTCCACAATGCTGCGTCAATCCTTACGCCTGCTTCAAGCAGGCGCAGGGGTTTGACGCAGCATGGGCCCAAAAGTGACTGAGTGAAATCTTGTAGATTTCACTCAGCCACTTTTGGGAGGCGTTCCAGCGCCGGAACGCCCACCCCCTCCCCCTGCGCTGGAACGCCACCTTCTGGCACAGGGCTTTACAACGTGACGCATCTGGGAGAAGCGCCACGTTGTAAATACCCTACACCATGGTGCATCTTTAGCACCGCAGCTGCGTCACAAAAGTGACGCAGCGGCTGCGTAAAAGAGGCGCAGGAGGCTTGTAAATCTGCCCCTCTGTATTTAATAATATTGTTCATCCTCCCCGTGTGATGAAGGGCCACATTGATTTATTGCTTCAGAGGAATCCCTTCAGGCTCTCTCTGCAAGTGTCACCATCGTGAATTCCGTTGGAAAAAAAAGTGGAAGTGAGCACATCATTTCAAAAAGTTGCTGTAATGATGATTCCGTCCCATCCTCGTCGCCAATTGTAATGATGACACGGCGTGGCTGATGATAAGAGATTTATTGTAAAAATTACAGCAGAAAAAGGCGAGAGCCAGGCAGCACGGCTTTCTTCAAGGACACCGGTAGCAACTGATGTCCTGGAGTGGAACCCCTGTAGGAACAGCAAGAGCATTCCATGCCTCGCTCTGCCCCAACCCTCCAAGATACATTAAAAGTAAACACAGCGCCAATAACAATATAACAGTTGCTCAAACAGATATGAACCATTAATTGCCTTGGAAGGGTCAGAAAGTATGGGAAATAAAATCCCGGCACAAAATTATAAGGTTAATGAAAGCAGGTTTGAACAGAAGGCAGTGCGAACTTCAACTGAAGATAGTACTTCAGTTAACTCTGAGAACTCGAACAAATTGATGACTGAGCTACACCCCAGGCTAGATGCTTTGACTAATGAGGCAATAGCTCTGAAAAAATTAACTGGTGAACTAGCAGCTCAAAATAGGGCTGGAAATGAGGTAGTTACTACTAAGCACACCATTGGGAATACTAGGACAGGCCAAACCAGCAACACACAGGATCAGTAGCCACAACCACTACCCCAACCCCTTACTCAGAGTGCTAGCTAGTCTAACTAACTACTAATACCATCAAATATTCAGATAACCGAACCGTAAATAGAGGGTTGAAAACAAATGTATGGAATGCAGGACCAAGTTAACTAAGAGGTTACCCGAAGGTGGGGGGGCAGACACAGTAAGGGGTTCTGATAGTTTTGGGGCAAGTACAACCATTCGACCATCAACTAACCTCCATTAACCTGTAGATACTAATAGAAGTTCATACTACAGATTAGAAACTGGAGGGCCACCAAGATTTCAACCGTATGTAGGCAATAGAAAATCCTCTATTCAGCATTTGGGTATGTATATTAATAGACATAGAAGTGGAGCTTACAAGATATTCATGATAAATATTTCTAAGCTGAAACAGGGTGGTTGGGAAGATGAGGATTCCTTGAAGAACAAGGTGATACATTGGATAAAGCATTGTCCGATGTCTATCCATGGTAAGATCGGATATAGTTAAGGCCGAACAGCTCCATAGCACTAATGGGACTTGAAATGGCATAATGCTAGTATTCGGGTCAAAGCCTATTGCTGATGGCCTGATAGCTCTTGACGTATGTACTCATTCATTCATGGAATCCAGGATAAGATTCAAGTTGAATAGGGCTAATTCTGAGAGGAATTATTCCCACGGGACACGGTTTGAGTCAGGCAATTCTACTCATATCCCCAGGTCGATGACAATCTGGAATATGTAGATTGACTGATAAGATGGGCTACCAATAAAGCCAACAGTGAACCCACACTGTATTTTTGTGTGGTTGATTTTATTTCTTCTACGGAGGGCCAAATGGAGAGCCAAGAAGCCCAGGCAGAGAGTAGAATAACTACTGGACCAATTGGCAATAGAAACACACATGCTGAGTGTAGGTCGGATACGAATCTTGAGATACCAGCGCCAAACTTCTTGATGGTTTCTTGGAATATAGTGAGCTGAAGCAAATACTGATTGGCAGGAATACATGCAGAAATTCGATCTCTGTCTGCTTCAAGAGACTTGGATGATTGAATCTCCACATAAATTAGGATATAGGACGTTTAGTATCGGTGCAATCCCCTTCAAAAGAGGGAGGCGCTCTGGTGGACTGGATGTATGGGTAAAAATCAATCTAAATATAACTATAAACGTTATGAATATACCTTCACCAGATATTTTAGTGCTGAAGATAAGAATGCCTAATAGAGTGGACCTATATGATTTTAATGTTTATATTAGGCCAGGATTGTCCACTGCGGAGTCTCCAGTGATGAACTTACTAGATAGAGTCCTAGGGGGCATATTACCAAGGGCCATTATCGCCGCTTTAGCGGAACTTTTTCCCGCTAATGCGACGATAATTTTATCGCCCTATTACCAAGCTGTCGCTAACACCAGTTAGCGACAGCTTGTAGGCGATAGCGGGCATTTAGGGGCCCACTTTGCATGTCAGCGATAATTATCGCTAATGACATGCAAAGTGGGCGTGCCAAAATGTCAGCGACTGAAAACAGTCGCTGCAATCGCTATCGCCTATGATCAACACAGGCGTAGTTTCGGAAATATTTGCGCTAAGCGCGAATATCTCCAAAAGCTAACGCCTGCCCTGACCAGTTCTTAGCCATGTTATCCAATGAGAGGTGGATAACATGGCTAAGAGCATTGTCACGGTAATGCCTGAATATCGCTGTATTGACAGTGATATTCACGCATTTCGCCTGTTTTTTATCGCTCCTGAGATAAACCTTGCTAATAGCAAGGTATCTCAGCGATAGAAACAGGTGAAGGGCGGCAATAGAAATATTCCCGCTAAGCCAACACAGCGATAGTTATCGCTAGTTGTTGGTAATATGCCCCTCGATTCTGTGAGACCGGAGGGAGTTGACTTCATTGGTGGTGATTTTAATTGTCGATTCGAGCCCGTAGTGGGGCTGGAATCAATATTAGAGGCTGAAGACTTAGCTAGAGGAATTGCTACCTTGATACAGATTCCTCTGTTTCCTGATCAACAGCAGATTTTCAATTAGCCCACATTACAATAGAACGAGGGCTGAGACCCTGTAATGGCTGGTTCCCTTTGGATAGTCCATGTGCCTGCACTTTCAAAAGACGTGTTATCAGGTCTAAAATAGATATCCTGGTGGATGCTGCATATTGGGGCTATTTGAATGACTATAGGGTGGACACCAGGGAAGAAAGTGATCATTTTTCACTGTGTCTAACGGCGACAGGGAGGTTGAGAGGGAGAATGAATCTTGAGCTGATGAACATGACGAATAATCCTTCCCAGCTGTCGATTAGTAATAACCGCAGACAGTTAAATGGTTCCATATAGCCACTAAAGTTGAGTCCCTGACTGGCATTTACAGTGGGTTTTCTGATGCTCTTATCCCCTTTAGTGATGCATGTCCACCAGATATACCGATAGTGCAAATTCATCAACCTATGGTCGCGAACATGAACGTTTTTATGACTTAACCTCAAAAAATAGGTCCGAATCCAGGTGCATTTATCAGTTTAACTAATTTTCTCTGTTTAACAAAAAGTGTTAGCTAGCTAAGAAAGGTTTACTAGTGGCCCTCAAGGCCAAAAATGTGGCACAAATAAGGCATCTTATGGCATCAAAGAGCTCAGATGATGCAAACTAGGATGACCTTATCACTGCGGCCAGAACTAAAGACCAGGCTACATTTTGGAGAATAATAGTGCATGGTTGTAGACAAGGTAGTACTAATACAGATCACTACCTGGTCCCAGGTACTTGGAGTAGACACTTTTCTAAGCTGCATTCTGGAGTTCCAGAGCCTCACACAAATTCTATGGGTCTCTGAGGCCCCTTCTCATCAACCGACAGAATCTATTCTTCACTTTAGCAAAGAAGAGACTAGGGCAGCCATTGACACCATTAAAGTCGGGAAGGCCCTGGTCCCCAACAAAATACCTGGGGACCTTTTGAAGCATGACCCAGAACTATGGGTACCATATGTCAATTTGTTAAGTAATGCAGTGGCTTCAGGGGCACCAATACCAAACTCATGGAAGGGGGCTGAAATCGTCCATATCCGCAAGAAAGGCCGCAAGGAAGACCCAGCCAATTACCGGCCTATAAGTTTAATTTATATTCTCCAAAAAGTATACGCACACCAGATATTAAATAAACTGAGCCATTGGATAGACAAGAATGATATTCTCTCATCATGTCAGGCGGGATTCGGAACCAAGAGGAGCACGATTGATCCGATGCTCAGACTTTCATGTATAGCCTGGAAATAAGTCAAATTAAAGGTTTGTCATTTGTACGTTGCTTTCATTGATTTGAAAGCTGCGTTTGACTTAGTACCAAGGGATCTCTTATGGGCATCATTGCAACAACAAGGAGTACCTAAAGATATCCTGACTCATATAAACAGGCTCTATCAACACAATTTTGCAAAATTGCGCTGGGGACCGGGTGGGTGCAAACTCACAGATGCTATCCCTATCATGGGGGGGGAGATAGGGGTCTATTTTGGCACCCACTTTTTTCTCATTTTATGTCAATGGTTTTGCCCAGTACTTACAAAATTGCGCTCATGATTGGCCAAAACTAGCAGGGGTCCCTACACCTGCATTAATGTTTGCAGACAAAACAATTTTATTGTCACAGACTTCGAGGGGGTTACAAAGACTACTCAATAGTTTCGGCAACTGCTGCAGACTGAAGGGCTTCGAAATAAACTCCAGTGAGACTAAATACATGACTATTAGACCACACAAAAGTTTTAAGAAAGATATTGTTACTGACAAAATTCCACTGGAGCATGTATCGAATTTTAGCTATTTTGGATTAAAAATGTACTCAAAACTTTCATGGAAATCTCATATTAATAAGGCAAAGGTAGTCTTGCTTCAAAACTCCATGCCAATTATTAAAAAACATCAAACATCAAACTTAAGTTTAAGTCTCTCCCGCACTAGAGGTCTACAGACTTATGGCTCAAACAGCATCCCTTTATGGGGCATAACTATGTGGTGGGGAGAATTTTAGTTCCCTTGTCGTAGGAGAAAACAAAATGATATGGATGCTAATGTGTCTGCCCCAAAATACACCTTTGATCCCATTGTTTTATGTTACTGATATCAATAGACTGGAACACCTAGCCGTTTTGAGACCCCTATTATATTGGCTAAGAATCTGGCCACCCAACAATTAAGCCCCTATAGACAAGGATTAAAGGCGCTTCTGGAACTAGGCGGCCAGCTCACTTTCCCTTGGTTCCCCCATGTGCAGACCTGGTTTTGTGAGTTGGACTTGAGCAGTTTCTAGACTGAATCCAATTCATTGACTGTACATTCTAAAAACGAGTTTAAGGGCACCTATTGGGAATTTATAACAAATTATGGGCCAGATGTACAACCCTTTTTTGCATGGGAAAATGGGTCTGCGACCCGTTTGTGCATGCAAAAACCCTACACGGCCATGTACAAACGCTATTTAGTGAGTCGCAATTTATTTGCGACTCGCTATATAGTGTTTGCGACTCGAAATTAGGAAGGGGCATTTCAAGGGCATCCCGTCCTAATTGCGACTCTGAGCCCTATGTATGACTGTTTTGCGACCGCAATTGCGGTCGCAAAACAGTTGCAATTACCACCTACTTCAAGTTGGTGGTAAATCAGTCGCAAATTGGAAGGGGTCCTATGCAAAAAAAAAATGTAAGGCTAGGCAGTGGTCCCAGGAACCACTGCTTGCCTTTAAAAAATTAAACGAAAACATTTCTTTTTTTTTTAATGCATCCTGTGGGCTGCATTTAAAAAAAAATGCTTTTTTAATAGCAGATCCAGACATGGTGGTCTGCTGAGCCAAGCTCCCTGCGAGGGCCAGCCATTGTCAATGGGGTCACAAAATGCAAGTGCCTCATGAATATTGATGAGCCTCACATTTTGCGACCCCATTGGGAATTGCTAACAGTGTCTCTGATACTGTTGTACATTTGGAATTGCGTCTTGGACGTACATCTGGCCCAAGGTACATCTTGACTGGAGTATTGGAAGAATTACTATAAAGTTCTTAAGCCTGAAGTTATTGCCAAGTTTTGAACCTTACTTTGATGAAACTCAGCCGCAATTAGCAAAAACACTTTTCGTGAAGTTTCGGTTTGAAACCCTTCAGATTAACTCGATTACAGCTAAATGGTCTCCCGGTCAAATGGTAGAGAGAGAAACTAAATGCACTTCATGTCTGTTAGATGCCATGAAAATATTGCACATATTTGATTCTTACGCCTGGTATATGCTGCTATTAGAAGAAAATGGGTCAAACCAATGTGTCTGGGGACTAGAAATTTTTCAAAGGTCCTAAGAATTTTGAAAACAGACACTACAGGGTGGAACGTGTTTGGTATCTGCAGATTTTTGTTTGCTGTGATTCTCACACGAAGGAAGAAAGGACTGATATTTTAAAGTTTTTAGAGTAAATCATGTTCTTGTTTTATACTAGCTTCATTTATGATAAATTGTAAATAATTGTGATGCATTTTTATTTGTGTGTTTTATACTAATGTATTTTTTATGGTTATTTTAACCAAAATAAAAGCTGCTTTGAATTGAATTCAATCAGCATAGTAGTCCTCTGGCAGCAGGGCAGTCTTTCTTCTGTATCTTCCACTGATCCAGGAGTGTTCTGAAGAGTGGCACCAGAGGTACACTATCTCAATCAATCGGGATTTATAAAGCGCGGCTAATCACCAATAGGGTATCCAATCGCTTGCAGTAATTATTCAAACAGCCAGGTCTTGAGGACCATTCGAAATTCCAAAGCGCGGTTATGGTCTGAGAGCGTGGGGAGGCTGTTTCAGGTCTTTGCTGCGATGTTGGAGAAGAAGCGTCCTCCACTTCTGCTTCGGTGGATGCGGGGAGTAGGGGCAAGTGAAAGGGAGGAGGAGCGTAGTCTTCTCGATGGTTGGTGGAAGTTCAGGCAGTGATTAATGTAGGTTAAATGGGCCAATTTCCCCATGTTTGAAGGAAAGAGCAC
Source organism: Lissotriton vulgaris (assembly GCF_964263255.1). NCBI lineage: Eukaryota > Metazoa > Chordata > Amphibia > Caudata > Salamandridae > Lissotriton > Lissotriton vulgaris. Next base: position 299,755,885 of record NC_141687.1, read on the forward strand.
AGGCACTTTGGTACTGGTTAGCAGAGGTAACATGCACAGAGTCCTAAAGCCAACAAAAACAAATTCAGCAAAACCGGAGGAGTGTAGCCAAAAAGTGTGGGGGACTACCATGCCAAGCATGTCACCTCTAAGACTCACTATTTGGTTAATCCCAGACCCACCACTCCCTTTTGTCCTACTGGTTCTGATATCTAGGTTTTCACTTGTGTTCTCGTGCACTCATCCTTCTGATCCTCACTTACACTCAGGGCTTTAAGTGTGCTGGGTCCTGTCGGTGCTCAGCACCGGCAGCTCTAAAAAGCAGGGGCCTCATTTATGAAAAGTGACGCATCGCTGCGTGAAAACAGCGATGCGTCACTTTTCACTGCGCACTCCTTGCGACACCAATGATGCGTCATATTTAATGTATGACGCATCATATCGCAAGGACTTACAGATACGTCAGTATTTCTGACGTATCTGTAAGCGCAAAAGTGACGCATTGCTGGAGTGTGTCACAAAAGTGACGCAACTCCAGCAATGCGTCCTTTCACATGGGGAAAGCCCCATGTGAAAGGGCTTGCGTCAGTCTTACGCCTGCTGTGAGGCAGGCGCAAGATTTTGACGCAACAGCATCCTAAAAGTGACGCAGTGAAATCTCATAGATTTCACTGCGTCACTATTACGAGGCTTTTTGCGGAGGAACGCCCCCTCTGCATACATTATACCTGACGCAGGTATAATGTGGCGCAGGGGTTTAAAAAGTGACGCATCTACCTAGATGCGTCACTTTTTAAATATGGCGCAACAAGGCGCATGTTTTACGCCGCCGATGCTTCACAAAAAGTGACGCATCAGCAGCGCAAAACTGACGCAAGGCCTCATAAATGAGGCCCCAGGTGCTGAGACAGGTCTCTATCAGGCTCTCAGTTGTTATGGTTGTTACCCTCACCCTCAAGGTAAAAAAAAAGTACCACCCTTCACTGCCTTTGATGTAACTTCAAAGAGACTCGTTATAGTTCGTTCACAGTCTCATCATTTCAGAACTTCTCACCTTTAAGAAGTGAGGCATTTTCAATATTATATACAAAGCCATAGTTGGTGCTTATTTATCTTATGCAACTAACAACCATTGACAAAGCCAATAGTCCCGGCATGTTGTATTTATAATGTTACTTGTTGTATTATATATCTGGATGCAATGACAGAAGCAGCAAAATACCAGACGAGCATCATATATGATAAGCACAGATTTTTAGCTTATGTGTTTTAAGTCACACCATAGAAGCAGTGCTTTAAATGGGCCGGTACTCACCGGTACTTCTAGATTTTCTGCGCTTGAGTACCGGAACTTCTTCTTGTTCAAAGAGAGTACCGGTACTCATGGGCAGCAAGCCAACCCAGTGCAATTTGGCATTTTATAAAACCAAAGCGCGACACACAGCTGACGAGTCAGTCTGCTTTTGTGATGCACTCGAGTGCTAATCTCCCCTTAAAATCTGATAAATGAGCAGTGCCCCTGCCCCCGTCGTGCTCTTTAACCTGGGCTGCTGCAGCCTCCTGGACAAGGGATTCATTCAGCAGAGCTGCACACTGGGCTATTGTGCTCTGATGGCCATACAAACACCTTCAAAAAGTGGAGGAAGCTCTGTTTTTGTTTTTACATTTCTTCTTGTGCCCCCCTGCAGTCGAGCTCCCTTCACCCCATTGCAAGGCGTAAAAGACTTGGTGGGGACAGATGTAAGGCCCAATGTGCATCTCCCCTCTCCCTACTGATAAACACACTACAGCCTTACATTTTCAGAGCTTAACTTATAAAAAGGAAAAATAATATACATGCCATTCCTTTAAAATGTAATTGAACAAGAAAGTTGGTAATATTGTGTTATGTGTGTTTGATTTCTAAAACACTTTCCCTATGCTTGTGAGGCCCAGGGCGATATTACACTGGAAACAATTTAAGAAGGGGTTCATATTCAATTAAAAGTAAAATATTTATGACATTAGAAAATAAATGTTAGTGAACTTTTTTCTTAGAGCCTTTGAAACAATTTCTAACATAAAGGGTCAATGAAACAAAATCTTAAATGAAGAAGTGCATTCGGTCATGAGGTTTTATCAATGATTTAATGAATGGCCAGCCCTCCACGTTCATCCGCTTGTTCCAGGTAATTGTTGCTTTTAGTAGTTTATTGTGGGTGCACATGAACTAAATACCCTATCTGCATGCACGAGTGCTTCTATGTCCCTGCGTGTGTTCTTGTATGAGTGAGTGTTGTCTGCATTGTGCATATCTGCACACCAATCAAATCTCAATCAAATTAAACCTGTGCCTCTGGCCCGGTCCCTTTGCACTATATGTAGCCCCGCCCCCATGGATCCACCCCCATAGCCCTACCCACCGATAACCCCGCCCCCTAGCCCACACCTCAATTAGGTGAGTACCTGCACTTATTTTTTTCCATTTAAAGCACTGTATATAAGGGTCTGGCGAGGCATAAACGGCCTATTCCGGACCATGTGCATCACCAGGGGAGGGGGGTTGAAAAGGGAAGGTTTTTGGCTTGTGGAAACTTTTTAGTGGCTGGCAGAATGGCAATGATAGCCTGAAGGCTTCGGAATTTGGATTGGGCTGGGAGGTGAGCATGATTATTCCCTCTGCCAAGTTCATGGCTGCGCTGCAGACGCTGGGCACGGCGGGCCGACATGACCTGCTGGGGCCCAGCGGTCTGGAGGAGGTGGATAGCGGCAAGTGGCATTGCAGCCGCCGTGGCAGCCTGCTTCCTCGAGGGTGGAGAACACAGAGCGAAGGATAGCCAATGTGGGCGAGGGGGCGGGAAGCACGGAGGGGCCAGCGCAAGCAGGGGTTGTTTGAGTGCCATTCACAGGGGTCACAGGGAGGACAATGGGCTGGCTATCGTGGCCCAGGGGCATAGTGATGCATTGGACCCCCTTGGTTGGTGCAGCCAGGGGGGGGCATAGGCAGGGAGAGCAGCAAAGGCTGTCAGAAGGGGGGCAACACCAGCGGGTAATAGTACGGCCTCGGGACGTTGGCATGAAGTCATGGGGGGAGTTTGCAGCGGCCAACCCTACACTGAGGGAGCGGGCTCATGGCAAAAGGAGTATTGGAGATGGCGTTTTGAATGTCAATTACTGTTGTAAGGATGGTGCCAAAGGAGAGTTTTGTGGAGGGGGTGCTGAGTATGTGGTTGACGATGAGTTGCTTTTGGATTATGAGAGTGATGAGTGGGAGGAGGATAAGTTACAACAAGAGGTTCAACGCAGGCAACTAATGCTCTAAGAGGGAATCCCCCTCACACATGTAAAGCACCTTGGCAAGTGCTATACATTTTCAAAATTACACAATCACTTAAAATTAAGTAATCTGCACCTACACACTTTGGTCCTGAGGAAAGCCAGTTTTAATCATAAAGGCCTGGCTGAAACATGTAGACCACACCTGGATGTAGGAGACCCTAATGTACACTCCTATAACATCCATCAGCCTTTTTTAATGCTAACAGTGACCCAGTTATTAAAATATAATTTACCCTCGTGTACTGGGATCCCTGTATAGCTTTTAAACTTTCACCTTCATGTCACTACACTGCACACTCAGAAACATACCTGCTCCGCTGTATTCAGGCGTCGAAGCACACCCGGGACACATTCGGTGTCACTGGGTGGGCCCGATGATAAAACATGCCACCAACCAGGGAAGCCATATTAAAGACAGATAACAAGAAGGAAGTTACAAACACCAAGGCGTCATGCAAACATGTGAGTGGGAAGAAGCATAAGGTTAAGAAAAGGTGTCAGTCAGATAGCTAATCAGAAACAGATAAGGACAAGGGCGACACTTGGGTCTCATTTATCTGATAAGACAAACAAAGTATATGGAGACATGAGTACATATCAAACTATTACATAGGGACATACAGGCCAAAGAAGGGTCGAAAGAGGAAGAGTGGGAGCTTATGAGGTGACCAAGAGTGCCAATTAATATAGAGAACTGGAAGTCGGCTTTCATTATATATGCAATAATTTACTGCGAGAGACATGGGGACAGGGGGATAGTGATGTTAAAATACATGGACATAATCAGGAAGGCCCAAATGCATTTCGGGGGTTTCGCATGGCTCAGCTATGACGAAGAGTTCCGGGCATGAGTGAGCCTGAACCCGGAAAAACCATGGGGAGAGGTTGACTCAGAACTTTGGATGCAATGGATGTCATCCACGCAATCAGAGGCATCCACACATACCGCTAGTGGTTTGCCTTTCACGTACCGGCCTTTTCACCCAAAGCCCACCCCACAGGGAGCGGATTACATCCCAAAACCAGCAGGAACCAATGTTGGGGCATGCTGGAATTACAATAAAGGCTACTGTTCCAGGCACCCGTGCAACTTCAAGCACGGGAGGGCAATAAGGACACCCTGGGACAAAAGGCATCTACTCCCATTAAGCTGGCAGCAATGTAACCTTGGCTGGCGACATATCCACAAAGGGGGATGCATTGTGATTGGAATGGGGCTTTAAGGAGGGTTTTCGGATTGGGTATCAGGGTCCTAGGAGGCAGAGATGGGCTGACAATTTCAAGTCAGCCAAGGAATTCCCAGAAGTGGTAGCACTCAAATTGGACCAGGAAGTGAAGAAGGGGAGGATAGCAGGTCCTTATGCATTTTGGCTCATGGTTAATATGATGGTTATTAGGTATGCAGTTCGGTGGTTTCATATATGTGGACAAAGATTTGCCGATGGGCTGCCCTATCTCGTGTTCACTGTTCCAACCTTTCAGTACTTTTTTTCAGTGGGTTTTTACGAGGTCCAGTGGCCACAGGTCTGTGTCATACTATCTAGAAGATTTCTTATTTGAGGGCAGTAGAAACTCATGTGACTGCCTGAAGGCTCTGCAGCATTTACAACAGATGGAGGAAGGCTTTGAGGTGCCATTGGCACCTGAGAAAATAGAGGGTCCAAAGGTGGTGTTACCATTCCTGGACAATGAACTGGACACAGTTTTGATGGTGGCAAGGTTGCCACAGGCCAAAATGAGCGAGATTCAGGCATTCTTGATGGAGGGGATGGTTTAGAGAACAATAGATCTGCGAAAAGTGCAGAAACTTCTGGGATACCTAAATTTTGCATGTAAGGTGGTGCATGTGGGGTGACATTTTTGTTGGCAGTTGGGTATGGCTATGTCTGGGTTACTTTGCTGTACCACAGTGTCAGAATTTCTGGGGCAGTCAGGGCAGATTTGGGTGTATGGAGGACTTTATTGACTGTAAGTAAGTAAGTAAGTAAGTAAGTAAGTAAATATATTCATTTGTTGATTACTTAAAATCATTACAATCAGCAAAGTACATGTCCAAAGCAAAATTAAATTAAAAATATGCAGATACAGTGTACATTTATATCCAAGCCAAAATCTACAGCTAAGCCCTAGAATAGTTTGTTTGACTGCAAATAATCAATTTGCAAAAATAAAATGCATTGTGCCAGCAGCTATAATTCACAATATACAATACTTTAAAACAATAAGATATACAGAAATAAAAAAGGCACAAAAGAATACCATGTAAGACAAATTTGACAATAAAGTACAATTAAGCTAATAAACTTTTAGCAGCAGAAACTAAGGTGCCTTGTACTAGCAGCTAAAGTTGTCAATATACAAAAGAAACTTTAGAATAAATGGTACATGAAAAACAACCAACCATAGTAAAATTGCGTTAGAAAGTGCATTTATAGTAATAGACTTTAGCCAGACTTCAGAATGCCCACACTATCCCTAAAAACATTTGATAGCGATATAAAAAGCGCACTTGGGGTATCAAACCCTAACAACTATGGTTTAAAGACAATGCATAACCCAAGAAAATCATTGCAGCTTTTTAAATAATTTTCGTAGCATAAATATCTTCACTAAAATTGTCTATATAACAAAGTTTCTTTTCAGCTATAAAAATAAACTTAAACATAAAATGATGGCGTTTCTACAAGATCTTACTCCCAATTCATTAACAATAGACTTTAAGATGGTCTTCCGCTCTTCTAACAATTTTGGGCATAAAGTTACTATATGCACTAAGGTTTCCTCACAAGAACCACATAACCTACATAGGTTGGAGGGACACTTGTTTTCCCATTTTGGTTTTCCATCTTTAGTTGGCTATCTCCCGAACCGTAATACCATAAATGTATTCTTAATTAAGGGTTTTAAATGAAACAACAAATGAGGTTGGGGAACCAATTTACCAAAGGAGTTAGCAATTGACCATAGGTGTTTTTTTCCTTAGTTCATCTTTATCTATTACAGTTGACAATAAGATAGCTGATTGGTTGATTGATTTTTTATAAACCACTTTACTCCTGACTTCATCTTCTAAATTTGGACAAATAAAATTACGTAGACACTCATTTAAGTACGTTTGCCAACTACTCACATATTCACTTCTCATCATTTCATGCCAACACTGGTTTGCAAGAGAACATTCTTCAGCACGAGACAATGACAATAAGGTCTTTAAAAAATGTATATTGTTGGGCCAATATTTGTTTTTTTAGACCAAATTCTAGTTTTATATTGGTACGACTTTTTTGACTGATTTCAATAGGGTGCCCATGAAGTTTCTAGATGACAATTCAGTTTGGCAAATCTAGATTTTCTCTGATGGGGCAGGTGTTCACGGATCCGGGCTTTTCAGGGATGGCCATTGGTGCACTGAATGTTGGCCAGAAAATTGTGCGCGTCAAGGGCACAGCATCGCTTTTTTTTTATTCCTTCCGTTGCTTGTGGCGTTACATCTGTGTGGAGGGAGTTGATTGAACAGATCTGTACTTTTCCACATAGTTAATATGTCTGTGGTTGATCTTGTCAACAGGCAGAGGGCCAAGGACCTACAGGTGCTGAAGCTGCTGCGTTGTTTCATGCTGACATGTCTGCATTTGAATATGGTATTCTGGACGCGTCACGTCCCGGGACACCAAAATGGCATTGTGGATGCTTTATCTCGTTCGCAGTAGCAGCGTTTCCGATCACTGGCACCTGTAGCGGACGCAGTCAAGATGCTGCTACCGGTCGAGGTCTGGCAGCTAGGCGAATGAGGGTCATCAGCCTGGAGAAGAGGGATTTAGGAGCATCCACAAGGAAGAGTTATAGGCTGGCATGGACTGATTTCTTGACCTTTGAAGAGAATGCACCACAATGATTGGATCGGGATCCTGAGGAGATAAGAAGGCGAGTGTTACGTTTTGTACTGTTCTGCATTGATAGGGATCTGTCGCCCACCACGATTGGGGGTAAACTGTCTGCGGTTTCATTCTACGGCAAGCTGCATTGGGGATTCAACCCTACCCGGGACGATATCTTAAGTCGAATGTTGAAAGTTTGAGGCAAACAGAGGAATGGGAGAAAGATGGCACAGAGGGGGACCATCTTGTTTAAGTTGTTGGGGGAGATGTTGGCAGTCCTTCCTGTAGATTGTTACGACAAGTTTGAGTTAGTTATTTTTAGGCCTTAGCATGGTGTTAATGTTTTTTGGGGCTTTTCAAGTTTTGGAATTGTTGGGGTCGGCTAGGACAATGGGGTTGCAGGTGGGCAATGTCGGCATGGATACAGAGTGCTTATGGATTCGGTTGAGTGGATCCATGACAGATCAACAGGGGAGGGGAAAGCTGATTTGGCTGAGCGAGGGAGGGATGGCATTGGTATGTCCAGTAAGGGAGTGGCAGATTTTTCTGAAATGGCCAGGATGCAGTTTCGGGGGAGTATTTTGTCACTTGAATGAGAAACCGATGTTGGCATCACAGCTTCTGGTGGTGATGCGAATGAGCTTCGCCATTTGGGTAGAGATGCAATGGTTTTCGGAACGCATTTATTTAGAATAGGGGCAGTGACAGAAGCGGCTAGATTGGGGTGAGGATAGGAGAGTATTCAGAGGATTGGTAGGTGGCGGTCATGTTGTGAGCATTATGTGAAAAAGAGTTCATAGAGAGGGCATTAATTGCTAGATGGATGAAAGGGGGAGGGAAAAGGGGGAAGAGAAAGGATCTGGGACGCAAGATAATGATGTTCCTCTTTTCAACGCAGGATGTGTGAATGGTTCAGGGGCCAAAACGATGACCTGGATCATGAGACATTCGCTGGTTCACTGGGCAGCCAGGTATGTGGACCAGCAAATATACGGTAGAACCTTGGACTGCACAGCAGCTGGCATGAAGTGCTATGGTGGGGAAGCAGCAGAATGCAGTGGGGAAGTTTTCTGCCTTTGTTTGCTAAACTGGTGTCCCAGAGAGGGTGCCTGGACATGCAGCTGATTTATGTGGGGGGAAATGATTTGGTAAGACTATCCGGTTTGACACTTTTGTAGCATATGCAGAGGGATCTCGAGGCCATTCATCAGAATTTTTATGGGACTTACATCATATGGACAGAGTTTGTACCACGTTGCAGCTGGCAGGGGGCAATATGACCTGGGGCAATAGACAAAGCTCGCAGGAAGCTAAACAAGGTGATGAGAGTATTTTGTGCAGGTATGGAGATTACGGTGATCTCTCATGGCCGAATTCGTGAAGAGGAAGTGCGCCTGTTTCCTGACAATGGAGTGCAGTTGTCAGGAATGGGGAATGCGTATTATATGATGGAGCTGAGGGATGCGGTGAGCTGGCTGTGCAACGAGATTATATGGTGTAAAAGAGATGACCCCTGAATGGGCTGTATGAGATTTTAACCTGGAATAGGTTGATAAGGGGGGGGGGCAGAAAAACATCCTTTGGATTTATTCTGGGTGGAGGAACTCTTGGAAGTGAAAGGTCCCATTTGGGCTCTAACACAATTTCGTGGGGAGGAAGAACGGTGTGAAGCAGGCGAATGGAATGAGAAAGGACGGTTGTGGTTTACAAGTTGCTGTGAGCTGTGATTGGATGGGTGAGGTTGGGGGCTTTGTTATTTTAAGTTATAAGTCACTCTTAACAGTTAATAAAGTTATACTTATGCAACCATGCCCTAATAAATTTGGCCTTTTTCACTATTTCTTGGGGTCATAGAGTGTTTATTGCTGCACGATGACGTCCCCCAGGGAAAGAAAGGCGCAGTCTAATCTTTCCCCGAGGGTATTTCTGCATTGGAAAGATCATGGTTAGGGATAGGTCATTTGGGGTGGAAGAGGCTGGTTTATTGGTGTAAATACACAGCCAATCCAGGACACCCGAGTCCCACAGGGCGGTCTCCAGTGGCAGCCTTCCCCACCGTGTGAGCCTTTGTGTACCCCACTTCCACATGGTCATCACTGTGTTTGTGGTGCAGGGCAGGGGGGAACCTCTCCCTCCATAAAGTCTCTGCAGGTAGTGTTCCGGGGCCGTTGCGACCCTATCCACCTCCAAAAAGGACTCCTGCTGGGCCAAGAAGGCCCAGTCATTTATTACCAATAGCTGGATGGCCCAGTAGTAAAGTCGGAGGTGTGGTGGAGCAATATCCCCATCCACCTGACGTCTAGTCAGCAGTGACAGCGCAATTCGGAGAATCCTGCCATACGTCAGTAACTCCCTTGTGATGATTCCACCAAATGTCTGAAAGAATTTATCTGAGAATGGGAAGGGGTTATCCTGTAACACTTATTAGAATTTGGCCAGATAAATCATTTTGTAAATGGCTGCCAGGCCAAGCAGGGCAATGGGAAGTTTTCACCACCTCTCTACATCGCAATGGAAAGCCTCCAGGATTCTTATCAGATTTTTTTCCAGAAACAGGTCACGATCTGGAGTCACAAAAAGAAAAACAGGTATCAGAATCCTTCAGGCCCCCACAGAAAAGGGTCAGTGTTTTGTCTGGGCCCTCCCTACCTAGGAACACCCTACTGATTTGTGACAATTAATTGCAGTGTCCTGAAAATGAACAAAACATTCTAGGATATGCATGATTCCCGGCACAGAGTTTGGCTGGTCTGCCAGATATAAAAGGATGCTGTCTGCGTACAGGGAGATGACATCTTCCCATTCCGGGGCCCAGCAGAGGCCTCTGATCTGTATATGCTTGTGGACCTTGGATGCCAGGGGTTCCAAGGCTACTGCAAACAATAGTGTTGACAACGCACATCTTTGTCTGCTGCCCCTGGATAGTTTACAGCACCAGACCGAGCCCCATTGACCGAGACTCTCAACACCAGGTCTGTATACAGCAGCCGCACCCAGGAGAGAAAGTACGCACTAAACCCCATTTTAATCACATTGACAAGGGAGCTCAGCCTGTAAGAGGTTCAGTCATCTACAGATTTAGCCTCCTTGTGTATTAGAGCAATCATTGCCTCTCAAAGTTCTGGCAGTAGTGCCCCCTGATCCCTTGCCTTGGAGAACATTTTAAGCATTGGTTTCAACTTTTTCGATTCTACGCACTTGAAGAATTCTGGCAGAAAGCCATTAGGGCCAGGAGTTTTTCCACTACTAAGCTGGGCTATGGCTTCCGCCACCTCAACCTCAGTGACCTCTGCATCAAGTAGGTCCCTCTGGTCGGAGCTAAGGTAGGGGGTTCGGAAGGTCTGCAATGAAGGCCTCCAACTCCAGTCCTTCAAATGCTTGTGCTGTCTTGCTGTTTCTCTCCTCCCAACCTTACTTGCCGTATCCACCCTTGTCCCTCTTCCTTTCTTGCCAGCCACGCCAAGAGCTTCCCTGCTTTGTTGCCTACCTCGTAAAGTCCACCCTGAATAGCTCGATACCGGGCCATGGCAGCCTGAGTCATGTATTCTTGCCCCACCTCCTCTAATCTATATGCAAGTTCCCTCAATGGCGAAATAATGAAGTCACCTTCCAGTTGTACTAATGTCTCTTAAATCAACTTACACTCTTCCTCCCTCTTTGGCCTCTTGCCAATTATGTGTGCTATTATTTCACCCTTAAAGACAGTTTTATAGGCCTTCCACAAGTCTACCTTGAATTGTACAGAACCCTCGTTCTCCACGAAATACCGTTCCCGGGCTGCAACAATCACTCACCTAATGTTGTTGTCTGTGAGCTCCCAATAGTCTAACCGCCAGACCTGCCTCAACTCTGGGAGGCCCATTTAAACCACTGTGCTTAGGGGTGAGTGATCAGAGATCCCTCACGGAGAAAGGTTGTATGAGTGAATCTGCCCACCTGGTGCCCGGACACCAGGAGATAGTCCAACCTCGACAAGGAGCCCATTGAGTTGGCTGAATAGGAGTATTGGCGTTGCCCCGGATGCGTCAGAGGTCAGCCAGTCCCAATGGCATTATGAGGGTGGCCAGTCATATATCTGTCTAGGGTCGCTCTCCCGCTTTCGTAACCCTATCTAGGACCCCCTGTAGTGTCAAGTTAAGATTGCCTGTAATAATTGTAAGCAAATCCGGGACTCCGGTCACCCAAGCACCCAGGCATTGCATGCATTCAGACTGCAGACTAGGGGGAAAGTACTAAGAGCTCAATATCAGATCCTCACCACAGCACCGCCCATATATTGTGCTTGACAACCGTTCTCATTGATTTTATGGACCTCCTGTAGGAAAGATCTACGGGCCAGGATTCCCACCTCCCTGGAGCCCCTGGAGAATCCTGCATGTGCCACCAGGAAGTATCTACCTCGGCCCACGAGCCCACAGTCATTACCCATCACATGTGTCTCCAGCAGCAGAACCACATCTGGCTGTGTCTCAACAGCTACAGGTTCCTCTAATAAGTTTATCTTCCAGACCATTCACGTTCCAAGAGAAGATCTTCAGGGTTAGGCCTCGGCTTGGGCCAACTGGTGTCAAGCCTCAATCAGTTCCTGTCTGCCAGGACTCACACTATAACACACATGCCCTCAAACAAACTCGACCCCCTATTACTCCCCACACCCAATCACCTCATGCTCCGGGCTTAAACTACCCATCTCCTCAATACCTGAGATGCCTGTCGCCCCACTGTTAGAGCTATAACCAAAAACAAAGAACCAGAGTATGGTCTCTAAATGTGAGTTGTAAACTATTACTAACTTTAAGTCTGGATGGCTCTCCGGACTATCAGGTGCGCCCAGGAATATATCAAATTAAGTTTGCAGTGCCCCTGACCTGACCAAAGTCCAACCAGGATCTCTGTCTTCATATCAATAAGTCTGCTGTCATGGGGTCACCTCAGGCAACTCCTTCTCATCTTCGCTGCATTGGGAGTCCACGGAGCTTGCCCCTGAGACTTTCTGCAGACTGCCCCAGTTCTGCCCACCTGTTGCTTCTGAAAGGGGGGTGGTCTTGCTGCAACAACTCTACCACTTTCGCCCTTTCGGATTCGGCCTGGTCTCTCTTCAGGGCTGCCTTTGACATTAGGCGTGTGACACGTTGTGATCTAGGAGTTCTGCAACCGTCGAGTTCCTGGGAGTGAAGTGCATTCAGCATCGTACAGCCCCTGCCCTCCAGAAATGCCCACGCTTCAGACGCTGTATTAAAGTATTGGGAGCAGTATTGCTCTACAATCCTCAGTCTGACAAGATAAAAGAGCGCATATTTTAAATTCAAAGTGCGTAGTTGCCTTGTCAAAGCCATGAAGGACTCTCTCCTTTGGTGCACCACTTGGGTATAGTCAGGGTATATAATTAATAATCCCCCTCCACCTGCCAAAGCCAGTGTGTGTGGGCGTATTGGAAAATGGCCTCCCTCTCGTGAAAATTAAAGTCCTTGCCCTCCAGGACTACCTTCATCAACCAGTTCTCCATATACAGTTCTGCACTGGGACCTTCACCCCATTCAGGTAGGCCCCCTACTCGCACATTGTTGTGTCGGGAGCGTCCCTCCACATCTTCCAATCTCTCCAGGAGGAGCGCCAGTGATTGCTGCAGAGATTATGTTTCTCATGGTCCCTGGCTGCGGGCTGTAGGTGTGCCACAGCGGATTCTGTCTAGCCCATCCTGTCAGCCAACCTTTTGTGGTCCACTGGGAAAAGCGCCAGGTCCAGAGAGACCAAGTCTATTTTGTTATCCAGTTTAGGCTTGACGTCCCCAATGGCCGCCAATATTGCCAATGTGTGAACCTTCAGCCCAGATGCTGACAGGTGCTGGTCAGGAACCTGGGGTCAACCCGGTCTTTCTTCGCCCCTAACACTCTGTGTTAGTGCATACCATGATGGCCAGTACGTCCGGATTCACGGACTCCAGTCTAATGTTTCTGAGTCTGGAGCTCAGGGGCTGCCAGTCACTGAGGTTCGCTGCTGCGGCCCAGCCACGCGCCACTGTGACACCCCTCCCCAAGGGGGCTGAATCCGCAGTCCCTCAGAGGGGAGCACCCAGGCCGACATGCCAAACCGGTCCCCTCAGGACAGCCCGCCCCCAGCTGGCATGAGTACCCCCAGGTTACCTCAGTTGTGCCTGGTGCCTGGAGATTGCTGCTTACGCCTCACCTGGGTTCTCTGCCACTTTTATCAGACCTCAGTCTTCCACCACCGAGGAGTCAGCCTCTCCGCCTGTCCACAGTGGGTTCTCAACTGCTGACACGGTCACCTCCGCTGCATGGGGCTCCCCCACAGCTCCAGTGAAGGGCACAGTGTCACCCAGGGTTCACACCCTAGCTCCAGTCATGGAGGTCAGGCAGGTCTCCAGTCTGTGTCCCAAAAGGCCCCCCAAGATGCCTCCTACCTCCTGTCTTCTGCTTTCTTCTTTTGTTTTTGAGAGGTGGGCCTCAGGCATCAGGCGCTTGGTCAGCTATGTGGCCGGATCCATCTTTTAAATGCAGCAGCGGCACCAGAATCGGCGCCTTTGGGGCTCTCCTCCTTGGCTAATATGCCCTACCAGGTGGGAAGCCCTGTCTAGGAGACTGCGTCTGCCATGGAATTCATTTGGTGTTCCTCGGGTGCCGGGTTAAGGGTCGTTCGCGTGGAGCTTCAAGAGCTTGTGGCAGACGCCATGAACGGCTAGCCACACACACATCACTGATATTCTTATCTGTGCATGAAGACCCTTGCACAACATGAAACCAAAGGCTGGAACTTTTGATGTTTGGCAATATCTTTATGTCCAGACTAGGGTGGATGGTATACTCTGCTCTGCTGGCAGGTTTTTGCCACTCCGCGCTCCACTTGGAACTTAGAGTTTGGCAAAAAATCCACCAACGCGGAGCGGAGTTTACTAGTGCACTCATCCCTAGTCCCAGCAATCACGCTGTAGGGGACTTACTTATCGCAACAATATGAGTTCTTGACCCAAACGACCCTCGGCAGCCAAGGGGACATTATCCCACAACCAGTAGTGCGTCAGGAGATTCCTTTGCAGAGTGGTTGAGAAAGTGGGGACCTCAGACGATGCCTCAGCAATCCCTCTGTGGGGGACTTACTTGTGGCAACAATAGGGGTTCTCGGTCCCCAACAACTCGCAGCAACCAAGGGGACATCATCCCCCAACCAGTAGTGTGCCAGGAGGCCTGTTTGCAGGGTGGTTGAGAAAGGGGGCGGGCCTCAGTCAACATCTCAGCAATCCCACTGTGTGGGACTTACTTGTGGCAACAATAGGGGTTCTTGGCCCCCAATGACCTCAGCAGCCAAGGGGACTTCATTAGAGGTGGCCGAAGACAACTCCACCGGCTCATGGAACTCCATGGAATTTGGTGGAGTTTTTCTACAACTCCACTGAATTAATCTTTGTGAGCTCCGGCAAAGCTGCACTTTTGCTGTATAGTCCCGCGATGCAGTGCTGAAGAAAATACAATGGCCTCCTAGAAATACTGGGGGGAGATGGAGAGGATAACAAAAGAAAGAGACGTGTATGGAATATTTCAAAAGGTTAGGAGAACACCTTGAGCCATATAGGATTCTGGTATTATAGGGGCATAAATCTTTCACTTGTTTTGAAAGAAAACATCATACACAACTTGATATTGGGGGGAGGGCTATAATGCTGGTCTTATTACAGACCAGCTAATGAAGTGCACACATTATAAGCGGATTGTTCAAAATGCACAAATTCACAATCCTACTTAGTGTGAAACCATACCCATTGTGGTAGACACTGCTGTCTGTGTAAAAACAAATCAATGGAAAATCTTTTTTTTTCCACCACAAAGCTATTCTTAATTTAGCTGCCCCCAAGCAATTCCGCAACATTACTGTGACTGATTTGAATGAATGAATAAATGAAAAGAATTTATAAAGTTCACTGATGCTTCTAAGAGTGTCCGGGCACTAATTGACTAACAGCAAGAGGATACTTATACCGGTGCAAATTACCAGGTTTTAATTTTTTTCTGAAAATAGACCTGAAGCTTAGAGAGCAAAGTTTAAGTGGCAGATGATTCCAGGCTTTTGCGGCTAGATAGGAGAAGGAGTGACCACCCCTTCCAAAAGTGGAGTAACAAAACTTGAGGGGGCCCCCCTGCAAAGTACTTGGAGTGCGGGCCCCCTCCCTGGCCCACAACCTACCACGTTAGCTGAGGGGACACCCTGGAACTCATGCCCCCCCACCACCCCACAGGCTGTGGGGGCTTATGTTACGCCACTGCCTTCTAACCTGAATGATCCTAGAAACTACAGCCACAAAGGACTGAGAGGAGCATAAGGCTCTAGCCGGAGTGTAGTGACAAAGGCTTGTTGGCAGGCACTAAGGACAGACCATAAAAAAGGCCCTGGAAACCATGACTAAAAATGTGAAGATAATTCTCTTCTTTATAGGTAACCAGTACAAAGAGTGCAAATGAGGAGATACAGACGTCAGAGGGAGAAGCCATAGAATGAGCTGGGCAGCAGCATTCTGAACAATCTGAAGTCTAGCAATCAATTAGTCAGGTAGACCCACATGTGAAACATTAGCTAAGTGTAGTTTGGCTGTAATAAAGGCGTGGACCACCATCTTCCTAAAGGACAATGGAAGAAGGAAAAGAAGTTCCTTTAAGGCTCGAAGCAGTCAAAAGTATCTTCTCACCACTGCGGACACTTGCGGTTTAAAGGATAGGAGGTTATCAAACCCAAGTGGCAGAGTTGGGACCCCACCAGGCCAACAATATGGCCACCAATCCTTATGACTGGACCAAACAAGAGAATCTCAATCTTGTCCATATTACACATCAAGTGACTGCTCAAAGCCATTCGGACACATACCTCAGGTTTAGGTGACTAAGAACTAACAAGTATAGGTCGGGTGTGAATGCAGTGGGTATGCCAATATTTCCTTAATCATTACAGGTATTTCTGATCGGAATTGTTGCATAATTGGCCATTCCCACCAAATAGGAATCATTGTGCCCCTTTGCCTGCAGTGACGCCAGCATAATGGACTATCTGTGGGGAATATTTTGTGAATCCTGGTGGGGTAATAATGGCACTTTATATAATACTTTCCAGTGAATATCCTTGGATTTCATGCAAAATGGGTGTTTATTAATGTCGCTCCAGAGATTATGTATAGATTTTCTATATCTATCTCCACATATATGTAGCTTGTCGACATATATATCGACTTGGTACATGGATGTGGCATTAAGAAAAATGTATAGTTCCCTATATGGACTTACCTTTGGATATGTTGTCCACGATTTTAGTGTGCTATGATATTCTTGTCCTCGATATTGCGGAGTGAATTGTACGCTTGATGCCATGTGAGAAAAGCGGCCCTTTTGCATAGGTCTGCAAAAGAGAGCGGGAATACTAAGATATGAGTGGTGGAAGAGTCCTGCGAGGGCGTGCACAACGTAATGTTACACATAGAAGGAACACATTTATTTAAGTGATGGATGGAACTTTGATGATTATGTTGGTATATTCTGGGCCCTCCTATATTTTAATAGAAAAAAGTGTTGGAGAAGGCATTGTGTGATGATGTTAATGCCAATAAACCAATCATGTTGTGAGAAATCGAACGAGTCTTTTACCAAAAATGGCACTTCCAGAGCCACATGACATGAAATAAATAGGAAAGACTCGGGATTATCCAGAGCACACATTTACCAGAATTGTTTACTCCAGTTAGTGTTACACCTAAAATAGGTGTCAGTTTACGCACGTGCATAGATCTACATACATTGATTCTCCATCCAGTCTGTTTTTCATTCATCTCATTTGTGACTCGCTAGGCACACTTAAGACATGCCGGATGCCTTAAGTGTCACAACAGTTCTCTCCATGAAGCTTCTTTTAAAACCTATGACGCATGGCCTGAGATAGAGGAACATGCGAGGTATTGAGGGATGTAGTGAGCAGGTTAGAAAGAAGATCTCTCATTATTGGAGGACATGAGGCGACTTATCTGGCTCATAAAAGCTCTGAGGATGGAGCACGGTCGGACCTCAGCTTGGTGGATACATCATGGAATGCGCCGTCGCCTGAAGGATGGGACCAAAGGAGGGGGTTCATGGCTTGCGTAGTTGAGGCTGGAATGTGTAGAGATGTTGGCTAGTAAGGCAGGGACCTACAAGGTTCTCAGCAAGAAGTGGCCACATTATGGCTGGTCGGGCATTTCTCAGTCAGCTTTCAATTGCGTTAAAAGAGGAACGTCTGCGGTACCCACTTAGAGCAAATGTGCGGTCAAACGCAAGAGTCTTCTCTATAGATTCAAGGGTAAGCGGAACGGGTGCTCCCTGTGCAGGGGTTCTGGAACAGAAGGTGCTGAATTGACTTTTGCACTTTGCATCATTAGGTCTAACAGGGGTGTAGATGAACTATTCTGCACTGAAAGGTGAAGCACTGATATGCCACTGTCATTCACATTTTGTATAAGTGATATCCCAGTGGCCAGTGACCAACAAAATATGTTTAAGAAGGACAGCGCAGGGCAAATAATGAACTGCTGATCAGTACAGTGATCTCAAATAATGCACCAAGGACAAATGAAATAACCATCTGATCTTCCCAGATTAATGCGGTGATCTGAAACAATACCACAGAGGAGAGAACACGAGTATTCAGTAGCACTCAGTAGTACTCTCCTACTGTACCTTAATCCTGTGGGTAGATATGCAACTTTATGCCTCTTCTCCCTGTAAAGCCTAAAGATCTTTAACCAGCCATGCTTTTGATCTGTCTAGAATGGGGGTTTGGGATGCAACGCTAGCAGGTGCCCCCTGAAGCAGTGTTGGCATCACACTAAGCACTAGATCCTCGCACAAGCACACTCAGAGATCATAAACGTCAATTTACCAGACGGCCAAGGGTAGCCGCAGTGATATCACACATTTTTATGTTTACTCACATAACATGCATACACGCAATCACACATACACACACTGCCTCTCACATAAACACACTCTTCCTTCGACGCATGCACAAAACATACATTTAAAAGCATTTTTTACTTACGATAGCTCGCAGGTAGGGTCATATTCCAGCTAGTTGTCTCTATTTTTATTACACTAATAGTGAATGATACATAGGGGCATATTACCAACAACTAGCTATAATTATCGCTATGTTGGTTTAGCAGCGATATTTTTATCGCCGAGCTGCGGCGATTTTTATCGCTTAGGAACCTTGCTATTATCAAGGTTTATCTCCTAAGCGATAAAAATCGGCCGAAATGCATGAATATCGCTGAAAAGTCAGCGATATTCATGCATTACCAAGCTAATGCTCTTAGCCATGTTATCCACCTACCATTGGATAACATGGCTAAGAACTGCTCAGGGGCAGGTGTTAGCTTTTGGAGATATTCGCGCTTAGCGCGAATATCTCCAAAAGTTGGTAATAGGAGATAGCGATGTTAGCGACTGTTTCCATTGTCTAACATCTTGGCACGCCCACTTTGCATGTCATTAGTGACAAATATCACTGACATGCAAAGGGGGCCCAAGATGGTCGCTATCTCCTACTGCTGTCGCTAACTGGTGTTAGCGACAGCTAGGTAATAGGGAGATAAAATTATCTCCGCTTTCTTGGCTTTTAAAGCCAAAAAAGCGGAGATAAACCCCCTTGATATATGCCCCATAGTTATTCACTATTAGTGTAATAAAGAAAAATCCAAAAAACAAGGACATTAGTGCCCCAACCGATGTCCATATGTCCTGCTACTGATTTTGCTACCGCTGATTCCAGGGGTCGAAAATACAGTGACAGCGGCCTTAAGCGCAAAAAAAAATACTGAGGTCACAGCTGTAACCTCTGGTGACCTCTAAATGATGTCCATGTTAAAGATTGTTTGTAACACTCACAGTTAAGATACCGTTTCCCGTCAAACCATTTTGAAATAAAAACGCAGAGGCCTAGCTATCAATGGTACACTAAATGGCTAAATGTAAATGTCCAGCTGTCATGGTGTAGGGCACTTTCTTTGCTTATACCCGAGCCCATGGTTCACTTGCTGAACCTCTGGAAGGCCTAATGACACCAATGGTGGGGTTTCAGAGGCTTATGAAGAAGAAGATGATGAATGCTGAGTAAAAAATGGAAAATCTGTCTAAGTGGCAGGAGCAGGTCAGAGAAAGATTGTCACTGCATGCTTAAGAGATGAAAATGAGGTGTAGTAAGGATAGCTAAAGAGGACAATGTACGGGTATCTAAAGGTAGTGAAGGCGATTTAAGAAACAAATCTGTTTGGCACACAGATGGGTCCAGTAGAGTGAATGCCTCGATGGCCAATAGACAGGGCCGTAAAAGGGCTCCATTTCTGTTTGGGAAACCAATGGCATGTGCCAGATGAATGGTGGCAAATGTATGTGTACCAAGGTCTCTGCCAGCAGTGTTTTGTATATTCTGAAGCCTCTTCACAGAATATTTGGGAGAGTCTATTTGGCGGATCCTGGGTTTAGGTCACGTCCATAGCGGGACAATGGGCAGAGTCCAGGTTGTGATGCAGGCATCTGGTGTCAGCAGCTCTTTGTCTGCGCATCATAGCCTTGCCACACATGCGCGGAGGGACTCAGTCATTACCTCAGCATAATGAAGAGAGCAGAGGCTGCCCCAGCAGCTTCCCAAGGAGACAGTTCAGTCTACTATGGGCCTCCTATGGGCTATATGGCAGTAGCCCCAGAGTGGGATGGGCTGGTTGCAGTACAGGAACCAATAAATAGGCCTTAGAGAGCAGCGCATGCAGGGGTGCCGGATGTGACATTGGCGTATTCGTGTTCCCCCAAAAAGGAGGAGATATGGGGGTGCTCTGCATGCATTAAATGAAATAAAAAGAGGTTGGACCCCACAGATAAAGGGCCATACACCTTGTCGGCCCCACCCCTGCAACAGAACAGTTGGCAGCCCCACGCAGGCTGGCTTCTCAAGGGTCCCTGGTCTTAAAGGCCTATTCAAGCTCCAAGCAACAGGACAACAGAAGGGCAATGGAGGCGGCTCCCTAGCAGACACTGAAGATGATAGGGAAATAGCAGGAAATAAAACAGCAATCCCTAGGCCCGGGGTGAAAGGTTACCAACAACAGGTGAAGGCCTCTGATGAGGCAAAAGAAGATAAAGAGGATGAGGGAAGAGCTGGGGCACAGGAGTCTGGGAGTTTGAATACCCATAAAAGTGAGGAAAGGGGGCACCTGAGTGGGGAGTGCGCCCATTTTTGTTCAAGGATTCCTGTTATGCAGAATATTTATTCCATAGTATCCTCTTCTACTGGGCAGAGAACAACGGGGTGGCATGGTGAGGCTAGCCCAGCAGGTGAAGAGATGGCGGCAGAGGTGAACTGTGTACTCCTTACTTAAAGAAGACTGTGTTTTGAGTGGCAAGCAGCAGTCTGGTTGCAGGTCAAGAGGCCAGTGGGACCATGGACTGGTACATGAAGGACTGTGGTGGTGGCTCATTTGATTGGTGAAGTGTCCTGAGCAGGGGTTCAAAATCCCTCTGATGTAATGCCAGTCAAGTGACAACTTATGAGCTAGGTGGCGGCGGGGAATGAAGAGATACAGCTACTGGAGGGCCATCAGAAGTAAACAAGAGCTAGCTGGAGGAGAGGAGGATGCATCTGAAGGGTGGGCACAGGCCGATGGAGACTTTTGTGGGGGTTGCTTCTCAGAGTGGAAGGCGGGAGAGCAGCAATAAGCAACCAGAGAGCAAATAGCTAGGAGGAAAAAGAAATTAAGCTGCAGCCTGAAAAGTATTAAGACACTGCAGCGGAGTGAGGAAAGACTGCTCTCAGACAGTAGGACAGAAAGGATAGAAGTTAGTCAGAAGAGATTGAGTTGGGCTGGGAGCCCAGTACCATGGAGTTAGGAGTTGGGCAATTATGAACGTAACTGGGGGGATGTTTTGAGTTAGGACAGGATGTAGAGGGAGCGTGAAAGCAGGAAAAGGAGCTGAAAGTGGGACCTCCGAGGAGCCGAGGATGGATATTTCTCACGAAAGGTTTTTCGAAAAGTGAGGCAGGGCTCATGGGATGCTTTAACTGTATAACACTCGTAATCCCCAAGCTTGACAATACCTTGGTGCATCCGCATTCATTATATGCAAAATACAACTCATCCAAAATGCTGCCGCAAGACTTCTTCTCCGCATTCACCCAAGAGAACGCATGACCCCAGTCCTGCAGTGCTCCACTGGCTAACTATAGCTAGAAAGTTAAAGTTAAAGGCACTCTGCATTGCCCACAAAGCTTCCCAAGGAAAAGGACCACTGTACCCAAAAGTTAAACTCAAGCAATACAAACCAAACTGAACGCTGCAAGCTTGCATTATTTATCATCATATCACATTACCAAAAGAAAATCTTTAGAAGACGTTGCTTTCACAGTGCTACCAAGCTCTGGAACTCACTACCAGCCAGCCATCATTAGAAGCACCCTGGTGCATTTACACGTCTGAAGACAGTTGAAAAATATGGCTATTTCCAAGATAGCTGCACCACCTACTTCCAAGAAACGGAGCCCAGAAAACAGTCACACCTTCAAGAACAATACTGTCACCCCACAAACTGCAAACAACTCAACTAGAAAACTGCTTTCATTAAGCAGATGAGCAAAGAGGGCTGACCTATGGTTCACCCTGGCATTATATAGTTATGTCCTTCCACATATAACTGTTATGGCCCCCAATAATAGCAGAACTATAATACGCATTGGTCAGCAACAAATTGTAACTTATGCCTACTAAATTCACATAATAAATATCTGCTATGAGTGTTGCCCATCACCAGCACTGTACAGCAAAAAAAAATTACTAAATGAACAGGCATGGAAAAACTGAAGAGATCTGTCACACATTACTGGACAATTTTGGAGAACGTTAATATAGTCCATTCATTGCGGGTTCCAAATATCTATACAATGACTACTTCTTGAGATCTCACATAGACACTCGATATGGAATAATAATAAAAATGCTCATAATTACAAATCTCTGAATTTTACTCTCCCTTGAACTATTGCAGCTCAGGATCACAACCATACACAAAATCTCAGATCGGACAACCCAGTGCAGTGACCAGCTAAGCCTAAGCTTAGCTGGTCACTGCACTGCACAGCTAAGCTTATATGATATGAAATACCAAAAAGTGACCTGAAGAGCTGTTCAAAGCGAACAGCCGGCTGAAACCCATAAAAGTGAGTGTCTGTCTCTTACAAATCGTCATCGAACACACTGCTACGCGCTGCCTCCCATAACACAATAACCGCACCTTGTTGGTCATCATGCAAGACATGGGAACACTTCCACATAGGATCAAAACAAAAAGAACAGCCTTACCACCACACACCCTACATGGTACTCATTTAGGCAAGGGCTTCAGCACCCCACATAGCTGTAGTAAATGCTATATAAATGCTTCAATACAATAAAGTACAATACAATGGGTGTGCCAATGGGAGCTTCTGAAGAGAGAAAAGATAGTAATCAAAGTGGATTGATGGAGGCTGGAAAGTAGAAGTAGTACTGGTGATTAAGGAGATCCTTGAGGGCGGCAGTGTTCGATAAGAGACCAGACCAGTGGTGTTAACACCAGAAATAGAAAGACAGCAAAACGTGGGTGGTAATTTGAAATTTAGAAATGTATTAAAAGTGTTTTTGGCATAGTTGACTTTCAAACAAGCATACATACAAAAATTAATACATTTAAAATTAGACAAAATAGTTAAAAGTTAAAATTTACAAAGAATAAGCTGCTAAAGCTGCTGAAGCGCATAACAAATAATTAAAAATCTCTTTTTTTAGAGGGCAGGCTCTTGGTGCAATTCGGCTCAGTTTTACTTCCTCCTGCAGTGCCAGTCCTTAGCATGAGAATAAGTTAGATTTTGATTGAATATCCAGGATTTGCTTTTGATGGCGTTTCATCCGAATGTCCTAGCTCTTAATCAAGTACACTCCAATATGTTTTGTTGCATCTCCTGAAAGATTACTTAGGAGGAAGAACAATTTTTCGCCTGGATTTTCAAGCTCCTCTCTGCAAAGGGTGTATTGTGGTGGACCTCCCTGTATCACACAATTCATGTCCGCCGCTATACCACACAGGCATTGATCCAAGACAGCAGGGTTTCTTCTGTTCAGGAGGTGATTTAACAGTAGACACCTCCCTCCGGCAGGGCGACTAGTCTCCTTTCTCTGTGGTTTAGTAGCAGGAATCAGATGAGATATTGTTGAGCATTTTGTGAGGGGTTATGGAAACTAGAATGGCTCCAGTGCTGTCGATTTTCAAGAGCCCTAAGTTTCTCAGTCATCTTTATGCTTGAAAAGTGCTTGTTAACAATGGAATGTATCTACCTTTCTGACAGTAGGCGCAGATTAGAGGATACAGAGGGCAGAATCAAACTGAGACTGTTGCCTTCTTTTCCCCACTCGATTGAATAGGAAGACTTGTTATTCAGATATGCAGGACATGACCTTTTCTGCCGGGTCACCCCAGATCTTTTGCCTTTCTCTACCTTCATTTGCTGAACCTGGTTTTGTTGGGTTTAAGGATGCTGTGCACTTCTACCAGGCTAATCGATAGTAAGGGCCTGTGTTTTCCCTTGAAGATATGGCAAAATGGTCCTAAACATGATTGGTACATTTAATTTACTTGAAAGTACCTAATAAATGGTTCTTCACATACCGAGGCCTGCAAATTAATTGCTACTAGTAGGGAGCAGCACACATTGTGCCACTGAATAAAGTAGCTTTTTAAAACATTTCTTAGGTCTGCCACTGAAGCCTGTACTGCAGTTTTAAAATGCAATGTTGGCCTAAGAAAATGAACTTTTTGCCAGGCCTAACCCTACCTTTTAAATACGTATAAGTCTCCCTAAGGTAGGCTGTAAAGCCTTATATGCCAGGCTGAATGGTATTTAAAAAATATGGCATGCAGGTTTAAGTTTTACAT
Organism: Lissotriton vulgaris; assembly: GCF_964263255.1. NCBI lineage: Eukaryota > Metazoa > Chordata > Amphibia > Caudata > Salamandridae > Lissotriton > Lissotriton vulgaris. The sequence goes on from NC_141687.1 coordinate 299,780,042, forward strand.
ATCCTGGCAATGGAAAACCCCTAAAGTCATTTTACTGCTGCATGTCTATCTCAACCATATGGGTTATCTTAGTACACTTAAGTTCCAACTTCAATTTGGGACCAGATAGAGATACACTGTTTACATTCAATTGAATTGGAATTTTAAATCCTCTTTAATGATGAAGTCACATTTTAAGTTACTATTCTGAAAATAACACTGACATTCTGAAAAATGACACTTTTAGAAAGTTGACTTTTTCTGTCCAAAACTAAATGTGCCTTTCTGCCTGTGTCCGGGGTCACATGAATGTGAATAACTCGCCAGTTGTGGGTTGAGTATTGCTTCCAGACATGGGAACAAAGAGGCCTAGGTGTCAGGGCAGAGGGCCTTCCTGACAGGATGGCTGGTGGGAGAATTGTACCCTGTCCTGATTACTCTGCAAAGTGTACTGCCTATGTCACACACAAAGGAATCTGACCTTCCCTTGCCTTTGTCACCCTTGACAGTTTGAATCTCAATCCAAGGAAGGGAAAGAACTGACCAGAATCAGTTTTGGGAGTAGACCTGGGAATTTCTCACGCAAAGGCTATCACCAGGTATTCAAAGGACATCTTTAGAGCCTCTCGTCAGAACAGTCCTTGACCTGTGGAAGATTCAGAAGAAGGACTGCCCTGTGGCCTGTAGAAGGAAGACTGGAACTGCTTGCCTTGAACCCAGGCTCTTCAGAAGTGACTTCAAGAGTCAGTTGGCTGACCTCTGGTGTGAGCTATAAGGGCACAACATCCTTCCAGAGGCTCCCCTGTAACTTCCCCGCTGACCAGCACTAACTGGATATGCCTGGACCTGCCTAAACCCTGCTGCTGGCATCTGCCAGAGCGAATCCTGATCCCCAAGAGGTGCCCCCAAGTTCCTGGACTCTTGGCTGGCATCAGTGTGATACAGACGATTTGGACTCTTAGTGAATGCAAAGTGACTCCCCTTATGCCAAGAATCGACTGCCCACGATGACTGTCAATGCAAAGCTCCAGTGGGACCTGCTTTTCAGACCAACAGCCAGTGTCAACCACCACCACAACTCTACACGCTTCAGGAGCAACCATGCACAAACACCTTTTGCCGACAACCTTCTCCTCTCTGCGCCCACCAACGTGAACAATAAACTTCGCATGGACTTCAGAAGGTAACTCTTCAGTGGGATGAACCTGTTCCCTGTACCCGACCCACGCTTCATTGTGATCCGCCTGAATTTATAACTTTACCGGATTAACTGCAAGTTACGCTTTGTGCTTTTTGGCGCTAATTTCACCTAAAAGTTTAAAAACTAATATCTCCGGTTCTACGGATTGGATTTTTTGTCATTTTATTTATTAAAAGTAGCTCCATTATTTTAAATTGGTTTGGGGGTTTTCTCGTGATTTATTTTCACTTTATTTCTGTTTGAATGCTGCATACATATTTTACACATTGCCTCTAGGTTTAACCTGACTGCTTTTGTGCAAAGGTACCAGAGAGCAAGCATAGGTTTATTTAGTGACTTTTGTGGTTCACACTGAAAAGGAGTGTGTTTATTATTTGAGTGGGGCTTTCACCCCTCTCAACTCATAACCTAGTTTCTTACAAGGGGGAAATGCTTTTCTGTGCCCAAATTATCCTCCACAACTCTTAGGGCCTGATTACGAGTTGGGCAGTTAATTCCTAATCGTGAGCAAACCCCTGTTTATGCACAGGTTGGAATTATGAGTTGTTGGGTATTTAACATTTTCGGATACATTAAATAACTCAACCTTCATTAAATTTCGGCAGGTAAAACCAGATGAAATTTAATGGTCGAAAATCCTACAGTATTTATTGTATAATGTGGATTTTGGTGTGCTAAACACCAAAATCAAAAGATCTGCATGTACAACTCCTAATAGGTGGTATTTATTGCACCAGAGGTATCATTATTTATCAAGTGTTGTAAATAGCACCTAAACTTGTAATTAGGGCCTAAGGGGGAGATTTTCAAACCTTTTGCGCTGTTTTTGCAGCACAAAGTTGACGCTAACCAGCGCAAATTATTTTGCTGCTATTTTCTTTCCATTACAAAAGGGGGAGGTGATGGACAGAGCATCTGAATCAATCAAACACTCACACCCAGTCAAAAGATCTGGGTTTAATCCATCACCGTTCTTTAGCCCACTCTGCCACCCCAGTTCAGACATGGCTATATGCAAATCAGTCTGACCCTGTGCCTCATGGGAACAGTGCAGCCCGAACTGCCAAGCCATGTCTTCCCTGGACCGGAAACAAGCTTCCGAGGACCGGTTTCTGGCATTCCAGCCGTCTTCAGCCCGGCATGCTTGAATCCAGTGGCAAAGTGAGCAAGGGACTCACGTCTGAGTATACCCTGCCACACCTATGGCGGCCAAAAGTGGTACAAAAGGGGGTGGTGATGGACGGAGCATCTGAATCAATCAAACACTCACACCCAGTCAAAAGATCTGGGTTTAATCCATCACCGTTCTTTAGCCCACTCTGCCACCCCAGTTCAGACATGGCTATATGCAAGTCAGTCTGACCCTGTGCCTCATGGGAACAGTGCAGCCCGAACTGCCAAGCCATGTCTTCCCTGGACCGGAAACAAGCTTCCGAGGACCGGTTTCTGGCATTCCAGCCGTCTTCAGCCCGGCATGCTTGAATCCAGTGGCAAAGTGAGCAAGGGACTCACGTCTGAGTATACCCTGCCACACTTATGGCAGCCAAAAGCGGTACAAAAGGGGGTGGTGATGGACGGAGCATCTGAATCAATCAAACACTCACACCCAGTCAAAAGATCTGGGTTTAATCCATCACCGTTCTTTAGCCCACTCTGCCACCCCAGTTCAGACATGGCTATATGCAAGTCAGTCTGACCCTGTGCCTCATGGGAACAGTGCAGCCCGAACTGCCAAGCCATGTCTTCCCTGGACCGGAAACAAGCTTCCGAGGACCGGTTTCTGGCATTCCAGCCGTCTTCAGCCCGGCATGCTTGAATCCAGTGGCAAAGTGAGCAAGGGACTCACGTCTGAGTATACCCTGCCACACTTATGGCAGCCAAAAGCGGTACAAAAGGGGGTGGTGATGGACGGAGCATCTGAATCAATCAAACACTCACACCCAGTCAAAAGATCTGGGTTTAATCCATCACCGTTCTTTAGCCCACTCTGCCACCCCAGTTCAGACATGGCTATATGCAAGTCAGTCTGACCCTGTGCCTCATGGGAACAGTGCAGCCTGAACTGCCAAGCCATGTCTTCCCTGGACCGGAAACAAGCTTCCGAGGACCGGTTTCTGCCATTCCAGCCGTCTTCAGCCCGGCATGCTTGAATCCAGTGGCAAAGTGAGCAAGGGACTCACGTCTGAGTATACCCTGCCACACTTATGGCGGCCAAAAGCGGTACAAAAGGGGGTGGTGATGGACGGAGCATCTGAAACAATCAAACACTGACACCCAGTCAAAAGATCTAGGTTTAATCCATCACCGTTCTTTAGCCCACTCTGCCACCCCTGTTCAATGTAATGTAATGTATAGGCATTTATATAGCGCACTACTTACCCGGAGGGTCCCAAGGCGCTTCGACCGCTGCGAAACCCTTCCTGGCTTCCCTGAGAGATGGTCCCTTAATGGGTATCTCCAGGGTGAGACCAGGCATCCCCGGCGGTCTGGTGGGGCCGTTAGTGAAGATGAGGCAAGCTAATGCCCAGAGTTGCCGAGTGTGATCGCTGATCAGAGTGGGCACCGAGGCGAGAGAATTATCGAGTCCGCTGACCCTGGTCCAGAAACCTGCCGCGCCGGGAATCGAACCCTGGTCCCGGGCCGTCCTCTGCTCTCGGGTCTGCCGCCTCTAACCAGTGAGCCACACTACTTCACACTACTTCAGACATGGCTATATGCAAATCAGTCTGACCCTGTGCCTCATGGGAACAGTGCAGCCCGAACTGCCAAGCCATGTCTTCCCTGGACCGGAAACAAGCTTCCGAGGACCTGTTTCTGGCATTCCAGCCGTCTTCAGCCCGGCATGCTTGAATCCAGTGGCAAAGTGAGCAAGGGACTCACGTCTGAGTATACCCTGCCACATTTATGGCGGCCAAAAGCGGTACAAAAGGGGGTGGTGATGGACGGAGCATCTGAATCAATCAAACACTCACACCCAGTCAAAAGATCCGGGTTTAATCCATCACCGTTCTTTAGCCCACTCTGCCACCCCAGTTCAGACATGGCTATATGCAAATCAGTCTGACCCTGTGCCTCATGGGAACAGTGCAGCCCGAACTGCCAAGCCATGTCTTCCCTGGACCGGAAACAAGCTTCCGAGGACCGGTTTCTGGCATTCCAGCCGTCTTCAGCCCGGCATGCTTGAATCCAGTGCCAAAGTGAGCAAGGGACTCACGTCTGAGTATACCCTGCCACACTTTGCCACTGGATTCAAGCAAGCCGGGCTGAAGAAGGCTGGAATGCCAGAAACCGGTCCTCGGAAGATTGTTTCCGGTCCAGGGAAGACATGGCTTGGCAGTTCGAGCTGCACTGTTCCCATGAGGCACAGGGTCAGACTGATTTGCATATAGCCTTGTCTGAACTGGGGTGGCAGAGTGGGCTAAAGAACGGTGATGGATTAAACCCAGATCTCTTGACTGGGTGTGAGTGTCTGATTGATTCAGAAGCTCCGTCCATCACCAACCCCTTTTGTACCGCTTTTGGCCGCCATAAGTGTGGCAGGGTATACTCAAACATGAGTCCCTTGCTCACAATGCCACTGGATTCAAGCAAGCCGGGCTGAAGAAGGCTGGAATCCCAGAAACCGGTCATCGGAAGCTTGTTTCCGGTCCGGGGAAGACATGGCTTGGCAGTTCGGGCTGCACTGTTCCCATGAGGCACAGGGTCAGACTGATTTGCATATAGCCATGTCTGAACTGGGGTGGCAGAGTGGGCTAAAGAACGGTGATGGATTAAACCCAGATCTCTTGACTGGGTGTGAGTGTCTGATTGATTCAGAAGCTCCGTCCATCACCAACCCCTTTTGTACCGCTTTTGGCCGCCATAAGTGTGGCAGGGTATACTCAGACGTGAGTCCCTTGCTCACTTTGCCACTGGATTCAAGCAAGCCGGGCTGAAGAAGGCTGGAATTTCAGAAACCGGTCCTCGGAAGCTTGTTTCCGGTCCAGGGAAGACATGGCTTGGCAGTTCGGGCTGCACTGTTCCCATGAGGCACAGGGTCAGACTGATTTGCATATAGCCATGTCTGAACTGGGGTGGCAGAGTGGGCTAAAGAACGGTGATGGATTAAACCCAGATCTCTTGACTGGGTGTGAGTGTCTGATTGATTCAGAAGCTCCGTCCATCACCAACCCCTTTTGTACCGCTTTTGGCTGCCATAAGTGTGGCAGGGTATACTCAGACGTGAGTACCTTGCTCACTTTGCCACTGGATTCAAGCAAGCCGGGCTGAAGAAGGCTGGAATGCCAGAAACCGGTCCTCGGAAGCTTGTTTCGGGTCTAGGGAAGACATGGCTTGGCAGTTCGGGCTGCACTGTTCCCATGAGGCACAGGGTCAGACTGATTTGCATATAGCCATGTCTGAACTGGGGTGGCAGAGTGGGCTAAAGAACGGTGATGGATTAAACCCAGATCTCTTGACTGGGTGTGAGTGTCTGATTGATTCAGAAGCTCCTTCCATCACCAACCCCTTTTGTACCGCTTTTGGCCACCACAAGTGTGGCAGGGTATACTCAGACGTGAGTCCCTTGCTGACTTTGCCACTGGATTCTAGCAAGCCGGGCTGAAGAAGGCTGGAATGCCAGAAACCGGTCCTCGGAAGCTTGTTTCCGGTCTAGGGAAGACATGGCTTGGCAGTTCGGGGTGCACTGTTCCCATGAGGCACAGGGTCAGACTGATTTGCATATAGCCATGTCTGAACTGGGGTGGCAGAGTGGGCTAAAGAACGGTGATGGATTAAACACAGATCTCTTGACTGGGTGTGAGTGTCTGATTGATTCAGAAGCTCCGTCCATCACCAACCCCTTTTGTACCGCTTTTGGCCGCCATAAGTGTGGCAGGGTATACTCAGACGTGAGTCCCTTGCTCACTTTGCCACTGGATTCAAGCAAGCCGGGCTGAAGAAGGCTGGAATGCCAGAAACCGGTCCTCGGAAGCTTGTTTCCGGTCCAGGGAAGACATGGCTTGGCAGTTCGGGCTGCACTGTTCCCATGAGGCACAGGGTCAGACTGATTTGCATATAGCCATGTCTGAACTGGGGTGGCAGAGTGGGCTAAAGAACGGTGATGGATTAAACCCAGATCTCTTGACTGGGTGTGAGTGTCTGATTGATTCAGAAGCTCCGTCCATCACCAACCCCTTTTGTACCGCTTTTGGCCGCCATAAGTGTGGCAGGGTATACTCAAACATGAGTCCCTTGCTCACAATGCCACTGGATTCAAGCAAGCCGGGCTGAAGAAGGCTGGAATGCCAGAAACCGGTCATCGGAAGCTTGTTTCCGGTCCGGGGAAGACATGGCTTGGCAGTTCGGGCTGCACTGTTCCCATGAGGCACAGGGTCAGACTGATTTGCATATAGCCATGTCTGAACTGGGTTGGCAGAGTGGGCTAAAGAACGGTGATGGATTAAACCCAGATCTCTTGACTGGGTGTGAGTGTCTGATTGATTCAGAAGCTCCGTCCATCACCAACCCCTTTTGTACCGCTTTTGGCCGCCATAAGTGTGGCAGGGTATACTCAGACGTGAGTCCCTTGCTCACTTTGCCACTGGATTCAAGCAAGCCGGGCTGAAGAAGGCTGGAATGCCAGAAACCGGTCCTCGGAAGCTTGTTTCCGGTCCAGGGAAGACATGGCTTGGCAGTTCGGGCTGCACTGTTCCCATGAGGCACAGGGTCAGACTGATTTGCATATAGCCATGTCTGAACTGGGGTGGCAGAGTGGGCTAAAGAACGGTGATGGATTAAACCCAGATCTCTTGACTGGGTGTGAGTGTCTGATTGATTCAGAAGCTCCGTCCATCACCAACCCCTTTTGTACCGCTTTTGGCCGCCATAAGTGTGGCAGGGTATACTCAAACATGAGTCCCTTGCTCACAATGCCACTGGATTCAAGCAAGCCGGGATGAAGAAGGCTGGAATGCCAGAAACCGGTCATCGGAAGCTTGTTTCCGGTCCGGGGAAGACATGGCTTGGCAGTTCGGGCTGCACTGTTCCCATGAGGCACAGGGTCAGACTGATTTGCATATAGCCATGTCTGAACTGGGTTGGCAGAGTGGGCTAAAGAACGGTGATGGATTAAACCCAGATCTCTTGACTGGGTGTGAGTGTCTGATTGATTCAGAAGCTCCGTCCATCACCAACCCCTTTTGTACCGCTTTTGGCCGCCATAAGTGTGGCAGGGTATACTCAGACGTGAGTCCCTTGCTCACTTTGCCACTGGATTCAAGCAAGCCGGGCTGAAGAAGGCTGGAATGCCAGAAACCGGTCCTCGGAAGCTTGTTTCCGGTCCAGGGAAGACATGGCTTGGCAGTTCGGGCTGCACTGTTCCCATGAGGCACAGGGTCAGACTGATTTGCATATAGCCATGTCTGAACTGGGGTGGCAGAGTGGGCTAAAGAACGGTGATGGATTAAACCCAGATCTCTTGACTGGGTGTGAGTGTCTGATTGATTCAGAAGCTCCGTCCATCACCAACCCCTTTTGTACCGCTTTTGGCTGCCATAAGTGTGGCAGGGTATACTCAGACGTGAGTCCCTTGCTCACTTTGCCACTGGATTCAAGCAAGCCGGGCTGAAGAAGGCTGGAATGCCAGAAACCGGTCCTCGGAAGCTTGTTTCGGGTCTAGGGAAGACATGGCTTGGCAGTTCGGGCTGCACTGTTCCCATGAGGCACAGGGTCAGACTGATTTGCATATAGCCATGTCTGAACTGGGGTGGCAGAGTGGGCTAAAGAACGGTGATGGATTAAACCCAGATCTCTTGACTGGGTGTGAGTGTCTGATTGATTCAGAAGCTCCTTCCATCACCAACCCCTTTTGTACCGCTTTTGGCCACCACAAGTGTGGCAGGGTATACTCAGACGTGAGTCCCTTGCTCACTTTGCCACTGGATTCTAGCAAGCCGGGCTGAAGAAGGCTGGAATGCCAGAAACCGGTCCTCGGAAGCTTGTTTCCGGTCTAGGGAAGACATGGCTTGGCAGTTCGGGCTGCACTGTTCCCATGAGGCACAGGGTCAGACTGATTTGCATATAGCCATGTCTGAACTGGGGTGGCAGAGTGGGCTAAAGAACGGTGATGGATTAAACCCAGATCTCTTGACTGGGTGTGAGTGTCTGATTGATTCAGAAGCTCCGTCCATCACCAACCCCTTTTGTACCGCTTTTGGCCGCCATAAGTGTGGGAGGGTATACTCAGACGTGAGTCCCTTGCTCACTTTGCCACTGGATTCAAGCAAGCCGGGCTGAAGAAGGCTGGAATGCCAGAAACCGGTCATCGGAAGCTTGTTTCCGGTCCAGGGAAGACATGGCTTGGCAGTTCGGGCTGCACTGTTCCCATGAGGCACAGGGTCAAACTGATTTGCATATAGCCATGTCTGAACTGGGGTGGCAGAGTGGGCTAAAGAACAGTGATGGACTAAACCCAGATCTCTTGACTGGGTGTGAGTGTCTGATTGATTCAGATGCTCCGTCCATCACCAACCCCTTTTGTACCGCTATTTTCTTTCCAGCGCAAAACCTGTTTTGCGCTGGAAAGCACCCTATAAGTAGTGCAAAGCCGCACGAAGCACTGCTTTGCGTTACTTTGCGCCAAGGGGGCGTTACATGGGTGGTACATGGGCGTTCCCATGCTACCACCCATGACTTTTGATGCAAAACCATATTTACAAAGATTTGTAAACATGGTTTTGCACCAAAAGTTAACACCCCTTCAAAGGAGGCGCTAACAGGAGGAATGCTTTCATTTCTACATGCTTCTCCGACTATGCATGCGTTCTGCACTGTGTAGCACATATGCAAAGTGGGAAAAGCTTTACATCATGCCTAGCATAGTATTTTGCACAGGAAGCGTACCCTTCCTGTACCAAACCTAGGCTACACTCTTGCACACACCCTAGCGCTATGGCACTAAGGTGTGTGCATTGAGCACGGCAGGTGAAATCAGCAAAGGCGCAATCGAAAGGGGAGTCGAGAGCCAGATCTCTGAAGATATGGTGCTCTCCTGCTCCCTGCCTGTCGTACAACGCAGCCTCACGGGGAGGCAGCGCTGCGTTGCATGACTTTAAAAAAACTCTCCCCCTGTGTCTTCTTAGCCGTATTATAGGTGCTGTCTGGCAGTTGACCCCACTCGAAATATTGCTGACATTCAATTCGCGGGTGAGTGTTGTGAAACCTGGAGGTAACTGGAGCAAGGATTTCCAGAATTTACTTTTGAAGCAATGAATGCAGCGTGTGGTGGTACCCCTGCCCCATAACTCAGCTCCATATATGATTTGGCTTTCAACTTTTGATTGAAAAACGTTGTCGATGTTTTCTATAAAACAGTGGCCATGATTTAGTGCCAGCCTCTAGATGGATGCGAGTATTTCATTTACGGTTTCTGTCAGTTATTACCCCCAGGGATTTAAAGGCGTGGACCTCTTCCAATTTTGTATCCTTTATAAAGAATGACCGCCTTTTTTGACGTTTTGTATTGAAGGTCATGTTTTTTGTTTTTCATCTCATTTACTTTGCAGTAACCTTTCATGGCAGTGACTTGAGCCTGCAGGCCTTTGAAGGTCTTGGGCATCAATTGTGAGCCATTCGCATAGAGGCGAGCCCGGGACCTAAAGCCATCCATTGCTGGAGTGTGGTCACTGGTTTGCTGCACTTCTTAGTAAAGGTCGCCAATCTACAACGAAAAAAGGAAAGGTGCCAAAAGGCAACCTACCTTGACACCCTTGCTGATATGTAGTTTTTTGCTGATGTTGCCCTTTTGATTTACTCTCACTCTGGAAGTAGTTTTCGTATACAAAAATTGAATTTGCGACAAGAAGACTCGATTAACGCCCAAAATGATAATTTCTTTCGGAGCAACTGTCTTGAGACTAGGTCAAATGCTGATGAAAAATCTAAAAAAAAACTATGAACAATGGCATTTTTTACTATGCTAAATTTGGGGGATTATATACATCTTTCTTTTTGAAAGTAATACAATTCATCTCTCCTTCTCTGATTCAGAAGCAGAATTGTCCACTCAAAAACCAGATTTACCCATCGAGCTAGAGGCCTCTTCTCAAAACAACTATCTGGATCATTTTCCTATACTACATCTCGACACTCTTGAGCCTTTAATAAATCAAATCAAATCGGGCTCGCCTTGTGACCCTGCTCCCCCTGGCACGCTGATCCTAGCCAATCAAGTCATCCTTCCCACTCTTATGGAGTTGCTGAACTCTTCCATAGCAAGTGGGACAGTGCCACAGGCCTGGAAACATGCCATGGTTCGAGCATTGTTAAAAAAAACCACTCTTGATCCGACGAATTTTAATAACTACCGTCCGATATCACTTCTCCCCTGGGTAACCAAGATCTTAGAGAAACATATTAACATCATTGTAACTCAGTTCTTCGAGCACAACCATCTGCTCGACGTTTCCCAGACAGGCTTCCGCCCAAAACACGGCACGGAGACTGCCTTGCTGGCTGTGACAGAAGAGACAAGGCGGATCCTCGATCAGGGACGGTCAGTGGCAGTGATCCTCCTTGATCTGAGTGCCGCCTTTGATACGGTTAATCATAAAATACTCTTAAACCGTCTCCTCGACATGGGAATATCGGGAGAAGCCCTGGCTTGGTTCAGGTCTTTTTTAAGTGACCGAACCTACCAGGTCTTTGAAGGTACATCGGTCTCTTCTAGAAAGCCACTGGGATGTGGGGTGCCGCGGGGCTCTTCACTGAGCCCTACGCTTTTTAATGCCTACATGAAACCGCTGGCTGGGATTGTGCGTCTGCATGGTATTAACATCATTACCTATGCAGACGACACCCAGCTAGTGGTCTCTCTTGTGCAAAAGAGCAGCCCACTACGGCAGTCCAACTTAACAACATGCCTGGAACAGGTCAAGAGTTGGATGACAAAGTCCTGTCTGAAGCTCAATGACGATAAAACGGAGCTTATGCTCCTTGGCCCCCCAACTCCTTCCACCTTAGAGTTGTTATGGCCTCTGAGCATGGGCACAGCCCCCACCCCTAGAGACAACATCAAAAGCCTTGGGGTGTGGATGGACAAATCATTGACCTTCGACACGCAGGCAACCAAAGTCTCAGTGACCTGTTTTGGCCTCCTGAGGATGGTTAAAAGAATCCTTCCACTTCTTCCCTTTGAGGCCAGACAGATAGTTATACAGGGCTTAATTCAATCTCGCCTTGATTTCAGCAATGCTCTGTACCTGGGGGCGCCGGAGTACACTTTACAAAAACTGCAGCGCATCCAAAACTGTGCAGCTCGCACATTGCTTGGCACCCCTCGCAGAACCTCAATAAAATCTGGCTTAAGAGCGTTGCATTGGCTCCCCATTAGAGAGAGAGTCAAGTTTAAATCTATGTGCATCGCACATCAGGCCTACTGGAAATCAGGCCCAGAAATCAGCCACTCCTTGGTATAGCCATACCAACCCACCAAAGTCCTCCGCTCCTAACATGCCTTCCTAGCCCAAGTCCCGAGGATTCACAGAGCGAGGGCTGGAGGTCGATCCTTTGCTTATAAAGCCCCGAAACTATGGAACACTCTGCCCCTCCATCTTAGAGCTGACTCCAACCTGTTGAGTTTTCGCAAGCAGCTCAAAACCTTTCTTTCCAATCAATAGGGCCTCCCTGCTCTTTTTTCCTGAAAGCATTGGTTGTAGTCTTAGCGCCTGGATGCCTCAGGGCAGCTGTTAGCGCTTAATAAAACTGGTTTTCATTTCATTTAATTTCATTCACATTAAGATCCGTTTGACTGCTGAGAGTCCTTCTCTGAAACCTTCTTGGGTAGGCATGAGGATGTTTCTCTTCGGGACCCACTTGCCTAAGGCCTTGAGTGTCATTTTAGTAAAAATCTTACAATTAACATGTATTAAGCTTAATGGCCTGTAAGACTCTGGATCATTTTTGCGTCCCTTCTTTTATAGTGGTATGATAATGGTGTTTTGCCTGGAGTTCAGGCAAAACAGCTTCCCGGTCAGGAAGGTCACTCAATAGGAGAGAGACGGGAGGGAGCCGCCAGGGACGCACTAAGGTAAGGAGATCTCTTGTGGCCGAGGAGTTGTCACGGTAGACTAGCCATGCCCAGTAGAGGGTCCCTGAGCAGGCTCGCTCTCTCTACACATCCCCCTTTGCTGACACTACCAGACAATAGAAGTTGAAGGCTTTTTTTTTTCTCACAGCCACTTTCTAATGTCACAAACAATGCCAGCGCCCCTTTACAGCTTGCATATGCTGGTGCAACACCTTTGACTAAGCAGTTTACAGCCAGTGGGGGATTGACCAACACCTGACATTTTCAACTTATAAGGGATAGAAGGAAGGAATAACCATTAGTATGTTTAATTGACAAACGCATGTGACAAATGGTTCTGAGGGGAGCAGGAGTTGGAGCCCCGGCATTGAGCCCTTCATCAGTAAACCAAAGGGCAATGAGGAAAGCTGCACAAACGCGCATTCTTGTAGTAAGGAGAGAGAAGACTTCTGTAAAAAAAAAAGCCGGTGCAGCAGATAAATCCAGTTTTCTCAGCCAATATATCTTCTCACCCCATGTTGATTTTATCGGGATCTCCCCTAGAAATAGTATGGTGCTGGTATCAGCTCTATGGCAGAATCTGTATCGGTATCTGAGGTTGAGAGCATTGTGAATAGGGGGTGGCTGGAAGATCCAAAGGCCAGTTTTAACCCTCAACAAACCAATAGTAGTAAAAGTGTCGCAATGGGTTCACCTAGTGGAGCTGAGGAAGGGAGAATGGTCGATAAAGGTCACAAGCATTACCCACTGTTTGCAAAAAGTCATAAACCAACGTTGTAGGGTTTAACTAGTCAGCCAGAGTGTCGGGATGCAGGTGGAGTATCGTCACCAAGCAACCCTGCTGCGGAACTGGTATCAGCTTCAATGGATAATGTATTGGTGTTAAATGTTGGCCCAATGGTGAAAACGGGGGCGGGGGAGGATCCAGATTCACTCCCTCAAGCTACAGGTGCATCAGGGCCCGTGAGACTGGCACAGGACAGGACATCAGGACTTTAAAGACCCCAGATGGCACAGCATGCTAATGCTATAAGATGACAAGACCAACATTTCGGACCACCAATCAGGGTCTGACAAAAACAACTCTGGCAGTATCCACTTGTGTCTGGGGGCTTTACCCTTATGGAGGCCTTTTATTGTTTCCTTCACTTTGTCTTTCATGAGGACCTCTGCATGAGAAAACTCGGACTCAGAAGCAATTATCTTTGGCATTAATGATGATGGAGAAGTGTGTTATCCAAGAGTCATCTCGAATGGTTGATTCCAAGTGATTTCTTTTTGTTCCTATTTTTTAGCCAGAAAGCATATGTATCTTTTCAAGCTCTTCTCACTTTCTGTTTAGCATCTTGTTTTTTTATTTAGTTATTTGTAGCACAATCTCGCAACCCTATTTTCCAGTCTTGGGGATTCACTGTGAACTTTTGGTTTAAGTTCTACCTTTTTTCCTTTAATTCCTCATCAAGCCATCCGTCTTTAGAATTATTTTGAATAGCTGGAGAGTTTTTAAAAGTACTTGTTCTAGATACATTTTGGGTTAGTGGCTTCAGTTTTGCATCATTTAGAACCAGTTTGCTTTTCTCACCAGGTCCAATATCAGCTTTTGTACACTAATAGTAGGGCACCACGTGTTGTTTCCTCCAGCTCTACTGCAAATTTGAAGTGGGTAATGTGTCCAGGCAGGACCCACGGGGCCGAAATCCATGTTTCTTGAAGCATTATTCTGTCTAAGATGTTAAACAGTTTAGGAAATCAGTCACTTGCTTTTTGAGAAATCCCTGCCACATTCCAGGAAATTTGCCCCCTTTCCCCACCTGCACTGAATGCTCAGTGTGGTTTGTTCCTAATCCGTCTGTTTTGCCATTGGATATTTTGCTCGGTGCACGTAAATTTGATTATATATTCTCGTGTTCTCTGAGAAGTTTTCCCCCTCGGTTGTCTGCAGTCACTGCTACAACTGTATTAATTCTCTTGTTGTGGGTGGTTTCATTGACTGGTTCTGTTTTAGTTTGGGTCAGTCTTCTTAGTTGACTGTTCTGTATTTTTGCTGACCGAGAACTTCTTTGATTGGACTTTATTGATAGGGATTTTGTAGTTGTTAAAATCTTCAGGAACTGGGGGCATGGAATGGCATGGTTTCTTCCATTAATTCAGGGCGTACGAGTTAAATCAGAGAAAATTGATTTGCAAGAGACTTTCAGCCTGATTCATGAAAACCGAAATCTGCGAATTATAAATTGCGATTGACAGCGAATCGCAATTTAGAATTCGCAGAACGGCATTCATCAAAATCTGCGATAAAATAAAGCGAATCGCAAGCGGCCGCAAAATGCGATAGCGATTATTCAAAATCGCAGAAAAATCGCAATTTCCGTCAAAATCCGTGTGGGAATTGCGATCTCGCAATTTGCGAGATCGCAAAATGTGATCTCGCAAATAGCGAGATCGCAAAAACGGGAAGTCGCATTTCGAGCACAGTGATGACATCACAACCAGGAAGCAGGCAGTTCCCACCCCCATTCAGAACAGTGAGGCAGATATCGAGGCTGCATCACACAGAGCACCTTCCAGAACAGCTCCAAACTTTCAAATATTTCACTTTTGTGACTGCAGCAATGGCAGAGGATGCAGCACCAGGGCCCAGTGACACCGGGCGCAAGCGCAAGCTTAAATTTTCTGAGCAGGAGTTGGAGCACCTAATAGACGGAGTGGTTGAAAACCACACAAAACTATTTGTTAAGGACTCCAGGAGGGTGGCAGAGGCAGAGAAACGCCGACTGTGGCTGGGGATCGGGCCAGAGTCAACGCTGTGGGTGTGACACACAGGTCGATCGACGAGCTAAAAAAGAGGTGGTACGACCTCCGAGGTCGTGCCAAGGAGAGGGTGGCAGAGAGGCTGAGCGAGAGCCAGGCTACTGGAGGTGGAGAACCAACAGTCCCTCCCAACACCCCCATGGAGGACCGTGTGGAGGACACACTTGAGCGAGAGGCGTGTATAGGGGTCATCACTCTGGACTCATCCCGACCCACCCAAGACAGCCAAGGTAAGTGGCATGCGACTGCGACCCTGTCCCCTAACAATGGCCATGACCCTATAGCCTCCCATAATCAACCCAAGTCATGCAATCCATGCACATTAGGATATGCCCAAAAGCATTGTGGGACATGTAGTCTGCCCACAATGTACAAAAACTCCAATGCAGCCAGACATGTCCCAAAGTACGCAATGCCACAGCCAGTCAGGGAATGTCAGCCAGCATGCATGTAGCAACTGCACGTGTGAAAGATACATGCAATTAATCAACGTCCACTTTCCCTCACAGGTGGCGCTGACAACAACAGCAGCGACAGCGATAGGCTGCTCATAGACGAGGCACCAGAGGATGCATAGGAGGTGCCAACAGCCACACATCCAGCTCCATCAGGCGCTGCACCAATCCCTGCTGCTAGAGCACCACCATCTGCGCCTGCTCCATCAAGCGCTGCACCAATCCCTGCTGCTAGAGCACCACCATCTGCTCCGGCTCCATCAGGCGCTGCACCAATCCCTGCTGCTAGAGCACCACCATCTGCGCCAGCACCATCAGGCGCTGCACCATTGGCAACCGCAACACCACCACCAGCGGGACCCTCAACATCTGGTGCTGCTAGAGCGGCGACAGTGCGCACACCCACTGTGGCCAGTCAGCACAGCAGGCATGGCAGGGATCGCCAGCAGAGCAGAGCAGGCAGCGGTAGGAGGGGGATGGCTGTGCGCGTGCCAGGGCTCAGCATAGAGCGCCGGATGCTGCGCATCCATCAATTGCAGGCACGACGCCAAGGGGCAATCCAACTCCAGCTCCACAACATTGGCCGCAATGTAGCAAATGTGTCGGACAGGATAGAGCGCATGACAACTGCCATGGAGGCTAACACTGCGGCCATCATCTCGCAGCGCAACACCGCCCGCCACCGCCACCGCCAGCTACTTACGCAGCTATCTGCCTACACGAGCTCGAACTATGTAATTGGTAATGCCACCTCCCAGCTCTCACGTCGGTCCCTGGCTATGCAGCAGCAGATGGTGCAATGCTGCGAGGATGTGGGCGCGAGTACTGGAGCAGGTCACCAGTGCAGTACTGGCACTACATCCAACTGGCCCAGCCAATGGTGGTGGGAACGACACTAGTGAGGGGACCTCCAGTGTCAGCAGCCTGTCTGCCTCACAGGTCGGTGTGCTACGCCGCAGCAGCAGGGCCACTGCGGGTTCACTTGCCGTCACTGAGGATGAGCCAGAGAGGCGATTGGGTGCCGCGCGCCATTAGGCGCACTTGACTTTACTGTCCATTTTAGGGACATGCTGATGATAGAAGCATGTCCTGTGTATGATTTAGAGCAGTATGGCGCAATACTGCTCATATGTAAAGAATTGCAAAATGTCATTATTATTGTGCCTTCAACAATAATATTTATTCTAGCATCGTACATCGGCCTCCTGTCATTATTTCCATTGGCATGCATTTGTGAATTGTTGGGTGAGGGGAGTGGGTGCACTAGAAACTGTTCATTGTGATGTGGTTGCGGCGTCTGTGTCCTTCAACACGTACATGACGCACATGTGCAGGTGGCCGGTCGTCCCCTTCCGACTCACTGCCAGAGATCTCTACAGGTATCCGGCGCTTGGTAGCAATGTTGTGTAGTATTGCACATACAGCAACAATGCGGCAGCACACATCAGGACTGTAGTACATGGCCCCACCAGTCTTGTGCAGTATGCGGAATCTGCTCTTCAGTAGCCCAAATGTCCTCTCAATGCAATTCCTTGTGCGTATGTGTGCTACATTGTAACACCGTTGCTGTGTTGTAGCAGGGTTGAGGTATGGGGTGAGGAGGTATTCACGGAGGGCGTAGCCACTGTCACCTGAATGAGAGGAGCAGAGGGTGAGTGCCTGTGCAGCGCAGCTACTTCATCACAGTGTAACATTGTGGGCCAAGTGTACTTAAGAAGTAGGTGTCCTTCACCAAAGTCTCCCCTGGTCAGTCGTGTGTGGAGGCCGCAGTGCCGGAATATGAAGAAGTCATGTGTGCTCCCCGGGTACTGTGCCACTATGTCCGTGATGTATGTCTTAGCATTGCACACCATCTAGATGTTGAGGGAGTGGTAGGACTTGCGATTGCGGTACATGTACTCCGTTTCAGCTGGTGGGCAGATGTGGATGTGGGTATAGTCAATACATCCTATCACATGTGGGAAATGCGCAACATTGTAGAATAGATGCTTGGTCTCATCCAACTCCCGTTGGCTGGTGGGAAATTTGATGTGGTGGTGTAGCTGGGTCAGCATTGCATCTAGGAAACTCCTTAGGCAGCAGGACATGGTGGGCTGGGATATCCACCCAGCGGCGGCAACGATCCCCTGGAAGCTCCCGGAGGCCAGAAGGTGCAGGCTGCACAATACCTGGACATGTGTGGGCACGGCATTGGTCCGCCTTGTTGGGTGCTGCATCAGGGGGTCAAGGTCCTGAATTAGCTTGATGATCATTGGCCCATTCAGGCGGTACTTTGCGTATATTTGCTCTCTGGTTTGG
The DNA here is from genome assembly GCF_964263255.1 of Lissotriton vulgaris. NCBI lineage: Eukaryota > Metazoa > Chordata > Amphibia > Caudata > Salamandridae > Lissotriton > Lissotriton vulgaris. The sequence continues at coordinate 299,797,851 of NC_141687.1, forward strand.
CCCAGCAGGGTGACCTGCTGGCGGAATATCCTCTCCTGGATCCTACGTCTCCTCCGTGCTGCTCGCTGTAGCCTTCGCCGCCTGACCACCATGTAGAGTCCTGGCATTGTGAGACTCCTAATGCTGCTGCTGCATCTCCTTAAGTGTGTTTGGTCAGGCCAGCACCTGTTACTGATTGGGGAACGGTTTTTCAAATATTTTTTTCCTAGGCTTTGATGGTTACCACCTGCTTTGGGTTGTCCTTAAATTGCGCCTCGCAAAAAGCGATTTATGGGTTTTTCGCAATTTGCGATTTTTCTTGAATAGCGATAGCGATTGTATTGCGATTTCGCAATTTTATTCGCAGAATCCGTGGTTTCTCGCAATTTCCGATTCGCTAATGGGCTACTGCTGGGATTCTGCGAATAATTTTGCGATTGCGCTATTCTGTGTTTGCGAATTCGCTTTTTTCATCAAGAATACCGATTTTGAAAATTGCGCTCGCAATAGCTTTTTCGCAGCTATTGCGATCGCAATTTTGCTTCATGAATCAGGCTGTTTGTCTTGCAGATATTATCTACTAGAGTTGAGGATCTTGTACTGGCTAGAATGCAGCTCTGCAGAATGTAGCCAGAAATGTAGCTATTAATACTCTTGTTAGGTCTCGCGTGCGAATGCAGCGCATGCGCTGTTTCGCTTGCGAGACTATTGCTGCCGCTTTCTGTTCATAGGGAGACAGGAGGTGGCACATGCGGACAGGAGATATGCACTCCGTTCGCGTGCACATCTCCTGTCCACGCGTACCAACTCCTTTCTCCCTTCAGCAGAGAAACCGGCGGCACAGAGCGCGCATCGCTCCCCCCGTCGGCTCCGGTTGGAGCGTTGTATTTTGGGTTTAAACAGTGCAACCGGGAAGGAGGAGGGGGGCGCGAATGCATCATCAAGCGAACAATAACCAGCGTCGGGAGTGGGGGATCCTGGGGGCCCTTGTACATGAAATATTGAGATTCAGGGTTCAGAAGAGCGGGCGAGTGATGAAGCGCGACCCATAGTAATGTGGGTGGAGGAGCGCCGGCCTTTCATCCCTAGTGCATTGGTGCGGGGCTTGAGCAGTGAGTGTGCACCCCTCTGCAGCAAGGACCTCTCCCCATGGCCCCTCCTTCACCCGCCCCTACAGGTTTGACATTAAGTAGCAGACTGTCATATGATTGCCAGGTTCAGGGGTGCTTGGGGGCGTGTGGGTGCCGCGGAGGTGTGTGTGTGTGTGGGGGGGTAATTATGTGGTTGCAGCCGATACTTCGCTCGAGAATTACATATTAACAGACGCTTCAACCTGCAGGCGTGCGTGTAATTTTACTACATGGACGGGTGGGTGTGTCCTTGGAATCTAGGGCGCTTAGAAGCCCTATGGTGAAGTTTCCAACTGATCAGATGGATTCTAAACTCGAGCCTGTTGTCTTATTCATTTATTGCTACTTTGCTTTATATTAGCCTGGAAGTGACTAATAGGAAAAAACAAGGAAATACTCCCGTAAACGGATTTAGCTGATGGGCTCCAAAAAAGAATTCATCACATTATTAGAAGTTGGTTGTGAAAGTGGATGCAAATTCACTGAACTGTCAGCGGTAGCGTAGGTGACGTCATGCAGCTATTGAACCATCTTCCTCTGAGGACTGCACATTGTGTACACCCTTACTCACCCTTTGTGCTTCAACAAAGGGGGAGGGCTGCGAGTGGGGTCTTTAAGAGGGGAAGAGGATTTTAGGGCAGCATGCTTTGCCCAGCACGGACATTCCAGGCGGATCATTGGCTTCTGGTGCCGGAGGGATATAAGTGTCCTGGGTCCTGCCAGCGCTCAGCAACCGGCAGTACTAACAAGCATTATTGCAATTCCCTTTGCCTAATTCTCTGTTGAATACTTATAACCAATAGAAAAAGTGTAACTTTCTCGCTTTTCTGTGAAGGTTTAAAGTAATCACATCGGGGAAATAATACTTTCTTCTAAGAAATGAGGTATTTGCCAGTCACACCATTTGAGAAAATCCCTGAGAGATTGCCTTTGCCTTGTGCTCCAGACCTGTACACTGGCCAAGGTTTGATGCACAAGGAAGTCTGATTTTCCGGCCATCGAACCTGTTCAGTAAATAAATAATCCATCATTATGTCAGTCTGTCTGTACATGAAAGGACATCCATTGTTAAGTGACTTGAGCTGTTATTCTGCATTTCCTGATCTGTTTATAATTTAGTTGTTTTCATAAGCAAGGTGTTCCCCCGCGTATCCGTGCTCCTTCTAAATATAAATGCGATATTGTGCCTTTGGGGGAAAAGACTATTTATGTTACACTTTAAATGAGGCAATGAATTTAACTTCAACGCGCGTGACTTTAGGAATTTTTATAGCATTTTATGCAAATGGACAGACTGATTTAATTTGCGTTCCCAGTCTACTTATGGGGAACTGCTCATATCTCTCCAGCAGCCTTCTAATGCTTGTCCTTACATGTTCCACTTGCACTTTGAGATACAAGCAGCTGTGATCTGCATCATACTGTATTACCAGTGCCAGAGACATACTTTTGGGACGTGGCAAATATGGGAAATGACCCATCACATGCAGCACACTGGTGTAGTGTGAGAACTCCACCTATATACATATGACGTTTTTTTAAACAATGCTGAATGGCAGCACACTGCCTGCCTTTCCGAACCAGACCTCTGAACCCGAAAGCATTTTGGTAGATGCAGTCCCTAATAATGTTGATACTCAGAGTTAAACAAGTGTTTGCCACCATGTGCTGGCACAGAAAGTGCTGGACATCCTCGTAGACACAGAGAGGTTTTAAGGCATTATGGGCAAGTCGGTTCTCGCCAGGGCCCCCATGTTTCTAGGGCCTCATCATTAAGCTTCCAGGACAGTCTCAGACAGTGGCATAACCCAACAAGCATTCGCAGTGCAATAGGTCTCGCATTCACAGGAGTTTAAGCTATTGGCATTGTAAATGACAATGCCTTTTATTTATGTTAAAAAAAAACATTTTCATTTACAATGCCAATAGCTTAAACTTGCGTAAATGCGAGACCTATTGATTTGCAAATGCTTGGTATGTAGTGTTATGATATGAAGACCATTCATATTTATGTAGCAGACCAGTTTGTCTGTTAGCCAGTTATATATTTTGCTTCTCATGGAAACTCTCCCATCTTTCTTGGTGATCAGTGATATAGAGCAGATTGTAAAATTCCTTGGGCCTCATTTATGAGGCCCCTTGCGCCATCGGAACTTCACTTTTCATGAAGTTCCGTGGCGCAGAAGCCAGCGTGGTATTTATCAGGCAGCAGTACGCCAGTTTTTGTGGCGTACTGCTGCCTGATAAATATCAGTCCCTTTAACGCAGTGTACTGCGTTAAAGGGGCGTGCAATGGGTGTTGCTGGGGGCGTTCCCAGCAACATCCATGGCCTTTTGACACTGCCCCAGATTTACGAGAAATCGTAACTCTGAAGCAGTGCCAAAAGCTTACGCCTCCCCAGGGGAGGCGTAAGGGAGGCGCAACAGGGAGAAATGTCTTTATTTCTCCTCGTATTTCCTTTTTCTATGTGTGCTGCATTCTGCAGCACACATAGAAAGAGGAAACGCCTCGTGTGATTATTTTTGTACAGAAAGGTTTCCCTTCCTGTACCAAAATAATCTTCCCCTCAACGCAGGCACCCTTGCACCATTGTGCAAGGGTGCCTGCGCTGGCGCAGGCAGCCCATTGTGCGCCGGCGGAGGGGAAAAGGACAGGAATGCGCCGTATCTTATAGATACGGCGCATTTCTGCCCTTTTCTTTTGCCGTAGGGAAGTGCAGCAGGAAGGCCTGCTGCGCTTCCCTACGGCAAAAAGTCATAAATGAGGCCCCTTGTGTCTTTTAACCAGGGTTTGACATCAGGAGCTAAAGGATGATTGCTCATGTCTTGTAAAAGCAGAAGGATTTGCGTGTGAATAGAAGAAGCCTGGCCATGATTTTAATTCTTCCTGAAGAAGGATGACCTAGTGCTGTGAGCAAAGATAGACATGCTGAACATGATGAAGAGGGATTTGATGGTGACTAAGGGGAAATGGGTTTGCACAGACGTTTTATGGACTCAGCTTTTACCCAGGATAGTTACGGAATGATGCATGGAAGTCAATGGCAAATATCAGGCCACATAAGATTTTTTAAGCACCGCAACATTGAGGTGGTAAGCCATGTTGAATAAGTGTATAAATAGACCAAGTTATTTCAGCATGATGGTCTATGAAACCTGATGTATTCGGTGAAAGTGATGGAGGCATTGGGGATTTTGTGGGGAATGAGGGGATACAAGGGGGACGAGTCAAAGAATACCTCCGGGGAAGGGATTTCTCATTAAGGAAGGAGAACGGCTCAAGGGGAGGTGGGTGAGAGCTTGGAAGGTTAGGAAGGTGAAGCAGGTGAAAAGAACAAATCAAGAACAGAAGAGGAGCCACCCGGGCTATGAGTGGACAGGTTGTGAAGGAGGGCAATAGGAATAAGAAGCTAACAGGTAAAGTTAAGGTTGCTAAGAGTACGCAGCATTAAAGGGCGTATCCTTTAGTGTGGGAAATGTCTAGGGTTCGGAGTATTGGTTAACATTTATTGTTAGGACGTCAGGTAGAGAGGTTTAATGCATGCAGCAAAAGCTGAAGGATGCTACATATTGTGAGCTGTTTGCTTCATTTGAAGCGGCTTTTCCACCAGGCCTGAGCATCAGGAGTAGTTCTCCCACAAACAGAGCAGTCCCATTGGCTAATGAGGGCAGTTTAATGGTTTGAATGAACATTCGTTCCATAAGTGGAAGAAAAGAGAGAATGTTCCTCAGCACTTAGAGAAGATGTAAAGTACACACAGGCTCCAACCACTCGTGGCCCTCGTGGCATTGTTCAAGGCAAGAGCAATTATAAGCACTCCACCTACATAATACCAAAAGAACATTGTGTTTTCCTTCTCTGTGTCTTTTGAGACATGCCTGACTGCTACTTCTCCCACTGCTCTTGAAAATAGCATCTTTGTTTTTCCAAAGAGTTTTATTGATCGACCATTAGCAGTGAGATGCTCACATTGCATTGGAAAGACTTTTTCTGCCCACCCACTCACTGACTTGTTTAACCCATTAATGCCAAAAGGCACAAAGTCATGAAATACATTTTGTTTTTCATTTTGGCATATGATGCTATTAGCCTTCCCTAGCTTCTCAGCCAACAGCAAATTGCATTGTGGGACCTGTAGTTTTACGTTTCATTATGCACTCAAAACCTCAGCCTACAAAGTGCTGGTAGCTGAAACGTAAGAACTGGCCAATGGAGTCACATGCCAGCCATGATTTAAAATTTCACAAAGTAATCTAGTTCATTTAAAAAACTGCTTGATTCACACATAAAAGAAAAGGTAAACTGCTGATATTGTTTCACATCATGGTTTAAAACCAGCATTAGCAGCACAAATCAATTTGCCATTTGTGTAGGGTAAAGTTTTATATGGAGTTTCCCAACAAAATAAAGGAACAACAAGGTCAGCAGCAGAGCCAACTTCTATCATTTAAATGATAAGTAAGGGGCAGGTGGCAGTAGCAAAAGGAACATCACCCAGTTCTCTTGAACATACAGAACATACACAGTACCGATAGCTAACAAACTGAAAAGAGAGATAGATGGAGTTAAAGGACTGTTGTATGCTCTCTGTGAAGAGACATAGGCGTATAAGACGTACAAAACTCAAGGAAAAAACAGCGAAACCACTTAACTAATTACCAAACGTTGCTCTACTCCTATAGGATGATGACCCTCACCTCCATAGTATGGTGTGATTCATCAGTGGGTTCCATAATGAGCACTGGAAAGAGAACTGTTGTTCACGCGCTGCACAATCTCCTAGTTATGGGTTCCCTAATTTGGGTGAGGTTATGTCTCTTTTGTTGATATGTATGCTCTCCCTTTGTCAGACATAAGAAAAGCATTTTACAATTGTCTGTGGGTGAGCTAAAATGTTTTACTGATATCTTCATACCAACATTTACCTCAACATGTTTCGGCCCTCAAAATTTGCAAAATCTGGCACCATTCACAGTATTGTACACAACACACATCAAACATTGCAAAACAGTCTCTGGTCCATAGGGCATGTTATTCAAAGAACACTCAATATACTCTTTATTTTTCTCCTAAGGTGGGGCAACAGCAGTGGACACACTTATTCTTCTTAACACAGGTACCCCTTTGAGTAGAAATAGTGCAAGCCTCCCACTTGAAGAGGACAGGTACAGCAAGGGTAACAGAAGAGTAAGCTTTCTCCATCACAGAACAGATACAAAGAAGGCAACAGCAGTGCAAGTTTTGCTTCCTCACAAAACATGTACCTCATGGCAGTAGCAAAGCAACCTTCCCGCTCTTATGGAAATCAGCAAATGTAATCGTCCATTCCACACAGAGGATATCAAACAATGCAGGATAGTACAAGCTTTCATCGCTCATGGAACCTGTACTGTTAAAGCGTGAGTGATGTGGGTTACCAACAGATCTCTGGAGTGGGTGCTTTAGTCACGGAGAGGGATCTGTAGGTGGATGAATGAGTGAATATGCAAGTACTGACAACAATCTGACGTTTGGGTACTGAAAGTACTGTTGCTGTCACTTGACATGTTGTATGTGTTGATTCTTCATATTCCCGCATATTGAGAAGTAGCTGTTATGTAGTAGACAATTGTTTTTTGGAGCAGCCCAGCGACAGATTAAGTAATATGCTCTAGATAAGCACAGAGGTGCCAATATCTTCGAAAAGGTTTTGAATGTCTGCAAACTAGGCACTGTGTAATCTCAATCTCGTTGTTGTCCCTGTTCAAAATGTTGAGGGCCGCCACAGGTCCTGCTGTTTAATTTTGGCAGATTTGGAACCCTTGCAATAGATCCACAGAGCAGGCGCATATTGCACCAAGCTATCTATCTAACACAAGACGAGAACACCTCTCAGAAGTGGCTGTGAAGATCCTCCACACCACAGGTGGCCTTCGCTGGGCAGCACCTGCAGCCCGTGCTGCTCTTTTTCAGCTTACAATTCTTCACAGTAGTGTTGTGAGAGCCCCATCATCAAAGCGCAACCTGTTCTTGTCCGATAATTTGTTTAGGAATAAGGGACAGGAAATTATTTTTCCTTTCTGCGTGACTCAACACGTGTCGAACTACTATTTCTCACATTCCTATGGTAAACGGCACTTTATGCAGGTATTCTTCGGAGTGTTAATGTTGGCCCTTTAGCAGAGAAGTGCTTGAATTTGACACGGAAAGGCTGTCTCTCCCCTTGCCTTTTTTCCTACAGGCACCTGAGGGGTGGATTTCCTTTATTCTCTGGTGACCACCCTTTGTAACATTATATTGTATTCATTTTAACACTACTGCAAAGTTGCAGTTTATAGCAGAGTGATTGATATGGGTCCTGATGAATGCCCCTTACTCCTAATTGAAGGGTTACTTTAGGGCAGAAACATGTTGACCCAGAAGACAAAGCCAGGGATATATAGATTTTTCCCTGCCCTACTCTACTTTTTTGTAATCATGTTCCCAACAGAGAAGAATAAAAGATTAAACTCTAACTAGGTGTCAGTTTTAGTTTTACTTTACTCCACTTTTTCAAACTCTTCTCATCTCACCTGCACATTTTACTCATAAAGGGTAGGATATAAAACATCCAAGAGCTCCACTTATTTTACGAGTTGTAGCCCACACCACAACTATTGTGGTGTGTGGAGGAACCCTATGATGAAGCATTCCACCTTCTGATGGCTGAGGGTTATTGTGCTTAAAAAGGGAATTTTTCAGATTGTGGATTTGTCAGAAACACTGATTGTCAAATAACCTTTATGGCTTAATCTACATTTTTAGACCTGGGTATACTGTTGTGTGTGTTTATTATCTGCCCTCTCACCCGCTGGGCTATTTAGCTCAACACTGTCTACAAGGCAAAACAAATCAGAACAACAGGAGCTACATTTAATTCTGCATTTCATAACTCTGCGCCTTGGTCCTAGGTAATTTTTCAATCAATGGAATGTTGCATTGTAAGGCTTGCAGTTTTGCTTTTAACAGCTTCATCATAGACTCAAAAACCCAGCGTTCAATTTGCTAGAGGTGCAACACAGATGTCTTACACAATAATGATAGAGTGAGGGGAGTAAAGACTGTTGTGTGATTTCCATAAACATGTAAGAAATACAAAACTCCTGGAACAAACAGCCAAATCTCGTATTTATTTAATTATGTATTTATACGTTTTATGTAGCGCTAGCTGAACCTGTGGGTATCAGAGCGCTTTACAAAATGAATGAAATAGAGTGGTGAAAAACATGGTATAAGGATACATGAGGAGAATAACAATAAACATTTGAAGACAGAATAAATTAGAGGGGTGAATCAAGGGATAGCTTAGGTAGGTGAAACAGTCAAAAAGACAACCAATCTTTGATGGTCTAGATGGTAAGGAGACTGGTTTATCGGAGACTGGCTCAGTTGGCCTTGTCGGTAAAGTATTTGTCTCGGAGATGGAGTTTCAAGTCACTTTTGAAGCAGGAGAAGGAGAGTTTGCATCTGAGATCAATCGGGAGTGCGTTTCACAACCTGGGTCCTTTACCCGAAAAAGATTGGGCCTGGGTGGTTTTCTTTTTCAATTTCGGAGGGATGAAAGGAAGTGAGTTAGAGCTTCTCAGAGTTCTGGCTCTGTTTCACAAGTTTGCTGTTTCGGTAGTTGTGGGGATGTGTGTGAAGGGTTTTGTGAGTGATGCATTCAGACTTGTAAATACATGTAACTTCAATAGGAAGCCAGATGAGCGATTTATGGGTTGGTGTGATGTGTTCAAACCGTTTAACGTCTGTTATGAGTCGAGCTGCAATGTTGAGGACTAACCTCAGTAGGGCTAGGTGGGATTTTGGCGTCCCTGTTAGGATGGCGTTCCTATAGTCCAGTCTAGAGCGGACTAGGGATTGAACTATTATTTATTTATTTTATTTGAAAGGTTTAATAAAGTGCGAACATGACCCAAAAAGGGTATCAGAGCACTGTACAAAGGCGGGTACAAGGCAAGAGTTTTAAAACAAGGGTGCAGTGCAAAATATAACACAAGAAGTAAATAAAAAGTTACAGCAGGTAATACATCAAAAAGGACCTGTGAAGAGAAACATAAAAAATTTAGAGCGATCAGTAAAAAGATTGTCAAGCTAAACTATTGTCTTGAAATCATCCTGGGGGATGAAAGGTTTAATTTTCTTGAGGTGTTTTAGGGAATACAGTACACCTTTGGCGGAGTGTTTGAAGTGGTTCTTCATTGACAAGTTCTTCTGCAGGGTAATGCCTAGGGACTTTACTGAGTCAGAGAGGATGAGGGAGCAGTTTAGGGCATCAAGGTTCTTGAGCCAATCTTGGTTATTTTTCAGATAGAATAATATGAATTCAGGTTTGTCCGGGTTCAGCTTTAGGTGGTTCGAGCGAAACGAGGATTGTGTCTTGGTTAGTGTGTCATTGAGGTGACAGATGTCACTGGGAGATTGGATTTTGCAGAAGAGTTGTGTGTCATCTGCATATGGGTCATGTTTACCTCCTGCTTGCTTCAGCATGCTTATGGAATTAACTACATTCATGTATTTTTAAAGGATGATGAGCGCTACCTACCCTGTTTCTAAGCTTTATTGGTGGGTTCCCTATGCAAGTCTACTTGTTATGGGATCCCTAGTTTGGGGGTGGCTATGTCACTTATGTCAATATTTATGTATAAAAATTGTTGAGATTAAGCTAAAATGTTTTTACTGATGTCTCTGTGCCACAGGATTAAAAACAGAAATGTTGAGGAACAGACCCTACTTCTCTTTTACATCAACATGTTTTGGTGCTCGAATGTTGTGCCTGTGTGGTCAGGCATATTCCCTACGAGTATCTCACATAGAATATTATGGAACGGTCCGTGCTTCATGGTATGTCAACGCCTTAAGGCAAGGTGTGTGTCGGGGTGATTGGGCAAATTTCCTCCAGCTTCACTCCTTGAAGAGGTCTAGCAATAACCTATTGGCCAGGCTCTCAGTCATGCAGCATGTTTCACATGGCGAGTGACTGTGATTGTAATCTGCGCTATGAAACAAGGTATGCCCTTGCTGTCAAAGTGCAGTCACAGCTGATTGAGTGTGGGAAGTGGCAGTGCATTGGCCTTGAGAATGCTAAACACGAGCCCAACACCAAAGCATCTCTGGCTTCGCTACTAGAACCAATAAGGCTGGGGTACTAAGGTGGTGACGGATGGGTCCTATACTTCTGAGTAGTCCCGTCTTTGTTGCATCCTGTCTGGGAAAGCAGTACCGTGGGGGCTGAGGAGACATCTCTTAGCTCATCCTGGACCCACTACCCTACTGCAGGTGTCACTGACTGCCCCCTATTTCTGAGGTACAAATTTTAACATAAAAAGTTCATTTTGGATTGTTTAACTTGAACACCTTAGATAACATAACTGCACTGAGTGGCATTAATCAGAATTAGTGAATTGCAATGTTACGCTGATACAGTTTATTAATGACTGAACAAAATAAGTTAGTTGCTTTGTTTCCCTATATAAGATGTATTTTCAGAGATGGAGCAACATTATTGTGTTTTACACCACACACAAGAGAAATTGCTGTGCAGTATGTATCCTGAACTGAAGTATTTGAAGTTTCCTCAGATGTGATGATCATGGCAATGGGAGCAAAGGGAAAAAAGTTATTGCTGATGTTCATGCTGTTTGGCCAACCTTGGATCCAGGATTGAAACCAGATTTCCTTAGTAGACTGTTCAGTTCCAATCCTGGATGAGCATTACATACTTTCCCCCTCCCGCCCTGATGACAATTTTATAAGTGACCCTATACAAGGACTTTATTGCTGTTGTATATGAAGTAACATTATTGTTGACTGAACAATATATGAGAGTTTTTGTGTACAGTACACATCCTGAACTGAAGCTGATCTCAGAAAAGGAAGCAGAGGAAAGAAAAGTATTGCCCAGGATCACACAGTTGAGTTCAGTTGGGAAGCTGTAATTAAATGTAATGTTCGATTTGTGCACAACCTTGTTTACCGACAAAATTTACTCTTTAGTCGATTTACGGGTGCTACTGAGGTAACGCCTCGCGATCAGGGCGTCTCATTAACTTAATTAGATATGTGGTTCCAGCCAACAGTTGGTCCCATCCCTCTGAGCACACCTCCTTGTACCTGGGTATGATTCCCAAGGACTCCACAACAATTGTTTTTCAATTTAGTTCAATAAGGGTTTATTTCATCAATTATATTCCTTTGATTTTATATTCGTTTCACATAATTTTATCAACATCCATACATCTGGTGTTAATTTCTCCTATGCATTTCGGGCATAGTGCCCTTCTTCAGGGAACATTACTAGGGAAGAAGACAAAATGAAGGTCTATTATAATCTTAAGGGTGCTCGTCTAGCGTTTTACAACATATATTCATTATCAACAAATATTAACCAATGTGCCAAAGTCGGTTCGTTCGTACCGTGCAAAAATAAAGACTAAGAAAACTTACATACCAGACTTCATGATCTTACGGGTATGTAGGTAGTAACATAACTGCAAATAAAAATATGACGAACGTATCAAACAATTGATGACAATCTTAGCAATCTCTGTCTAACATAGCTCTAATATATATTTATGGAGCACTTACTCGTGAGACGTATGTGTCTCTTCTCTAATTTCTCTGCCTGAATGAAAGCTGGTAGTTGTTAACTCGCAAGCTACATTCTTACGTATATGCGTGTACGTCACAATGTTAAGCGCCGTGATAGGGCGTTCATATTGGACGTAGTCGGTGACAATAATAGAAGACGGACTATTCTCATATATCGGCGGAACTTGAAAATAGTACCAAAGAGGAGTCAATATGCAATACGAAGAAATAAGTAGGAGTACAGAAGCTAAAGCTGATACTTTTGCATTTGGGGATCAGGAGGCATCAAAAATATACTCTCTAATCCAAGAAGAACTAGCACAATCTACAACAACCCGCTCTAAGGAACAAAACATTAAACAATTGCTATACTTAACTAAAAGGCAAGTAAATCAGAAACTTCATGCATCTACACTTATTAAATATCATAAAGCTCAACGAATACCTAGGGGACTATGCATTGCCTTAAAGCCATCATTATGTAAAAATTCAAAAAAGTTTCCAGATAAATGGTACGCGATCTTAAATAAATGTTCGCTAGATTTGATTCTATTAATAATAGAAGAGTTATCAAACATTTTAAGTGAACTAAACAAAGAAATTGAGGATATCACAGATGAATTATCTACCATGATATCAGAAGAGGAATTAACTAAAACATTGGAAGAACTTAAAGAACAAATACAAAAACATACTCAAGAGATTAACGAAAGAAAAATTAGAAAATTCAAGCGTGACACGCTTGACCACAAGTTGGGAGAGGTGTACACATGGGCCGATATGTATGCCCAACGACGTAGGAATCAACCCTATACTAGTCACACGGATACATCATCATCAGGAAGTGATCAATCTAACAGAACACAAATGAACAAAACCCAAATCCAGCGAAAAACTTTGGTCAGTGAGCATCCATCAACCTCGACAGAAACAACTACAACCAATGTGCCTTTTTTTTTAAGTAGGAGACCAACCAATAGGAGACCCAGGAGGGGACAAAGAAAAAGAAGGACCCAGTACAAGGAGCGTTGCAGGGAAACTGAAAAAGAAAACCCAACCAAACTAGTTATTAACATTTCTGACTATGAACTATCTGAGAAAGAACTGGAGGTACTACAAAAAGGGACATCGTTTGTCCCCACAACAAATACCAATACATTAGAATTGGAAACTAGTTTCTTTAAATTCATGAGAAAATTACGGTTGAGAAACTTTTTTGACAATATACTACCAGAACAAGAAACTAAACAAGAAGATGAACTAATGGTATTAAAAACAAGTAGTACATACCAAGCTCCTATAAGCCACAAAACACTGGATTTATTTGAAAATTTGGTCAAACAAGATTTATATAAAATCAACTGCAATAAAACAGGCATAAAGAACATGACACAGAAAGATCTAGGAATTCTCAAAAAACTGGCCAACAATAATCAAATAATCTGCACGAAGGGTGACAAGGGTGGAGGTCTGGTGATAATGAACACTAATATGTACGAAAAGAAAGTATTGGAACACCTTTCTGATTCAACCACATATCTCAAAATGGATAGAAACCCTACTAATGAATATCAGAAAACTCTTGAAAACATTATAAAAATTGCCCATGACAACAGAGTAATTAAAGAAAAAAAGAGCAATTTCTGACTAAAAAACATCCAAAAAGTCCGAATTTCTATATGACACCTAACGTGCATAAGAATTTACATGATCCACCACTAAGACCTATTGTCTCAACGATAGGAAGCCTACATGAACCCATAGGACAATTCTTAGATAAATATATGCAGCCTACAGTGAAGAAGATTTATACATATGTCAAGGACACCACAGACTTTTTAAACAAATTACAAACCATCACAGTCAATCTGGAAGAACAACTAATACTATGTACAGCAGATGTAAAATCTTTATATACATCAATACCTCATGCTGCAGGCGTTGAAGCTATGGAACAGGCTATACTTGGAACACAATTAAACAGATCTATGCAAACGTTCTTGATGGAACTCTTGATTTTTACACTGTACCACAGCTACTTCAAATACAAACAAGATTGGTACCAACAGCTGGTGGGAACATCTATGGGCAATTCGGCAGCACCCATATATGCGAATATTTTCATGAAGGCATATGAGGAAGAGAACATACTAAGTAAACCAGAGTGGCAATCCAATACCAAAATGATAGTGAGATTTATCGATGACATTTTCATCATCTGGTGTAATACCAAAGAGAAACTAAAAGCAGAAGTCAATCAACTGAACAAAGCAGATGAACGAATACAATTAACATGGGAGATCTCTGATCAAAAAATTACATTCCTATATGTGAAAATCACACGTACAGATAAAGGTTTAGAAACTGATATTTACAGAAAAAAACGACAAAAATAATACACTGCATTATAACAGCTTCCATCAGTTGGCCCTAAAACAAAACCTTCCTACATCTTAAATGATGAGAGTTAAAAGGATCACTTCCAACCCTGGAAAGACCACAGGAAGAATAGAAGAAATGGCAACGAAATTTTCAGAAAGGGGATATCCAGAAACGATTATCTTATCCCGAGAACTGACCTGTTAACTAAAGCCAAAAAACCTGATGAAAACAGAATGGTACTAGTATCAAAATTTTCAACTGCCAGTACACAATTTAAAAAGATTATAACAAAACATTAGTCAATCATTGAAATAGAACCTGATTTTAAAACATCTTTCATCAAGCCACCGTTGTTTGCCTACACAAGAGGAAAAAAATTGGGTGAGATACTCAAAACAACAACAGATGAAATAGTTACATACAAAGGAACTTGCCCCTGCATGCACTGTGGAAACTGCAATACTATCATTAAGGGAACAGTGATTTCTCATCCGATGAAAGGCCAAGACATAAAATTGAAAGTAAATGCAACTTGTGATTCTACTCATGTGATATACCTATTGAAATACCCATGTGGGAAAGTATACATTGGAAAAACTGAAAGGAAAATCAAAACAAGACTGAATGAACATAAGTCTAATATTCAAACCAAAAACCCAAAGTCTACTGTAGCAGTTCATTTTGCTGAAGCAAACCATAATATCTCTCAACTGAAATTCATCGTTTTGGAAACAGCGACCCAAAAAGAAGGACTAGACATTAATAAACATTTGTTGAGAAGAGAAAACTTCTGGATATACCGTATGAACTCGATAAAGCCCCACGGGCTGAACTAAAGGATTGAATTTTCCTGTTACTTGTGAATGAATGTAAATAGCACACATTGAAGTATAGCAAAACTTAATGTGCTTGTCCTTTAGAGAGATCTAAAGATATAGACTTTTTAATTTTAAGTTTAATGATGATATCATCAATTGATTACATTGTCTAAACACCATTTTTTAGTAGTTTTGTTTACATTACGGAATTCACTTCCGCCGATATATGAGAATAGTCCGTCTTCTATTTTTGTCACCGACTACGTCCAATATGAACGCCCTATCATGGCGCTTAACGTTGCGACGTACACGCATATACGTAAGAATGTAGCTTGCGAGTTAACAACTACCAGCTTTCATTAAGGCAGAGAAGTTAGAGAAGAGACACATACGTCTCACGAGTAAGTGCTCCATAAATATATCTTAGAGCTATGTTAGACAGAGATAGCTAAGATTGTCATCAATTGTTTGATACGTTCGTCATATTTTTATTTGCAGTTATGTTACTACCTACATACCCGTAAGATCATGAATTCTGGCATGTAAGTTTTCTTAGTCTTTATTTTTGCACGGTACGAACGAACCTACTTTGACACATTGGTTAATATTTGTTGATAATGAATATATGTTGTAGAACGCTAGACGAGCACCCTTGAGATTATAATACATCTTCATTTTGTCTTCTTCCCTAGTAATGTTCCCTGAAGAAGGGCACTATGCCCGAAATGCATAGGAGAAATTAACGCCAGATGTATGGATGTTGATAAAATTACGTGAAACGAATATAAAATTGAAGGAATATAATTGATGAAATAAACCTTTATTGAACTAAATTGAAAGAACAATTGTTGTGGAGTCCTTGGGAATCACACCCAGGTACAAGGAGGTGTGCGCAGAGGGATGGGACCAACTGTTAGCTGGAATCACATATCTAATTAAGCTGCAATTAAAACCAGAGTCTCTGGGTCAGCACCCCTCAACTAGTTTTTGTCCTTACTCTACCAAAAACATCTAACTGACCTGGCATGTAATGCAAGTGCATTCAAAATATCCTCTGTATTTTTATAAGATGGTGATAACAGTATTGAAAACACCCCTTTATTGAACAGGTACACCTTGGGCATAAACAGTGCAAGCTTCCCAACTACAGAGGGCAGGTACAAGTAGGACAGCATCAGCACAAGCCTTTTCCATCACAGGACAGGGCTGTAGCAATGAAAGCTTTACTTTTCACAAAACGGTGGCACTATGGTATTATAGGTTATTTAACCATAACGTTTTTATTTGTATTAAGCATGAATTTAAAGAAATAACAGTGTGTGTGCCACATTTATGACTGGTTACCACTAATGTACAGGGATTGGAGCATTGAGGATATGTAAAAGTATTTGTTATCTGTTTTTTAACATTGTTTCAATTGTGTAATATATGTACTCTTATTGTTTCAATTGTGTAATAAATGTATTTTTATTGTTCTTGTATTTCAGATATAATATATGTATGTGGGAACAAAATACTATGTCCTGAAGAAGGTGTCGGCTACTTAATAATTTGTCCACCGAAACGCGTCGATGCATTTATAGGAGGAAATTACGCTAAGTCTGGGGACGCAACAACTCTGACTACAATTGTTACATGCATCAGAGCTGATGACTGTTTGACTAGTGTATTCCTCCTTGCTCTAATAGGAACTAGCTTTCCTTACTGTGTTTCCCATTTTGTTGTGTTTTTAACTGTGTATGCCCAATATATGTGTATATTTTTATTGATTAAGACTGTACTTATGTTGGGATTGTACAGGGTTTTTAATACTCATCTGAATAAATTGTATACTTTTTTATGACTTTTTTTACAATTCCTCTTTTTTCATCCCTGTATGCTATGTTTTTGGTATGAATAATGTAAGTATGCGTGGTGTTTAGATCTATCCATAGGGGAATCTTTGTTTGACAAGTGCACTATGACAGAAGCAAAGCAAGCTTCCCTCTCTCACAGAATGCAAGACATGCGCTCTTCCATTTCTCGCAGGGGAGATCTAGGAGGACAGACTAGTTCTAGCTTTACTTACTCAAAGAATATGTACAATTAAGGCATAAGGGACGTGTAGGTTACAGACATCTCTCCGAAATGGAGGCTTAAGTCACTGAGGTGAATGTACAGGTGGATGAGGTAATGAATATGCGTGTTCTGTATAGGTGCTATTCCAAGTCAGCCTCCTCAAAGCCCTGCTTCTGTCAATTAGAGACCTGCTGTGCCTGCTGATTCTTCAATGTTCCAAGGATTGGGAAGTAGCCATTACCAAGTAGGCCATTGATAGAGTAGCCTGACCACAGCGTAACTAACTTCTAGACAGGAAGAGAGGTGCCAACCTCTATGAAAAGGTTTGAGTGATCGCTCACCAAGCGTTTGTGACATTCCAGGTTCAACAGAAATAAGCAAAAGCACATAGGAGGACAAGCACATAAAACACTGACGATATAAATACAGTAACGAGGATGAGGCAGAAGACACACAAAATTACACATAGTGCTTAATTTGAGCCGGTGGTTTCCAGTGCTTAGCACCGGCACTTAATTGTAAACACCAGAGCTTGGGACAGTCTGCCACAAGATGGCACTGTCTGGCTAATTTAGAGATATCCACAATAACAGTTCATTATTAATTCAAAGTACATTAATATAGCTGCAGCGGGCTATACCTGCTGTTGAAAGGCCCGCTCCAGCGTTACCAAGGGAGCAGGACTTTAATAGACGGAATAGCCCAGCTATGAAGGGCTATAAGGCTTTAGACCATTCTGTCACTAGAGGGCAAAATGTTCTAACAAATAAAACCAAGGCCTCTCCTATCCCGAGAGAGTTTAAATCCCCATGGGCTCCGATAGGCTTTTGTGAAAACAACATTGGAATGTTGCTTTGCGGGCCTTCACCAGCCCATAGAAGCACGGCGCACTCCATTGCATTCAATGGAGTGCTCCACATTCCAATGTTCGAATAATGACTATTACCTGCCACCCAGGCCATTCTTAGAGCCTTGGGGGCATGAAATAGTCAGAACTGTGACAACTGTAGAAGTGTGATGGAGTGTGATGGTTAGTAGTTGTGTTGGTACTACCTTCCGACCAGCACCGAAGACACCATCCGCGTGATGAACTCCGTCCACTCCGGATCTCCGACCGACCCCTGCCCCCACCACGTCTTCAACAAGGCTGACGCTGTCATCGCACCCCACCTGCGGGACATCATCAACACCTCATTCGACACCGCCACCTTCCCCGAGAGCTGGAAGCACGCCGAACTCAGCGCTCTACTCAAGAAACCTACGGCAGACCCCACCGAACTCAAGAATTACCGCCCCATCTCTCTACTCCCGTTTCCAGCCAAAGTCATCGAGAAGACCGTCAACAAACAGCTGGCCACCTTTCTCGAGACGAATGGATCCCTCGACCCATCGCAGTCCGGATTCCGTGCCAACCAAAGCACCGAGACCGCCCTCATCGCCGCCACCGACGACATCCGAGCCCTGATGGACAACGGAGAAACAGCGGCCCTCATCCTCCTAGACCTCTCCGCGGCTTTCGACACGGTCTGCCACCGCACCCTAGTACAGCGCCTCGGCAACGTCGGAATCCAGGAGAAGGCACTGGAATGGATCGCCTCCTTCCTCGACGGAAGAACACAGAGGGTCCGCCTACCACCGTACAAGTCAGAGGCCACCGAAGTCATCTGCGGCGTCCCTCAAGGATCCTCGCTGAGCCCGACACTCTTCAACGTCTACATGAGCCCCCTCGCGGCCATCGCACGCCAACACAACCTCAACATAATCTCCTACGCCGACGACACCCAGCTGATCCTCTCCCTGACCAACGACCCCGCCGCCGCCAGAGCCAACCTGCACGAAGGGATGAAAGAGGTAGCCGAGTGGATGACGACGAGCCGCCTGAAACTGAACTCAGACAAGACGGAGGTCCTCATCCTGGGCTCCTCGCCCTCCGCCTGGGACGACTCCTGGTGGCCCCCCGCCCTGGGCACCGCACCCAAGCCAACGAACCACGCACGCAACCTGGGCTTCATCCTGGACTCCTCCCTCTCCATGACCAGGCAAGTCAACGCCGTCTCCTCGTCGTGCTTCAACATCCTGCGCATGCTTCGGAAGATCTTCTGGTGGATCCCCAAGGAGACCAGGAAGACCGTCACCCAGGCCCTCGTCACCAGCCGACTGGACTACGGCAACGCACTCTACGCCGGAACCACCGCCAAGCTCCAGAAGCGACTCCAGCGGATCCAGAACGCCTCAGCCAGACTCATCCTCGACATCCCACGGAGCAGCCACATCTCCGGACACCTGAGAGACCTGCACTGGCTCCCCGTCAACAAAAGAATCACCTTCCGGCTCCTCACCCACGCACACAAAGCCCTACACGATCAAGGCCCGAGCTACCTCAACAACCGAATCAACTTCTACGCTCCCAAACGCCACCTCCGATCTGCCAGCCGCGCCCTCGCCACCGTCCCACGCATCCGCAGAGCCACCACAGGAGGAAGGTCCTTCTCCTACCTGGCCGCCAAGACCTGGAACTCCCTACCTGCCGACCTGCGCCTGACCCAAGACCACCTCTTCTTCAGGAAGAAGCTCAAGACCTGGCTGTTCGAGCAGTAACGGCACCCCCCCCCCCCAGCGCCTCGAGACCCTACGGGTAGGTAGTGCGCTCTATAAATGTCTTTGATTGATTGATTGATTCCGCAGTATTGCAGAGGCAATGTGTGGTATAAGCTGCAGTGGCCTCCTGAAGAGAGCCCTGGCATTTATTGTGTAACAAATTAAGCACTGAATACAGGCACACTCTCACAAGGAAACATCCAGTGCAAAACGCAGTTCAACAGAAACACACAGCAGCACGCAAGATGCAGCCACACACACACCGGCCCCAGCAGTACTATCTGCATTGCAGTTGCTTTGGTTTTGCTGTCTCTTCCCCTCTGGATCGTGCTCTGGGTGAGACCCCAGAAGAGTGGCTGCGTAATTATTCCCGCTCTTGGAAAGCACGTGGCACAGCAGGGCAGCGAGAGGTGAGAGCCGTCTTACTCCTGCGTGCACACCCCTCGCTCGCAGAGCTCCAGTTCCAGGAATCACTAGCATGCACTTAACATCCAACATGGGCTTCTTTACTTTAAAAGCACGCCCCACAACTACATCTGCAGGTGGCTGAGCGCAGAGGCCCCCCTTCCTCGAATCTACGAAGCAGGTCGCCCCATACCAAGAAGCGCGCCATTGGCCTGTGAAATTCTACGAAGCATCAGTGACCTCGCACTCTCCCTGCATCAAGGGTCTTCTGATTCCGGACACCTAACAGAGGTGAAGATACCATACAATAAAACACTATACTATACATATAGGGCCAGATGTACGACCCATTTTTAGGGTCGCAAACAGGAGATCGGCCCGTTTGCGACCGCAAAAAAGGGTCCAGGCATGGAAGGAAGGTAGGGGCCTCCCTTCCTAATAGCGAGTCTCAATGTCATGTACTAATGGTTTTTGACCGCATTTGCAGTCGCAAAACACTTGCAGTTTACTACCTACTTCAAGTAGCTGGTAAACCATTCGCAAACAGGAAGGGTTCCCAAGGGGACCTCCTTCGCTTTGTGAGTGTGTGCGAAAATATTTTTTAAGAGCAAGCAGTGGTCCCAGGGACCACTTCCTGCCCGTACAAAATGAAACTGTGGGTCGCAAATTGCGCTTGCCTCTTGAATATTAATGAGCCATGCAATTTGCGACCCCATTGGGAATCGCACAGTGTCTGAGACACTGTTGTACATTCACTTTAACGAGTCGCAATTCGTCGCAATTTGCGACTCGCTAAAGTGAGTGGCTGTACATCTGGCCCATGGTGCTTAAATCAGAAGTTGATATTCAGGCACTGCGGAAAGAATACAGCTGGCTCTTTACATCTGCTAAATAGCTGGACTCAAGGAAAAATCCTGCTGTTGGCTGCTGCCGCATGAACCAGGAGCAGGCACACTGACGCGGCCGATATGTGTATGAAATCACAAAGCCACTGGTTCCAGGAAAACGGGCTCTGTCTTTCTTTCTCTCGGTTGATAAGTGCACCATGCATTTAAGAGTAAACTAATATGATGTGAGCCCCAGCCAAAAATAAATCGACCTTGCAGTTTGCCGTTTCTGGCATCTTTGGACTGCTAACTCCTCGCACTTCAAGAACTGCTTAGGCTCTGGGAGTATGAAGCTGAGTGCGAAGTTCCAGTCTACATTGCTTGAGGGCGCGGCGACCCATGGCCTTACAGCTGAATTTCACGCTCTGGAAACAGTAGGCATCCCATTCTTACTTCCAAAACGGCCCTCCGGGTTTAATACCACGCCCAAAGTCGGATAAAGTCACAACATGTTTACTGGCCTCGCATCAGCGCTTGAGAAGCGCTTGATTGTGATAAACGGGAAATCCTGTTGGCTCGTGAAATGGGTCCAGGCAGAAGATGGTTTTACCAGGCAGGGCCAGGATTGAAAATCTACAGCAAGAATGATGTGGGACACTTCACTCCTACGGTTGGACGACAATGGCCATTGATTTAAGTCGCTGTCCTTGCTCCTTTCCTCCAGCGGGCCACCCGTGCACTCTGTACAGGCCCGACCATACCAAATCACTTTCCTCGTAAACCCGCTGCAGGCGCTGTACACCCTCTTAGGCAGCGCGCACCTGCTGGGTTGAAGCACCCGAAGGCTCTGCTTGTTGCTCTGCTCCCCTCGTGTTTGTTCTGAATGATGCATCCTTCAGTTTGATCACCATGCGTAAAGCTTGGTTAGTGAAATTCTATATATTTTATTATGTTTAATGCTTAAATGCTTCAATAACTTACTGGTAATTGCATTATTCCCAGTACGTTTTCAGTTCACCCTAATTAATTACATAATGAGGTCGCCGAGCCTCACAGACATACCCAGGGTCATATTACCAAGCGGTCGTATCAGCTTAATCCACCACCATTGATAGGTATAGGTAAGTCAGCATTTTAGCAGACGTTAGTTTTTGGCGAAAACCGCGGTTTTTGCCAAAAACTAACATCTGCTAAAATGCGCGGGTCTCCTTATAAATATCGCGATGTACATCTATCCATATTTTACAAGGTAGTCCGTCAGGGGTACGCCCAGGGATGCAAAGCGAGGCGTCGGCAAAACGGGTGCTAACATGCGCTAATGCATGTTAGGACCAAATTGTAAATAGGGCGATTAAAATATCGCCGCTTTAGTGGCAAAAAGTGCAGCTAAAACGATGGATCTCCTACATACGGCACACTGGTGGGGGAGGGGGACGGGGGGTAGGCTGGGGGGCGGAGGGGTTTGTGGGGTTGGTTTGTTCAAACTTGTTTGCTAACATTGCATGCCATTTGCCTCTTGAGCATCACATCGCTCTTCTCGAGTGACCATCTCCTTTGCCATCTCTTCCAAAGCGCTATACGGACACGTGCTTGTCACTTTCGACTGGTCTACCTGTTACATGTACTTTGTAATGAGATGCTTTACTATGCTTCTTGGCTCAATAAAAACCATTTAAAACTAAAAAGTGCAGCTAAAGCGGCAATACTGCCCTTGTTAATATGCCCCTATGTTCTCTCCCCAAAAAGTAGATACGCCCTTCGCAGCCTCCTCTTTTAGTTGTGTGTTTGCAGACATCCAGGACGTCGCAACTCAGTGTGGCTGCAGCGTTGTCTTAATAATTCCTAACCTTAGAATGATGCAGTTAGCTGCCCGTCTTTGGAATTCTCTTCCTCATGACCTACGTCTTGAACCACAATATCTGCGCTTCAGGAAGCTGCTAAAGACACATCTTTTTCCCTAGCTCCTATGCCCTCCTCTTTTGAGCTCAGCCCCCGGTCCTCAGATTTACTGTTTTAGGGTTCTCTAGCGCTGGGATACCTCCGGGTGACTATGCGCTTTATAAAAATAAATAATAATAATAATAATAATAATAGCCAGTGTATTGCTACCTGACACTGGTCGTGTTCTTCTTGCTACCCGCCAAGTCATCTTGGACGCAGGCATGCTGCTCAATTAGAAGTACAAGAGGTCGTGCTCCCGTGCTGCAGAGCATCTACCAATACCAAGGCTGCCTAGATTTGATTTTTGATTCCACTTGATGCCTCTTATTTCCACCTCTGTACAATCACATTTTCCCTATCTTATCTCTTCCTCCTTCTTACGTTTTCCTTTTGCTGTCTTTTGCTCTTTTGTTATGGGGCAAGGTTTGACTATCAAAAATGAGTCCCGGTCCCACCACCAGCACAAACTAAGTAGTTTTTCACTTTCTAGACCGAGGTTGGGATCTGAGTTAGGAACTCTGGGGCATATTATCAAGGGGGCGATAGGAAATTATCGCCGCTTTAGCAGCCGTTTTTGGCCGCTAAGCGGCGTTATTTCTATCGACCTATTAGCAAGCTGTCGCTAACAGCAGTTAGCGACAGCTTGAAGGCGATAGCGAGCGGTTAGGGGCCCGCTTTGCATGTCAGCGATATTTATCGCTAATGACATGCAAAGTGGGCGTACCCAACCTGTTAGCGACATCGCTATTGCCCATTATCAACACAGGCGTAGCAATGGAAATATTCACGCTAAGCGCGCATATCTCCACAAACTAACGCCTGCTCAGACCGGGAGCTTGTTTCCTTCCCAGTGTAAGAATTGGCTTTTGTAGTTTGGTTTGCCCTGTTCCCATCATGCACTGGGACAGGAACAGACTAATTTGCATACAGCCAGGTTCTGAAACTGGGATGGTGCAGTGAGCTAAAAAACGGTGTTGGATCTAGCCCTGATCTCTTGACTGGGTGAGAGCTTTCTGCTTAATTCAGAGACTCTGTCCCTCACCACCCCTTGTTGTAAATATTTCAGACCAGTTCTTAGCCATTATATCCAATGGGAGGTGGATATAATGGCTAGGACCCTGTTAGCGATAATGCGTGAATATCACTGTATTCTCAGCGATAATTACAGATTTTGCCACTATCGCCGGGAATGTTATCGCTTTTGAAATAAACGTTGCTAATAGCACGTTATCTCAGCGATAAAATCCGGTGATGTGCGCGATAAAAAAATTGCCGCTAAGCCTACTTAGCGATAAATATCGCTATTTATTGATAATATGCCCCTGAGTACTAAAATGGTCAGCTCCCTCTTGAAATCCCCAAAAAGTACCAAGAGACAATTCAGGTTCTAGTTACAAAAAAGTACAAATCTCAACATTTACCAAAGGTGGGAAAAGGGAGTCTAGAAGAGGTGATAAAAGGTAACGTTGATGCCCACTATGTCTACGATTGGAATTTAAAGCACACTGCAGGTCGACGAGTGCATGGATGCAGGAAGATCATTCATCTTTAGAAGCATTCTCTAGCGTATGCTTACCTCTGCCTTCATCGGGGATCTATTTTAAGCACCTTCCGCCTGTAGGCATCACACACTCAAGCTTACAGCAGCCGGCTGGAAGGTGCTGCTGATTGATACAGCAGCTCCCCTGGGACACAGCACACACATTTCACAAGTGAGTCACACCTGATCGCTGCCAGGATTGTTGCTTTCTTCTTCTTTTGAAGGTAGACCCATGAATAATCACTGTTGATCAGCAGCAGAAGCAGGGCCCTATCTTCACGCTTGCACGTAGGTATGACAGTGTGGTGTGTGTGTTTGTAAGAAGTGTGGCTTGTGCCCTAGGGAACAAGTTTGTGTTCTGGGCACTCAAAGCTGTATTAGTCTATATAGTAGGTAAATTAATGAATACTATACTGTATTTTAGGTTACCTGGTCAGAATAACATTACTGTACATGCATGGGGAGTTGGAGATCTAATGTCAAAATGTTAAATGTTGTATACTTGTAAAGCGCACAGCTGCCCCAGCAAAGGGGTGTCCCGGCGCTGTATACCGCTGGGGAACCCATCCTGGCTTTTCCTGTGAGAAGGTCCCTCCTGGGCATCTCCAAGGTGAAGACAAGCATCCCCGGCGCTGATGGGGCCGTTAGTAGAGATTAAGCAAGCTATGAGTGGGACCCATGGTTGGAGTGGGCACCAAGGCGAGAGTTATTGAGTCCGCTGAGCATGGCCCAAGACCCTGCCGCGCCGGAAATCGAACCCTGGACCTGGGCCGACCTCTGCTTCCGGGTCTGCCGCCTCTAACCAGTGAGCCACACCACTCTACCCAGAATTTAAGGAGGGGGCAGGACTCATACAAATTTGCAGCGCTAAATCTTATGGGTGAAAAATGCGCTATGATGGAAATGGCAAAAAACTCCTATGACTAGTTGAACACAGCAGGATACGATACCTAGATCTGTAGGAGTTGTGGACAGATTATCTATAGGGGTAAAGGAAGACACCCTTCAGTACCGGAACGTCTCCTTCGCCAAGAAGAGTACAGATAGTCAGGGAAACACAACAGCAGGATCAGGTGCCTGTATACCCTCTCAGGTGATTAGTGCCCTATACAAATCGACATAACATAAGTGCACCATTCTATTGCCGTGGGTCGATGTGGCTCTAAGCGGAGCTGCTGATGAATCATTTGCATTAGCATGGCTGCCTAGGGGTTTGGACAGCTGGCATGTCATGGTGAGTCACAGTGCAGGGTCTATTGTCCCTGCGCAATTCATCCCATTGTATGCCTGTCACATGCGGAAAAGAACATTAAAATGAAATCCAAGTTGTGTAAAGATCTTATTAATATTATTTAGCACAGTTGAAGGGTTTCACACTACAGGAGAGTTTGGAAGGCAACAGGCAGTGTGAAAAAACTCAGGTTCCGTGTGGACAGTGGAGAGGGAGTAAGAGACTGATACAACCGAAAGGGGCACATTTTGGATGGAATATGCTTCCCCTAATAAGACGCTGTTCAATCAAATAATGAATCTCTGTGAGATATCAACTGATCACCCTTCCAGCACCGCATTTTTTTTCCAGCTAAAGGGTGTAAGAAACTAACAGAGAGTGACGGATTGCATGAAAGTGGCGTGAAAGGGATGATTGAGACACCTCGGAGGCCACTGCCCTTTCCACAGACTTTACTAATGTTTAATTCAGCGCCACACATTTACAGGTTTAGAAAATGTTTCTGCTCCCAGTATTTGCAACATTATCATTGTTGTTATTATTACTATTATTATTACTCATGTATCTAATGCTGCTAACAAGCATTGGCAAAACCAATAGTTCTGGCTTGTTTTAAGCATTTATTCATTGTTGAGTGGTATGTTTGAAAGATATAACAGAAAACACATAGGCCCTTATTTATAAGGCCTTGCGTCAGTTTTGCGCCGCCGGTGCGTCACTTTTTGTGACGCACCAGCGGCGTAAAATATGCGCCTTGTTGCGCCATATTTAAAAAGTGACGCATCTACCTAGATGCGTCACTTTTTAAACCCCTGCGCCGCATTATACCTGCGTCAGGTATAATGTATGCAGAGGGGGCGTTCCCCCGCAAAAAGCCTCGTAATAGTGACGCAGTGAAATCTATGAGATTTCACTGTGTCACTTTTAGGATGCTGTTGCGTCAAAATCTTGCGCCTGCCTCACAGCAGGCGTAAGACTGACGCAGGCCCTTTCACATGGGGCTTTCCCCATGTGAAAGGACGCATTGCTGGAGTTGCGTCACTTTTGTGACACACTCCAGCAATGCGTCACTTTTGCGCTTACAGTTACGTCAGAAATACTGACGTATCTGTAAGTCCTTGCGACATGATGCGTCATACATTAAATATGACGCATCATTGGTGTCGCAAGGAGTGCGCAGTGAAAAGTGACGCATCGCTGTTTTCACGCAGCGATGCGTCACTTTTCATAAATGAGGCCCACAGGGAGGCTCTCAAATATCGGCCAGGAGGTCTGCTGAGTCAGTAAAAGAATTCTGGTTGAAATGTTTAGCTGCACCCTCAATGACACAGCCCAGGCCGCAGGAACATGAGTCCTCGTTACCTTCTTTGGCTTCACCCTTTTCATCCCATGACTGTTGCTACGCTCACTTGGTGCTGTTATTATTG
Source organism: Lissotriton vulgaris (assembly GCF_964263255.1). Lineage (NCBI taxonomy): Eukaryota > Metazoa > Chordata > Amphibia > Caudata > Salamandridae > Lissotriton > Lissotriton vulgaris. The sequence goes on from NC_141687.1 coordinate 299,824,796, forward strand.
TCGTTGAAGAGCTGCTTTAGGCTCCCAGTGCAGGTCGGCACGCAATAAATGTAAGATTTTTAAATTTTTTTTAAATATTTCTTTATTGTAATTTTAGCATCATGGCAGTACATCAATGGTCAAGGCACTGGTATAATGTAACAGGTATATTGGCCACAACAGTTCCCACAACAGCAAAAATCATTGACTGCTAAAATGAAAATATGAGGCATCACCGAGAAACATTTGTCAAGTGGACTATCCGTAAGACCCAGAAATGAATTTCAACTCCTGTGGAAGGGAGGTTAAAAATATGACATTCCACACTATATAAAGGTACCAACAGTTTGTGACTATTTGACAATAGTGATCAATAAAGTGTATGGTCCATAAAGAATAACCATTATATGAACAACAGGGGGCAATGGTGGTGAACCACCATTGCCTGGTGGGACACCCCCGCGCCGCACGGCCACCAGCTGCTGCGTGTGCCCCCAGTGCCTGCCTCTGCCTCAGCGCCGGCCTCGCTGCCGCCTTGAGCGCTCCCCTTTGGTTTTAGCCCGTTTTTGACAGAAATTTGTGCTTGTTTTCTTTCTGTGCCCAAGATCGTTTGCTTACTGTTTTTCCCCCGTTTTGACCTGAATTGTTGCCTGTTTTTTTCTGTGCCGTTTTCTCTTCGTGTTTTGACCTCCATTGTGCATTGTGCCTGTCTCCTTCCTGTTTGCCCGCCTACCTCGCCGCCCTCCGCTCTCCCTCCCCGCTCCCGCTTCCCGCCACCGCCATTAGCCCCGCCCCTTTTTTCTTCTGTTCCCTCCCCGCTCCCGCCTCCCAGCTGCTCCGCCCACCCGCGCACTTGGCCTTAAATGGCGACCGTGCGACGCAGGTGAGTGTGACCCACTTGTGGGACACCCCCGCGCCGCACGGCCACCAGCTGCTGCGTGTGCCCCCAGTGCCTGCCTCTGCCTCAGCGCCGGCCTCGCTGCCGCCTTGAGCGCTCCCCTTTGGTTTTAGCCCGTTTTTGACAGAAATTTGTGCTTGTTTTCTTTCTGTGCCCAAGATCGTTTGCTTACTGTTTTTCCCCCGTTTTGACCTGAATTGTTGCCTGTTTTTTTCTGTGCCGTTTTCTCTTCGTGTTTTGACCTCCATTGTGCATTGTGCCTGTCTCCTTCCTGTTTGCCCGCCTACCTCGCCGCCCTCCGCTCTCCCTCCCCGCTCCCGCTTCCCGCCACCGCCATTAGCCCCGCCCCTTTTTTCTTCTGTTCCCTCCCCGCTCCCGCCTCCCAGCTGCTCCGCCCACCCGCGCACTTCGCCTTAAATGGCGACCGTGCGAACGCGCAGCGGTCACGCGCAGCGGGTGCGCCGTTTGTGCGCCGAAGGCGCGCCAAAGGTAAGCCCGTCTGCGCCCGTCCGCGACCGGACCGCGCCCAGCGCCAGGACCCCTGGCCCACGAAGACCCGGACCTACCCGCCTGACGTACTCCGCCGCCACCCTCATCGCACTCAACACCGGCCGACTTCCAGAATGCCACCAAGCCACACCACGACGCACCCACGGACCTTTCAGCTGCCACGCCTGCAAATTCTCCTGCATCCGGACCTGCCTCACACCAGCACCCGCAAAGTCAAACACCAGCAGCACCCACCTCAAGTGCATCCTGCTCAACACCCGCTCCGTCCACAGACACGCCATCGAACTCTGGAACCTTCTAGACGCCACAGCCCCTGACGTTGCCTTCCTCACGGAGACCTGGATGAACGCCTCTTCAGCTCCCGACATCGCCATCGCTATCCCAGAGGGCTACAAGATCGTCCGGAGGGACCGAAACTCCAACCAGATGGGAGGAGGCATCGCCATCATCCACAGGAACACCATCCGTCTCACGACCAGCACCGACAACACCCTGACCAGCGCCGAACACCTGCATTTCCAGATCCACACCAACCCGAACACCACCCTCAGAGGCACCCTGATCTACCGACCCCCTGGACCACGCACACAATTCAGCGAGGACATCGCCGACTTCGTCAGCCCGCATGCCCTCCCCTCCGCTGACTACATCCTCCTGGGAGACCTCAACTTCCATCTGGAGAACAACAACGACCGCAACACCAGCACCCTGCTCGACAACCTCGCCAACCTGGGACTCAAGCAACTGGTGTCCACCCCCACCCACCTCGCCGGACACACACTCGACGCAGTCTTCTCTTCCAGCACAGACATCGACTTCAGCCACGCCACAGAGCTTCAATGGACGGACCACAGCTGCGTCCACTTCACCTTCAAGAGAACGACGACCCACCACCACCAACAACAGGCCGCCCGCAGAAGCTGGAACAAGATCACAGCAGACCAGCTCGCCACCTCCCTGAGCCAGCACCTTCCTGCCAGCTCAGCGGACCCCAGCCAGGCCGCCGACAACCTCACGAAGTGGATCAGCAACTGCGCGGACGAACTCGCCCCACTGAGGACCCCGCCTAGCAGACCCGGCAGCAAGAAGGCTCCATGGTTCACCGACGAACTCAAGAGCTCCAAGAAGAACTGCCGAGCCCTCGAGAAAGCCTGGAGAAGGGAACCGACACCGGACAACAGGACCTCCTTCAAGCTTGCCACCCGGAAACACCACCAGCTGATCCGCGCCGCCAAGAAAACAGCATTCAAGGACAGGTTGGACAACAACGCACACAACTGCAAGGAACTCTTCAACATCGTAAAAGAGCTTTCCAACCCCAGCGCAGGAAACAACGACATCACCCCATCGCAAGACCTCTGCAACTCCCTCGCTTCATACTTCCACAACAAGATCGCGGACATACACAACAGCTTCAACAACCAACCAACGCACACCATGACCGAACAACCACCCCCCACCACCACCCTCCACGCCTGGACCCCGATCAGCACCGAAGACACCATCCGCACGATGAACTCCATCCACTCCGGATCACCGACCGACCCCCTGCCCTCACCACGTCTTCAACAAGGCCGACGCTGTCATCGCACCCCACCTGCGAGACATCATCAACACATCCTTCGACACCACCATCTTCCCTGAGAGCTGGAAACACGCCGAACTCAGCGCTCTACTCAAGAAACCAACAGCGGACCCCACCGACCTCAAGAACTACCGCCCCATCTCGCTCCTCCCGTTTCCAGCCAAAGTCATCGAGAAGACCGTCAACAAGCAGATGGCCGCCTTCCTCGAGACGAACGGATCCCTCGACCCCTCACAGTCCGGCTTCCGAGCCAATCACAGCACCGAGACCGCCCTCATCGCCGCCACCGATGACATCCGAGCCCTGATGGACAATGGAGAAACAGCGGCCCTCATCCTCCTAGACCTCTCCGCGGCATTCGACACGGTCTGCCACCGCACCCTAGTACGGCGCCTCAGCAACATCGGAATCCAGGACAAGGCGCTGGAATGGATCATCTCCTTCCTCGACGGAAGAACACAGAGAGTCCGCCTACCACCGTACAAGTCAGAGGCCTCCGAAGTCATCTGCGGTGTCCCTCAAGGATCATCTCTGAGCCCCACCCTCTTCAACGTCTACATGAGCCCCCTCGCGGCCATCGTACGCAAACACAACCTCAGCATAATCTCCTACGCCGACGACACCCAGCTGATCCTCTCCCTGACCAACGACCCCGCCGCCGCCAGAGCCAACCTGCACGAAGGGATGAAGGAGGTAGCCGAGTGGATGACGACCAGCCGCCTAAAACTGAACTCGGACAAGACGGAGGTCCTCATCCTGAGCCCCTCACCCTCCGCCTGGGACGACTCCTGGTGGCCTCCCGCCCTGGGCACCGCACCCAAACCGACAGACCATGCACGCAACCTGGGCTTCATCCTGGACTCCTCCCTCTCCATGACCAGGCAAGTCAACAACGTCTCCTCGGCGTGCTTCAACATCCTACGCATGCTACGGAAGATCTTCTGGTGGATCCCCACCGAGACCAGGAAGACCGTCACCCAGGCCCTCGTCACCAGCCGACTGGACTACGGCAACGCCCTCTACGCCGGTACCACCGCCAAGCTCCAGAAGAGACTCCAGCGGATCCAGAACGCCTCAGCCAGACTCATCCTCGACATCCCACGAACCAGTCACATCTCCGGACATCTGAGAGACCTTCACTGGCTCCCCGTCAGCAAAAGAATCACCTTCCGCCTCCTCACCCACGCACACAAAGCCCTACACGACCAAGGCCCGAGCTACCTCAACAGCCGAGTCAACTTCTACGCTCCCAAACGCCACCTCCGATCAGCCAACCACGCCCTCGCCGCCGTCCCCCGCATCCGAAGAGCGACTACAGGAGGAAGGTCCTTCTCCTACCTGGCTGCCAAGACCTGGAACTCCCTCCCTACCGACCTGCGCCTGACCCAAGACCACCTCTCCTTCAGGAAGAAGCTGAAGACCTGGCTGTTCGAGCAGTAGCGGCACCCCCCCCCCCCCCCCCCCCCCCCAGCGCCTTGAGACCCTAGGGGTATGTAGCGCGCTTTACAAATTTCATTGATTGATTGATTGATTGAACCAGGGGAGTTGGTTGTGTGGCGTTTGGAATAAATGTAGTAAGATATATTCAAATCCAGTTCCTACCATTTCTTTGAATTACTCAGAACGCCCAGCATTAGATAACCACACTGAAAATCACAGGCTGCGTTTCCATCTGCTGCTCATACTGACAACTATTTAACCATTTCTATTGTAAAAAAGTACAGATAAAGGCGACTGATGATGAGAGCCGCTGCTTTGCACATCTCGAGTGACACTTTACCCGTTCTTTGGTAGCGCCAAAAGTTGAAATATAAACACAGGCCAACCTGCCAAGAGTTCAGGGCACTCTAACTCCGATTAATAAATGTGGTTTAAAAATGAAAAAATGCAAGAAGTTTTATATTCTACCCACATGTTCATGGCATTTCAGTTAAATGCGTTTGGATACTGATATACAACGCTTTATTTGTGCCGGTGGTTGCAAGTGCAGGCACTCATTTTTGGGGACTGGCACTTATTTTTCCTAATCAGATTTTCACCCAGAGCAAGCAGGAATAAAACATAAAAGGAGGACGAGATAGACGAAAAAACAGCAACGAAAGAAAGCAGGGATGAAAAAGAACCTACAAACGTGAGATAAAGGGACAGGCCGTCGGGGTGGTGCATGAAAGAGGCATAAGGTGGATCAAGATTACTGTTCTTGATATGAGCACCCCACTACTCTCCATAGCACCGCCCTCTGTCTTTTGAAGGAAACTTTGAGCCCGGGCACTGGAGGCATATTAGCAAGAATCCTATTAAAATGATGGCCTTTTTAGTGGCAGGAAACTGCGGCTAAAACGGCGACAATGGGCTTGCTAATATGCGTTATAGAATTCCAATAGAAGTCCAGATTAGATGTCCTGCACATCTAACCTGGGCTTCTATTGGAATTCTATAACCATATTATCAAGCCCATTATCGCAGTTTTAGCGGCAGTTCCTGCAGCTAAAACGGCGTTAATTTTATCGAGGTTCTTGCTAATATGCCCCTTAGTCTTTTACAAATTAAATATTGCTGATAAGCCATTTGCAGCATATATTTGAAAAGTACTATATGCCCTTACTTTACAAGTGCTTACAAGTGAGAATAAATAGGCCATGCCAGAAAAGGCTGGTTAATAAGGCTTTTCTAGAGGTCAGTTGTTGATCGGATGGGTGGGGCTCACCAAGAAGGCTGGCCTTAGGTGGCAAGGTATGGCCCCCATATCTTCTCCCTTGAGTTCTTGGTGGTTTGAGAATACATTTGGAACTGAGTGTTCGGTTAGAGTCATGTAGGCACAACTGATTTTCTGTGCTTATTATTTTATGTTACCATCTAAATGTATATACTGTCCTGTATCAGCCAAAAAGCGAAACTACCATCAAAATTAATTTATGTGAAAGTATCAATAGTAAGACACCACAAAAACATGAGGGGCTCTTTTCTTTTACAGTTTGATGGCCCTCTTTAGTGGCACAAGTTTTAAAAATGTCCCTAAGTGCCCCCCAGCTGTGGTTCCTCCGCAATGGCGGCAGAGTGTCGCTCCACAGGCTCTGCCAGCAGCCCAAAAATAAAATACTTTTTTTTTTATTTTTCGGCTGCTGGCTGAGCCAGCATGTGAGGGGATGGGTGGGGCCGGGCAATGGGAGGGGGTGAAGTGATGTGTACTACTAAATGGGCATATTTTTAAAAATTACATGCACAGTTAGATTTCTCCAACCTGGCTGTATTGTACAGCCAGGTTGGAGAAACAGCACAGACTTCCTGACCTGAGCGAAGCATCAAAGCAGCCGACTCAGGCCAATCCCTGCGTTGCTCTCATGAAGCATGAGAGCAGTGCGGGGATTGGATGGGGAGTCTGCTGCTGTTCCAGTGTCTGCAGGGACCAGGAAGCAGAGGTGCAAGACGGCAGAAGCAGCAAGAGGTAGGTTTTTATTCTTTCTCCCTTCCGCACCCCTGCTCTCTCCTTCCACTCGCCCACCACTGTCAATAGGTATCGGCCGCCACTGGTGAGAAGACGGTGAGACAGCCCCCTCCAGCATTTGACAGCAGAGAAGTGGAGAGACCATCCCTACCATAACCTGCCTGATAACATAGCATAACAAGCCTACCAGTCTTGGCAAAAAATATGACCATTCCTACTTGTGCTGTGGTCAGCAGCAAAGAAAGAGGCGCTGCTTTAAGTGATGGGGTGGGCTGTAATTCTACAGGTTCACGTGGTCTCATAGGGGATCTTGGTCTTGGGAAATATGTAGTTCTGAATATTTTTTATTTTGCAATGGCTTTGTGCTGTTGGTTGGCACGATCAAAATACTCTGCATTTTACGTCAGACCAAAAATTCAAAGTGCAACCAGGTTATAACCTGCAGAATACCAATCCAGAAAAATAAAATGAGCAAAACAGAGTTGATTGATTTTAGGAATTGGAGAAGCGCCAAGGGGTAATGTGGTTTGCATTTTGTGCAATGTAAAATGACAAACAGCCCTTCATTTCAAGTACAACATCAGCTATCATTAAGAGTGGTGCGGAAAAATGTGCAGGTACAAAAATTGGCAGTAATACAATGTTCAATATATACTAAACACAACCTTAAACCTATCCACAGCTTAAACCCTCACTCTAAATGTAACCCTTGCCTTAACAATGTAACCCTAGATCCTAATTGCACCCCAACTCCAAACATTACCCTATTATTCTTCATATCCTACCCTGGCTG